>NC_060140.1:94409726-94730441 GCF_021461385.2 Schistocerca piceifrons
TGCTCGAAAAAAAAAAAAAAAAAAAAAAAAAAAAAAGCCCGACTTCGATTTTTGCTGTCGATCTCATGTGCCAGTAAATGTTGTCCCAACCATTCGACATAATTTGATCATGGTTCGACAGACCTATTGAAACCCGGAAACGTAGGTGGAGCCACAAAGTTGCTGTGAATTTATCCACAATGGAAGCAACTCTATGAGCTACCGCTTGCATTACTGGGGAGTGAGGGCGATGTCCTGATCTTGTGAGCACTGCCTGAATCTGCTGTAGAGTTTCCATCAAAGAATGAAGAAATTCCTCTAAGGAGGCCATTTTTTACGATAGTGAAAGTTTTATCCTTGTTGCCAAAAACTGTAGAGTCCTGCAGTCAGCAGGAAAAAACTAACGATCAAGTTTGAACACTCTTTATCTAACTAAAATGCCTTCTTGGCGTACACTAATTTCCAAATGGAAGAACAACAAGAAAACCGACAATTCTTGTGGTGGCAAAAGTCACATAATACAATGAAAAGAAATAATAACCAAATACTATGTTACTCGTAGTTTACCATGTAAACTATTGTTCAAAATTCTGAAAGTGCTACCATTATCATATATTTTAAAAAAATGTAATTGGCAATTATAGCAGTATAAGAAAAAATTGTCACATACGCAATCACAGTGCTGGTTTAAAAGGAAACTTACACATACTCTAAGCAAATGCAAGTTTATGTCAGAAAGATACACAATTTATGGAAATAGAAGTCTCCTACAAGTTGCCAGATGATGTTAAAATATATATTAAATACAAACACACTTGGGAGATCTAATAGAGACTGTCTACAACACTACTGCTTTTATTTTGAAAGTCAGTACATGACCTTCAATATAGGTAATTTGTAATATGAACATATAAACATAGTTTCTTTTTTCCTTGTAAACACTAGATTGAAGTTAAGTCGAGACTTACTTAGTGCACTGTTCTGCATATGACCAACAGGCTAAATAAACAAATAAAAAAGTAATTCCTAACATTTTCCTTCCTTGATGTACTGATACCTTGCATATTAATACCACGTGCTGTCAGACTGTAGCTGAATACCTCCATAGTTTGGATGTGGTGTATGAATCACTGAAACTAATGCCCTGCAGCATCTCTTGAAACTTTTCATGGACTTAAATGGTTTGACCTTATCTAGTGATCCGATCAGGCCCTAACATAGGTGCTGCAAAATGCAGCTTGCAATTGGGCTTACTCTTCCTGCACAATAGCCAAATAAACTTGAAATTTGACTGCCACTCTTTTCCAATGCTGATATTGTAAACCAAGGATGCAATCACTGCAACACCAAATGTGTCCAGCATGACTTCTTATGTATGAATTGGAAGTGGACAATATTCCTCATTAACGCAAAGAGATTCTTCACACTTATATCTGTTTATAATGTATTTATACCTGTTTCCACAATTCCATAACAGTAATTATGTTTCACTGAGTAACTGGTTAAAGATAGATGATGGTTAGCCAACAGGATATCTAAATATCAAGGCACAGAGTATATAGAAAGGAAACAAAGCAAGAAAAAAGGAAGCCTTTCTTGATGCAATACTCAAAGACTTCAATAATCTCTTTTCTCTAAAGTTTGTGGCATTACAAAACACAAGTGGAAGACTAAATTATGGGCAGATAGCAGAAGGCAATTAGAATATCACATAAGACTAATATGCACAAAGCATAACCACCAATAATTCACAACAGGTACATAAGTGAATTTCCCAACAAAAGAAAAGCCCAAATAAAGTACTTTTAGAGGAGTAAGCAACTGCATGCTAACAGCTATGTAAGTGAATTCACCAACAAATGTAAGGCCTTGTGAGACACTTGTCAAAGGAACATTGCAAATCATCAACAACCAGAATACACATGCTAAACAGCAATCTAGTTGCTGGCACAACAGAAAGTATGATGCATTTAATCTGCATTTCACCAGCATTGCTAATGGCTTGTCATCTGGGTGCAGACTCCCTTCTAAAACACCCATAATGAAAAGTACAGCTTTTTTTCGCTGCCTGTATCCAACCATGAAGTTCTGAAATCATTAGGCTAATAAAATAGTCTTATGCTTCCAAAACCAATGGACTATCCAGCATCTTAATAAAAAACCATTCAAACTGTTCAACCACTATGTGGCATTGTCAACTGTTTTCTCTGCCCTTGCATTTCCCCTGAAACTTTCAAGATGGCTAAGACAGCTCCAATGACGTTAACAATAATCTGCCTGTCTCCATTGTATCATGCTTTTACAGAATGCCCGAAAAGGGCATCTATACATATGCTGCAGCTTAACTTGAAAGCAACAACTTATTATCCAAACACGTTTGGATTTCGAAAAAACTGATCAATAATGAAGGGACCTCCACTTTCACAAACTACATTACATCTATAAATCATTAACACTGGAACTGTTTTTTTTCTATTTCTATTTATTACATCTCAAGGCTAATTAAATGAATGAAACACAGTGTAAGAACAATTACCAGATTTTTAATTTTCAACATAAATGCCATTGGCATATGGCAACTCTAGGCACTCACAGGAGCTAATATTCCGCATTTACATAAGCACTCAATAAAATTAGGATGTGACCATATTTAGATATACAATCAATCCCTTAGAGTGCACCATTCACAAAAAATATAGATATAACAAGCACATAGTAAATGAATTATTAGATGACACAATACATCACAGATCTAGTGGGAATGAAATGGCATGAAATAATCAATGCATAATCCTCCTCTGCATTTTGTACAAAGTGTTGTGCAGATGGTCTTATAGCTCCTTTCAGGGCCACATGGGACTAACACAACAACACATTTGTTATTTCCCACTCAACTTTTCTGCATAGCTACATCAAGCATCCATGTCAACAGAGGCCAATACCATTTCTTGCTATGAAATCCACTTCAGTAGCATCCCAGCTTTTATCCAATTTGGTCTGCTCCTGTCATGTGCGTGTTATACTTTGCAATTACTTGAGGCCTCGTGCTTGTCACATGCCTCTTTTCTGAGAAAACCTATTAACTGCACCAACAGGTTGGCTACCACATGAGGGGAGACCATTGTGAGTATGGTACTGTCCATCCAAAAGACATACAGCAATCCATCATTTTTCTCAATTACTATTCACTGTACCCACAATCTTTCTTCGAACAGGATGGCTACTCAAACTTGAACAAAAAAATCCCTGAGAATTCCAGGTATGAGGAGGAAAATGGTGTCACTGAGCTATATACCAGCCATTAGCGATCTAATTTAACTGCAGTTTTTAAACATCGATAATCTATATAATCAACACACATTGAGATATTAAGTATTTTGAAATTTAGGATTTATAAAACTCAATAAAATTCCATTTCAATGCTTATAAATGCAGAATTCCTTTAATTTTATGAAATTCCTAAAATATCCTCATTTTTCCTTGTCAAATGTAATTCTCTGAGAATTCCAGGTTTTCCAGAAGAAACACCACCCTGTTGGCAAAATATGCCTTACTTTCAAGTGGGAAGTTTTAGTTCCAATGGCTGAATATCTGGAGAATTTAAAAAATGAGAAATGTGCAGAACCTGGAAACAGATTATCCATGAAAAATGTATAATGTTAAGTCCTTCTTCTCTGGTGGAATTTCATCATCTAATTCCAGTAAGGGGCTCACTGCCTTGCCAAATACCTTCCCATACTCTGTGTTTCCTTTCAGACATTTGCCCTGGTAAAGCTCAAAAATAACTAAATAGCCACTCTTTACATTGAAGCTCCATATTTTGAACCCAAATCTTATTGGGTTATGCCTAATAAATTACATGCAACCGAGCCAATCAAAATAATTAACCATGCCTTCGTTATATGCCAGGTGTTCTTCAGCTGCAAAATTTCTATACATTACTTCTTTAGCATTTCCATAACCAGACGAATTTTCCAAGCCTTTCACTAGTGTCAATTCTGGTGGTATTGGTGCAATGCACATACTGCCAAATTTGTAGTAATCTGTGCCACCTCTCAAGGAGTTACACATAGCTCTGTTCTTCACGTCATCAATATTATCCCAATAAAATCTTTTAGATGGTGGAATATTGAACCTACTAACAAACAAAACTGCAATGAAGCATTGAATCTCATCAGCTGTTATATATGGATCAGGACAGTTAATAAATAATACTTGAAGTCTTGTTTAACAACAAAATGCTCAATTATCTCCTTATCTATAAACTTTTCAAAAATCTCCAAAATTGATGTGCTTCTATATTTAGAATAATCAGCTTCAAAAAATGAAGCATAGGATTGAAAGTCAAAATCTGCTCCATTTATCCACTGTGATGGACTTGCTCTTTGATTGCTCCATTTCAGTATCTCTGACAATGAAGGGATTGGTACAGAATCATCATTGGTTGGAGATAGAAAAGGAAGTGAAGGTCCTGCCAATGAAGCATAAAAGAAACACGAAAAATAACACAGGTAATGCAAATGCCTAATGGTGCCATACAGCAGCAGCAATGTTCAAACTAAGATATTCTGGCCATCATTTATTCAAATTACTAAATATTATAATATCAGCTGGCCGCTGTGGCCAAGTGGTTCTAAGCGCTTCAGTCCAGAACTGCACTGCTGCTACAGTCGCCGGTTCGAATCCTGCCTCGGGCGTAGATGTATGTGATGTCCTTAGGTTAGTTATGTTTAACTAGCTCTAAGTCTAGGGGACTGATGACCTCAGATGTTAAGTCCCATAGTGCTTAGAGCCATTATAGTATCACATTCAGCTGTATAGATATACCACCACTACCTAACACGTTTCTTGAAAAATCATGTAGGCTACTCAATAATAAACTTACTCAAAGTGCACACTCATGTTTCTTGCAGCATTTGTCAACCGTCTTGTTTCTTCTGTGATAGCACAACAGATAGGTGAAGACCAACACTCACCATATTGTTGAGTTCCACATACCTCAGTGCATTCAATGCTATGCTCCTTACCACTCTAGTTTGAAATGAGGCTTTAATGGGTTAATGAGAGTTTTCTTCTGGGCTCTTTATGGCTCTCACAAAAACATTTGATTTTGTAAAGTGCTCCCTGCTACTGCATAAGCTGGAAGCTTATGGAATAGGATGAGTCTTAAGTGAAGTATTCTGATCTTATCTCTCCGGGAAGCAATTTGTTGAATTCAATCCAGAGAAAGCACTTGTAACCTGAGGTATCTGACAGGGCTCCACCATAGTGCCTTCCCTCTTCCTACTGTACATCAATGACCTACGCAGTAATTTAGCAGGCGCAAATCCTGTCGATTTGCTGATGATATGAACCTGCTCTACCAGAACATTTCATTGAAACGTATAAATACTGACATAGTTGATAGCAAGATTTCTGCACTTGCTCTATAACAACAAACTATTGCTAAATAGAAGCAGGACAGCCCTCATGGTATTAAGTCCCTTAAAGCGATGGAATTCACACCAGACCCACATTTCTTCATAACAAAGTGATAGAGCAAGTGAAAGAAATAAACTTTCTTAGAATACAGATGGACTTTTTACAACAGAATGTGCACAGACATAAGCTACTTAAAAGAATGAGCAGCTTTTGGCAGGGCTTAACAGTACTCCATTAAAGATGTGACAATGACCTGTACTGAATTCTGTCTTTATGCTCCCTATATCTTTGTGAAGCTCATTACAGACAAAAAAGGTTCATGATGAAGAAAATAATCTTTAAGGATAACAAAAAAGTACCACCTCACACTACTACAACACCAATATAAGTATTTTACATCTTCCCTGCATTCTTGAGAATATGCATCTCTTCCAATTGAACAATGATATTCACTGTCATCAAACTCATACTAATAACAAGGTCCACTTAACAGGCCATAGGTTTCGCAAATGTCACTATTGTTTTAAGAGATATAAGGAGATCTTGCTTGATAATAAATTACATAAATTACCAACTTATATTAAAAAAAAAAAAAAAAAAAAGTCTCCCTTAGGAAGAGGGTCAAAAAGTTACTTCTCCGACACAGCTTCTTCTCAGTGCACGACTGGTATTGAAATAATTCGTGAAATGAAAGAAATTTAGGATACAAATGGACTAAATGAAGGGATAAAGAGGCTTGAATAAGATACGACTATCGTTGACAGCTGCATCAAACATGACTTCGGAAGACTACAACAGGAATAACAAAGTAAAAAAATATATATTTGGATGCATCTTACTTCTATGTAGGTGTATAAGCAAGGCAGTTATGAGACAAACAATTGTTCTGATCCTACTGCTTGTAATTACTTAATACTGTCCTACACTGAAATGCATCTTAAATATTAATAAGATTTATTGAACTAATAAACAACGACAGCTATGATTATTTTGCCAAAAAAAGATCGTAAATGAGAATTATTCAAAGGCGTAAATCAAAATTACGGAAGGCACAAAAGACGAGGTTAAAACAGGCTGTGCCGGCCTTTGTGACCGAGCGGTTCTAGGCGCTTCAGTCTGGAACCGCGCGACCGTTACGTCGCAGGTTCAAATCTTGCCTCGGGCATCGATGTGTATGATGTCCTTAGGTTGGTTAGGTTTAAGTAGTTCCAAGTTCTAGGGGGCTAATGACCTCAGATGTTAAGTCCCATAGTGCTCAGAGCCATTTGGGCCATTTTTTTTTTTTTTTTAACAGGCACTCTGGTCTCAATAGTTTGATTAATGACCATTATACAGCACGACAAAGGTGCCGGTGATGTTCAAGAAACTGCTGCAGAATCGAATGCCAGATATGGCGACAATCATTACACGTGCATAAAATTAATCATAAAAATTTGTCAAATAATTTATATGAATTAATGTTCTGGTAACACTGAAGTGAATCAAAATTACTAATTGCGTAAATGAAATTAGTATGTTATAAACTAAAACTTAGCCTTTACAAATCTTGAGTTGTTGCGACGAACACGCAGTTTCTTGGGGTGGCGGTACCGTATAATATCTCTGTAGCTGTAAAGCACTGAAATTAAAATTTTAAAACTATTACTCTAATAGAATTTAGCAACACACTGAGAATTAGGCACTTTTTCTAACCCCAACAATATGTATTCGGATCCTGCGGTAGTCTCAGCTGCCATGCCCACAACGTCTCAGAGTTCTAAATTTTATTTGTTGTCAGGTTTTCATTGTTGATTTCAAGTCTTCCTTGATAAGATGCGCTGGCTGAGTTACTATAAACGCCCCGATAAATATTATTTCTTACACATCTTTCCTAATTTTTAGCAACAGATTGAATATGCGGTTCCGAAAACAGCAGTTTTAAGTATGCGCTTCCTTCTCCTTCCCAGTAGTTATGTTTTAAATGTGAGTGAGTCGTTTAGTTCAGGTGTCTCGGAAGAAAAAGAAACGCGACACACTGAATTCAGGGCAACTTCTCATTCAGTGAAAGGGACCAGACTTCCTCTACATTCTTGCAACCATTATCTCCTTATATTCTTAAGCTCATATTCCACTCTCCCTTCAATACTTAACAATTTTAAACGCTGTCGGAGATTAATGTGTTCGATAAACTAACATGGCAGCACAGATTCATCGGACGACCGGCAAACAAATCGTGCGTCTGTTTTGGACGTCCGACAGACCGAATGGGCTATCTCTGCCGGCTTGAAACCAACATCTAATTGCAAGACAGATGTTGGACGCAAAAAGTGGAGTTTCTGTTATTTGTCACTTTGCGAATTGGAACTGACAGTTATAGTTCTTTCCCATTTAGAGCTGAAATCCAGAACTGATTTCACCAGTTGAATGACTGATATGTATTAGTATTGTACTTCTAGTAGTCCAGTTAACCTAATTTCTCAGAAAGTCCCAATATTAATGCGAAGGTTAGTCCATCGTTTTTCATCTGACCAGGTGAAAGGGTAACAACAGTTTGAAACACTTTATGGCAGTTATTTCTCTTAAGATACGACAGAATTAAATTCTCCAGTTAATTCCTATGTTGTTACACTGTGAGTGAAAAACTGAAGACGAAATACGGCACCAATCTTTTGGAATTACTAATAAACCACTGGCCTTATACTGGTACATGATATGAGTTTCGTTAACTGCGCGCATATTTTTGGATACAGACATACGTCATGCATACACACATTTTGTAGGTTCTATGTGAACACACTTTTACACATGTAACACAATGCATCACGTGCCCGGTACATATATTACTTTTCAAGGTAGTAAGAACCCTTTTAGTTTCCAGCCACCTACTTTACCAACAGATCACAAGGCCCATTTACAAAGTATCAACGAAAGGTGTTGTCATCTAATAACTGCGAAAAGCATTTTTGCTTCATATTTTCCCGGATTCGGAGTTCACTGCCAGGTGATAAAAACATTTCGGTTTCAAGGCACGCGCAGCACCACTGGGCTGAAGTACCTAGCACATGAAAATGATGTCATCTAATTTGCGATTTTCGAAAGGCAAGAATGAGATTTTTAGCGCAATATTTTTCCTTATTCGAAGTTCACTGGCCGGACACTTGGAGCGCTGGTGCTACTGCGTATCGTAACATGGGCTTTGCACCTCTTAAATTTATGGTGTTCTGGGTTTTCAGACTTGCACTCTTAAGAGCCACATGCATTTCACCAGCGTCTCTCTGTTTGCAGCCCCCTGATTTTTCTACACTTATTATGAAGTAGTGTCTTCATTTCATTCAGCGTCTCTCTATTTATAACCCCCTGATTTTTCTATACCTATTATACACTTGTGTCTTCACTTCATTCAGCGTCTTTCTGTTTATAGCCCTACGACTTTTCACAACTATTATGCAGTAGTGTCCTTTTCTTTAGAAGTTTCTTTATAATTACTGTAGATCTTGGAGGTTCCTTCCTATCATGAACTGTTCTACTAGGTACATGTCTATTCAATGCATGGTCAGCTGACATGCATCTGTCTAGAGCTAAATACACTCCTGGAAATGGAAGAAAGAACACATTGACACCGGTGTGTCAGACCCACCATACTTGCTCCGGACACTGCGAGAGGGCTGTACAAGCAATGATCACACGCACGGCACAGCGGACACACCAGGAACCGCGGTGTTGGCCGTCGAATGGCGCTAGCTGCGCAGCATTTGTACACCGCCACCGTCAGTGTCAGCCAGTTTGCCGTGGCATACGGAGCTCCATCGCAGTCTTTAACACTGGTAGCATGCCGCGACAGCGTGGACGTGAACCGTATGTGCAGTTGACGGACTTTGAGCGAGGGCGTATAGTGGGCATGCGGGAGGCCGGGTGGACGTACCGCCGAATTGCTCAACACGTGGGGCGTGAGGTCTCCACAGTACATCGATGTTGTCGCCAGTGGTCGGCGGAAGGTGCACGTGCCCGTCGACCTGGGACCGGACCGCAGCGACGCACGGATGCACGCCAAGACCGTAGGATCCTACGCAGTGCCGTAGGGGACCGCACCGCCACTTCCCAACAAATTAGGGACACTGTTGCTCCTGGGGTATCGGCGAGGACCATTCGCAACCGTCTCCATGAAGCTGGGCTACGGCCCCGCACACCGTTAGGCCGTCTTCCGCTCACGCCCCAACATCGTGCAGCCCGCCTCCAGTGGTGTCGCGACAGGCGTGAATGGAGGGACGAATGGAGACGTGTCGTCTTCAGCGATGAGAGTCGCTTCTGCCTTGGTGCCAATGATGGTCGTATGCGTGTTTGGCGCCGTGCAGGTGAGCGCCACAATCAGGACTGCATACGACCGAGGCACACAGGGCCAACACCCGGCATCATGGTGTGGGGAGCGATCTCCTACACTGGCCTTACACCTCTGGTGATCGTCGAGGGGACACTGAATAGTGCACAGTACATCCAAACCGTCATCGAATCCATCGTTCTACCATTCCTAGACCGGCAAGGGAACTTGCTGTTCCAACAGGACAATGCACGTCCGCATGTATCCCGTGCCACCCAACGTGCTCTAGAAGGTGTAAGTCAACTACCCTGGCCAGCAAGATCTCCGGATCTGTCCCCCATTGAGCATGTTTGGGACTGGATGAAGCGTCGTCTCACGCGGTCTGCACGTCCAGCACGAACGCTGGTCCAACTGAGGCGCCAGGTGGAAATGGCATGGCAAGCCGTTCCACAGGACTACATCCAGCATCTCTACGATCGTCTCCATGGGAGAATAGCTGCCTGCATTGCTGCGAAAGGTGGATATACACTGTACTAGTGCCGACATTGTGCATGCTCTGTTGCCTGTGTCTATGTGCCTGTGGTTCTGTCAGTGTGATCATGTGATGTATCTGACCCCAGGATGTGTCAATAAAGTTTCCCCTTCCTGGGACAATGAATTCACGGTGTTCTTATTTCAATTTCCAGGAGTGTATTTCAAGTTCGTCTTTGACTATGACACTACTGCCTCTTTATCTAATTTGCTGAACATGTAAATCTTTCTACTTGTTTTAGTTGCCCTTTGTACTTTTGGTTATTACTGTTGCTACATCTGTCACTGACATCAGTTTCATAGTGGAAATTCTCAAAGAGGTCA
Source organism: Schistocerca piceifrons (assembly GCF_021461385.2). NCBI lineage: Eukaryota > Metazoa > Arthropoda > Insecta > Orthoptera > Acrididae > Schistocerca > Schistocerca piceifrons. The sequence goes on from NC_060140.1 coordinate 94,420,276, forward strand.
AGTCTGTTGATGTTAGACCCAATATAAAGTCTGTTTCACATTTCCAATTACCGGCTTTTAGAGGTTGCAGAGGGGACGTAGTAGATAAAGTTTGTTAGGGGACCCACTTCCGGAAACGAACTGTTTGGATACCGTACAAAATAAATTTGTAGTCGAATCACTTTCAAATCTCCCGCTTCATGGTAAGCAAACAAACATAACGGGACGCCGTCATCAGTTCCTGTTTTAATTATGACATCACATAAGATTTTCGACCTTTTACAGTAATGTCATGAGTTAGGTTCAGGATCATCTCTTCTAGACAGTTTTCGGAGAAGACGTTTAGCAATTTTTCTCAAGGTGGCTTGTCACGCCCATCACTACCAAAACTGTGATTATCCCAACTGATTGTTAGATAAGTTTCCTGCGATGAGTACAGTACGATTGGCGAATTTACGTATGAATAACCTGTGATTTTCTCTAAAGTTTTCAGCTGCATGTGGAAGTAAGTCTAGTAATCACTAAAAGGTGCCTGAGTCTTGCCCAAAAATTCTTGCATGCAGCTTCAATTGCTATCTTGGTGCATTTCAGTCTACTGCAACAATCGCCCCACCTCCATTCCCCATTAGCCTATCCTTTCAATATATACTTAACATCTTCCCAAAAATTGCACCGTTATCAGTTTCTGCTTTGAACCAGCATTCTCTGCCTAGTGTCACGTGAGCTCCACTACTTTTCAGGAGTACTTCAAGTTCTAGCACTTTGTGATGAATGTTTCGGCAGTTAACCACTAGGCCGTCAACACTCTCTCCTGCAGGGCACGGGAAGGGGGGAGGGGGGAGTATTTCTTTGGATCCTAAAATGATACTTCCGAGTCTTGTACAGCTACCATTATCTGTACTGATGGAGAGTCACCTTATCTAAAAAAAAAAAAAAAAAAAAAAAATCTTTCGTAAACCCTCATACAGTTTTACATGGGTAGCAGCTTCTTATGTGTAGTACACAACTTACCAACTTACCAACTTAGGTGGACTCTACAGCTCTCAACGCTATGGCACAAGTCTAGGGAGTCACAGCCTAACTTGTTACAGAACCGTCCAAGTCTATTGTTCTAGCCTTCCATTCGATACAGAACCTGCGGGCCACTATCAATTCTGGGGACAACGCTGCAGATTTTCGCTGAAGATCAGTGAAAAAAGCTCTGATCTTCTCAACTTTGCTCCCAGTCGGTGAAATGAACCAAGTACGACCTTGGAGTCCAGGCGACAGGCATAATGTGTCCGAGTTGTGGAGTTGTGGAGTTGGTTGCACCCTGTTACCTCCGTAGCTTCCGTAGCAGACTCTTCAACATAGTGAATGAGTTTCTGCTGCCACTTCCCTAATGGGTACCATTCTTTGCTGCACGTCTGAACTGCCGCCTTTAATACACTCCTACCCTGTACGTTTACTTCTGCTTGACAAGGGACAGAGCACATTTCCCAACAAAAGAAGTAAGTCTCACTCACTCAGTTTCAGTTTCACTGGAAGACTGCATCTTGAAGTTGTTGGTTAGGGAAAATGGGTGTAACATCCTTAGTTCTCCCTTGTTGCTGACATACAACTCAGAGTCAAGTGGATGGGTGGTGACAAATCCCATATTTCCTGCAGAGGAGGCCAAGACCTGCAGGAGTAGATAGTACTTGAGGTTCCTTTCGTAGCTCTGGTACACAACTATCAACACCTTCACAGCAGCTGCCAATCGTTTGACAGTAGTCAGGGCGAATTCCAGCTGCTTACAACATCAGCTAGCCGGCAGGAGTGGCCGAGCGGTTCTAGGCGCTACAGTCAGGAACCGCGCGACCGCTACGGTCGCAGGTGCGAATCCTGCCTCGGACATGGATGTGTGTAATGTCTTTAGGTTAGTTAGGTTTAAGTAGTTCTAAGTTCTACGGAACTGATGACCTCAGAAGTTAAGTCCCATAGTGCTCAGAGCCATTTGACCCATTTGAACAACATCAGCTAACACATCCTGTTTTCGAGAACAGCTTTTGCAGTGGATTTGTATTGTGGTTGGTACAATGTTTTACAGAATATTAAAAAAATAAAAAAACTTTAAAAGCAGCCTGCTGAATCTCTTGTAATTTCTTTAAGACTTGAAGCAATTACTACGCAAAATAAAATTTCTATAAAGGCAACACAGAAACCTGGGATGAAAGCTACTATTAGGTTGGTGCATAAGTTGGTAGCGTTTTTGTTTTGCATGTTGGTATTCCGGTTGCTGCTGGTGAATTTCTCGATTACCATTTTTTATTTGTAGTTCACTGTTGCTTTTTGAAATTACTTATTGGCCGTTTTGTCATTCGGAGATACTTACCGTAACTCTGTATGTTAGAAAACGGAGTACCAAATGGAGAAATAGGAACATTTCCGACATATTCTTCTGCTTGACTTATGTAGAGGGGTGACAGCAGCGGAGACAGCCAGAAACGTTTGCTCCGTGTATGGGGATAATGCCACCGAACAGAGCACGGCTACAAAATGGTTTTCTAGTATTAAGGAGGATCATTTTGACTTTTGTGACTCTCGACGTCTTGGAAGATTAAGGGCTCTGAGCACTATGGGACTTAACAGCTGTGGTCATCAGTCCCCTAGAACTTAGAACTACTTAAACCTAACTAACCTAAGGGCATCACACACATCCATGCCCGAGGCAGGATTCGAACCTGCGACCGTAGCAGTCGTACGGTTCCGGACTGCGCGCCTAGAACCGCGAGACCACCGCGGCGGGCTCTTGGAAGACCGTCGGGGTTTAATAAAGATCATTAATCCACAGTTATTACACTACTGGCCATTAAAATTGCTACACCAAGAAGAAATGCAGATGATAAACGGGTATTCAGTGGAGAAATATATTATACTAGAACTGACATGTGATTACATTTTCACGGAATTTGGGTGCATACATCCTGAGAAATCAGTACCCAGAACAACCACCTCTGGCCGTAATAACGCCCTTGATACGCCTGGGCGTTGAGCTAAACAGAGCTTGGATGGCGTGTACAGGTACAGCTGCCCATGCAGCTTCAACACGATACCACAGATCATCAAGAGTAGTGACTGACGTATTGTGACGAGCCAGTTGCTCGGCCGCCATTGATCAGACGTTTTCAGTTGGTGAGAGATCTGGAGAATGTGCTGGCTAGGGCAGCAGTCAAACATTTTCTGTATCCAGAAAGGCCCGTACAGGACCTGCAACATGCGGTGTTGCATTATCCTACTGAGATGTAGGGTTTCGCAGGGATCGAATGAAGGGTAGGGCCACGGGTGGTAACACATCTGAAATGTAACGTTAATGCAAACAAGAGGTGACCGAGATGTGTAACCAATGGCACCCCATACCATCACGCCGGTTGATACGCCAGTATGGCGATGACGAATACACGCTTCCAATGTGCGTTCACCGCGATGTCGCCAAACACGGATGCGACCATCATGATGCTGTAAACAGAACCTGGATTCATCCGAAAAAATGACGTTTTGCCATTCGTGCACCCAGGTTCGTCGTTGAGTACACCATCGCAGGCGCTCCTGTCTGTGATGCAACGTCAAGGGTAACCGCAGCCATGGTCTCCGAGCTGATAATCCACACTGCTGCAAACGTCGTCGAACTGTTCGTGCAGATGGTTGTTGTCTTGCAAGCGTCCCCATCTGTTGACTCAGGGATCGAGACGTGGCTGCACGATCCGTTACAGCCATGCGGATAAGATGCCTGTCATCTCGACTGCTAGTGATACGAGGCCGCTGGGATCCAGCACGGCGTTCCGTATTACCCTCCTGAACCCACCGATTCCATATTCTGCTAACAGTCATTGGATCTCGACCAAAGCGAGCAGCAATATCGCGATACGATAAACTGCAATCGCGATAGGCTAGAATCCGACCTTTATCAAAGTCGGAAACGTGATGGTACGCATTTCTCCTCCTTGTGCGAGGCATCACAACAACGTTTCATTAGGCAACGCCGGTCAACTGCTGTTTGTGTATGAGAAATCGGTTGGAAACTTTCCTCATGTCAGCACGTTTTAGGTGTCAGCACCGGCGCCAACCTTGTGTGAACGCTCTAAAGGCTAATCATTTGTATATCACAGCATCTTCTTGCTGTCGGTTAAATTTCGCATCTGTAGCACGTCATCTTCGTGGCGTAGCAATTTTAATGGCCAGTAGTGTATTATTATTATTCTCATGTCGGAAACAAACAATTATTGACAGATCAGCACAGTTTATATAATCTTTGACCAAAATCTGGCTGCTTCCAGTGCATTTTCCCGTTGCCTGATGAAGATCATCTTCTGTGCAGGTGGCTGGACACAATCGACACTGAAGCATACGTTGAACAGTCTGCTCTTCCCCGCAGTCACATTGGGTTTTGTTTTCTGCAATGTATCCCCATTTTGCCAGGTGATCTGCCCACGCCCGACCTCAGCCTATTCAAGGACTTCCAGATTGGCCAATTCTCATAATAACCAGGGCATGAAGATTCTGAAAATCTTTTCGAACGAGGAGGGTGGGTTAGTATACAGGGTGGTCCATTGATAGTGACCGGGCCAAATATCTCACGAAATAAGCATCAAACGAAAAAACTACAAAGAACGAAACTCGTCTAGCTTGAAGGGGGAAACCAGATGGCGCTATGGTTGGCCCGCTAGATGGCGCTGCCATAGGTAAACGGATATCAGTTGTGTTTTTTTGAGTAGGAACCCCCATTCTTTATTACATATTCGTATAGTACGTAAAGAAATATGAATGTTTTAGTTGGACCACTTTTTTCGCTTTGAGATAGATGGCGCTGTAATAGTCAGAAATAAGTACGTGGTATCACGTAACATTCCGCCAGTGCGAACAGTATTTGCTTCGTGATGCATTACTCGTGTTAAAATGGACCGTTTACCAATTGCGGAAAAGGCCGATATCGAGTTGATGTATGGCTATTGTGATCAAAATGCCCGATGGGCGTGTGCTATGTATGCTGCTCGGTATCCTGGACGACATCATCCGAGTGTCCGGACCGTTCGCCTGATAGTTACGTTATTTAAGGAAACAGGAAGTGTTCAGTCACATGTGAAACGTCACCCGCGACCTGCAACAAATGATGATGCCTAAGTAGGTGTTTTAGCTGCTGTCGCGGCTAGTCCGCACGTCAGTAGCAGACAAATTGCTCGAGAATCGCGAATCTCAAAAACGTCGGTGATGAGAATGCTACATCAACATCGATTGCACCCGTACCATATTTCTATGCGCCAGGAATTGCAAGGCGACGACTTTGAACGTCGTGTACAGTTCTGCCACTGGGCACAAGAGAAATTACGGGGCGATGACAGATTTTTTGTACGCGTTCTATTTAGCGACGAAGCGTCATTGCAGCAACAGCGGTAACGTAAATCGGCATAATATGCATTATTGGGCTACGGAAAATCCACGATGGCTGCGACAAGTGGAACATCAGCGACCTTGGCGAGTTAATGTATGGTGCGGCATTATGGGAGGAAGGATATGTTCAAATGTGTGTGAAATCTTATGGGACTTAACTGCTAAGGTCATCAGTCCCTAAGCTTACACACTACTCAACCTAAATTATCCTAAGGACAAACACACACACCCATGCCCGAGGGAAGACTCGAACCTCCGCCGGGACCAGCCGCACAGTCCATGACTGCAGCTGCCGTGGACCGCTCGGCTAATCCCGAGCGGCGAGGAAGGATAATTGGCCCCCATTTTATCGATGGCAATCTAAATGGTGCAATGTATGCTGATTTGCTACGTAATGTTCTACGGATGTTACTACAAGATGTTTCACTGCATGAGAGAATGGCGATGTACTTCCAACATGATGGATGTCCGGCACATATCTCGCGTGCGGTTGAAGCGGTATTGAACAGCATATTTCATGACTGGTGGATTGGCCGTCGAAGCATTATACCATGGCCCGCACGTTCACCGGATCTGACGTCCCCGGATTTATTTCTGTGGGGAAAGTGAAGGATATTTGCTATCGTGATCCACCGACAACGCTGACAATATGCGTCAGCGCATTGTCAATGCATGTGCGAACATTACGGAAGGCGAACTACTCGCTGTTGAGAGGAATGTCGATACACGTATTGCCAAATGCATTGAGGTTAACGGACATCATTTTGAGCATTTATTGCATTAATGTGGTATTTACAGGTAATCACGCTGTAACAGCGTGCATTCTCAGAAATGATAAGTTCACAAAGGTACATGTATCACATTGGAACAACCGAAATAAAATGCTCAAACGTATTTTAATTTAAAAAACGTACCTGTTACCAACTGTTCGTCTGAAATTGCGAGCCATATGTTTGTGACTATTACAGCGCCATCTATCATAAAGTGTAAAAAGTGGTCCAACTAAACCATTCATATTTCTTTACGTACTACACGAATATGTAATAACAAATGGGGGTTCCTATTTTTAAAAAATGCAGTTGAAATCTGTTTGACCCATTGTAGCGCCATCTAGCGGGCAAAACCATAGCGCTATCTGGTTTCCCCCTTCAAGCTAGACAAGTTTCGTTCTTTGTAGTTTTTTCATTTGACGCTCATTTCATGTGATATTTGGCCTGGTCACGATCAATAGACCACCCTGTATATATTGAACAGAACTGGAGCCAACATACCTCCCTGGGGAAGGCCATTTTTCTGTAGCCTCCATCGGCTGCGCTGTCCTTGGAGGTCAATGAAGAATCTTCGGTTCTGCAGAAGATTGGCGATGAGCTTGGTTAGATTGTAGACTTCGTTTAATAGTAATTGGTGGCTGACTGTGTGGTACGCTGCTGTCAAGTCCACGAATACCACTCCTGTCACCTTAAGGGCTTCAAAGGCATCTTCTGTGAACTGTGCAAGACTGAGTAATTGTCCTGTGCAGCTTTTACCAGGGCAGAATCCAGCTTGCTGAGGTATAAGCAAGGGATCAGTAAGATTTGAGAGCCGGTTTAAAATCATTATCTGTAGCAGTTTGTAAAGGTGGCACAGTAGTGCGATTGGTGTAAAATTGTTTCGACTACTTCCTTCTTTACCAGGTTCAGTATAGCAATTAATCAGCTCTTCCGCCATATTTTTGGAATTTGACATCTGTCAACGCGTTTATTGAAGAGCTGGAGAATCCATTCCTTTGTTGTTAATCCAAAGTGCTTGATTTGCTCAGTTCGTACATCGTCCAAGTCAGCCGACTTACCAGTTCTACTCCATTTAATAGCCTTCTGTAATACATCCATCCTGAATGGGAGTGAAAAGTTGCTATTTTCCTCTTGCTCAGTTCTTCATAGGTTTAGTTTTTTGAATTTATGGCTGGTCTTCCCATTTAGCAATAGCTTTTGTGCTATTTGGTTAGAGGTGATATTTTGGTGTGAAGTTGGATCATTGCACAGGTGTCGCAGAAGTCTCCAAGCCATATGACTTTCTCCTTTCAAGTCCAGGTTTTTTATTGTTTTAATCATTTTTCCCTTCTTGACTCTCTTATAAATGAAATGAGTTTGTTTCTTGTTTCTATAGTTGTTTCACTGAAAGGGTTTTCTCTAAATAAGTTGCTATATTCCGTAAATAAGGCTGCCTAGTCTGATGTGAGCCCAGGGATGTAAGGTGTTCGACAGCCACGAGGGACAGATATTTTGGAACATCTGTTTTCGGTCGTGATGAAAATGTCGTACTGCTCTGGTGTTGGTTTATAGAAGACATTTCGGCTTGCAGTAAATCTGCAAATTTAGACCAGTCAGCCCTTCTAAAGTTAAACCTCCTCCGAAATGGGATCTTTTGAGGTCTAACAGCAGCAGATTATTGGTCTATGTTGTGAATTTGGTGGTGGAGAACAGACAGACTTTATAAACTGTTGGTTAACGCTGTTGGTGGTGAATATGAGGTCGGGATTGTACCCTCGCCTCCACCTGCCGCTATTAAATGATGCAGGTAGTTTTGCATCGTGAATTAGGGTAAGGTGATTCATTTCTGCCCACAGTGATCCACGTCATTATCCTAGAGAACTGGCAGATGTGATGAACTTTATTCATTTCACCATCGTGCGACATTTGCATGCAATCGGGAAGGTATGGGTATTGCATATTCTACGCCAAAATCACAAAAATCTACAGTTGGCCACAGGTGCATCGCCGGCCGCTGTGGCCGAGCGGTTCTAGGCGCTTCAGTCCGGAACCGCTGCTACGGTCCCAGGTTCGAATCCTGCCTCGGGCATGGATGTGTGTGATGTCCTTATGTTAGTCAGGTTTAAGTTGTTTTAAGTCTAGGGAACTGATGATCCCAGATGTTAAGTCCCATAGTGCTTAGAGCCATTTGAACCACAGGTGCATCTCTGCTTGCTCGTCATCAAATGGCTCTGAGCACTATGGGACTTAACTTCTGAGGTCATCAGTCCCCTAGAACTTAGAACTACTTAAACCTTACTAACCTAAGGACATCACACACATTCATGCCCAAGGCAGGATTCGAACCTGCGACCGTAGCCGTCGCGCGGTTCCAGACTGTAGTGCCTAGAACCGCTCGGCCACTCTGGCCGGCGCCCGTCATCAATTGCCTCGTGAAAACCACCGGCCGTTCCTGCCCTGTATCGCTACTAGGACGAGAAATGGTGTCTTTATGCTAACACAAGGATAAAAAGGAATGGCTGACCACAAACAAAACGCCGACCCCCAGTACAAAGCCCCGCGTGCATCCACAGAACATAATGTTATGCATCTAGTGGAACGGCGACGGTGCGGTGTACTACGAGTTGCTTCCCCGAGGTGTAACCATCACTGCTGACATTTATTTTCAACAACTGGCAAGGGGAGGCCGCCAATTGTGAAATTCAGATTCGATTCATACCGCGCATAATAAAAGCTCATGGCCAGAGGTGTAATGTGGCAAAGCACCAAGATGCACTTCTCAGCCGTTATCGAGAAAATCGACAGTTAAAAGAAACGGTTGCGGTCTACGATTAATAGTTTCCTACAGCGTCGTGGCGCAGCGGTAAGGTCGCCGGATCGAATCTCGCGCCATGCAACATTTTTTTTAGCATTTGTTTTTTGTAATTCATATATATATATATATATATATATATATATATATATATATATATATATAATTCCCGGCAATCAGTTGCAACAATTATGCATATAATAAGATGTTGAAAGTCGTTTGTCGTGGAAAAACTGGCGACTTCGAACATCATTATGTTTTCCGCAAACAAAGTTGTATTCCACAAATGTTATTAATTGTCTTCATAATGTTAACCACGTATAGTTAACGGAAGACGTAGAAACGATATTCCGGAACGAATACGTATAGCGTAAGTCAAACGTTCGAATTAGAATAGAGACCCCACGAACACAAATTTGCTGTGGCAGGTATGAAATACACTCCTGGAAATGGAAAAAAGAACATATTGACACCGGTGTGTCAGACCCACCATACTTGCTCCGGACACTGCGAGAGGGCTGTACAAGCAATGATCACACGCACGGCACAGCGGACGCACCAGGAACCGCGGTGTTGGCCGTCGAAGGGCGCTAGCTGCGCAGCATTTGTGCACCGCCGCCGTCAGTGTCAGCCAGTTTGCCGTGGCATACGGAGCTCCATCGCAGTCTTTAACACTGGTAGCATGCCGCGACAGCGTGGACGTGAACCGTATGTGCAGTTGACGGACTTTGAGCGAGGGCGTATAGTGGGCATGCGGGAGGCCGGGTGGACGTACCGCCGAATTGCTCAACACGTGGGGCGTGAGGTCTCCACAGTACATCGATGTTGTCGCCAGTGGTCGGCGGAAGGTGCACGTGCCCGTCGACCTGGGACCAGACCGCAGCGACGCACGGATGCACGCCAAGACCGTAGGATCCTACGCAGTGCCGTAGGGGACCGCACCGCCACTTCCCAGCAAATTAGGGACACTGTTGCTCCTGGGGTATCGGCGAGGACCATTCGCAACCGTCTCCATGAAGCTGGGCTACGGTCCCGCACACCGTTAGGCCGTCTTCCGCTCACGCCCCAACATCGTGCAGCCCGCCTCCAGTGGTGTCGCGACAGGCGTGAATGGAGGGACGAATGGAGACGTGTCGTCTTCAGCGATGAGAGTCGCTTCTGCCTTGGTGCCAATGATGGTCGTATGCGTGTTTGGCGCCGTGCAGGTGAGCGCCACAATCAGGACTGCATACGACCGAGGCACACAGGGCCAACACCCGGCATCATGGTGTGGGGAGCGATCTCCTACACTGGCCGTACACCACTGGTGATAGTCGAGGGGACACTGAATAGTGCACGTTACATCCAAACCGTCATCGAAACCATCGTTCTACCATTCCTAGACCGGCAAGGGAACTTGCTGTTCCAACAGGACAATGCACGTCCGCATGTATCCCGTGCCACCCAACGTGCTCTAGAAGGTGTAAGTCAACTACCCTGGCCAGCAAGATCTCCGGATCTGTCCCCCATTGAGCATGTTTGGGACTGGATGAAGCGTCGTCTCACGCGGTCTGCACGTCCAGCACGAACGCTGGTCCAACTGAGGCGCCAGGTGGAAATGGCATGGCAAGCCGTTCCACAGGACTACATCCAGCATCTCTACGATCGTCTCCATGGGAGAATAGCAGCCTGCATTGCTGCGAAAGGTGGATATACACTGTACTAGTGCCGACATTGTGCATGCTCTGTTGCCTGTGTCTATGTGCCTGTGGTTCTGTCAGTGTGATCATGTGATGTATCTGACCCCAGGAATGTGTCAATAAAGTTTCCCCTTCCTGGGACAATGAATTCACGGTGTTCTTATTTCAATTTCCAGGAGTGTATAAACGTCGTTACTCGCTCGTTACACTTGAAGGACAGATGTTGAATGGACCGAAACGAGCCGCCGCATAACAGCGTAGTTGCGTGCGAACTTGGAAAGAAGGTAGATGCGGTCCCTAGCGCAACTTATAACATCGTCGAAAATCAGTGCGGACGGGAGAGCTTTGGTACACTCTGTTAAACAAACGGAAAAATGGAGGCGGTACAATTGGAGAGCGATCCGCCTTCACCAACATGCATAGGCAATTCATATATATATATATATATATATATATATATATATATATATATATATATATATATATATATATATATATATTTGAATTACAAAAAACTAATAATAAAAAAAATTGCAAGGCGCGAGATTCGATCCGGCGACCTTCGGATCACGAACCCGAGCGCTTACCGCTGCGCCACGAAGCTGTAGAAAACTATTAATCGTACGAGAGTATTTCACCGCAATGGTTTCTTTTAACTGTCGATTTTCTCGACAACGGCTGAGAAGTGCATCTTGGTCCTGTGCCACATTACACCTCTGGCCATGAGATTTTATTATGCGCAGTATGAATCGAATCTGAATTTCACAATTGACGGCCTCCCCTTGTGAGACGTCTTGCAGGAGCAATCCAAGAACGACTAGGAAGACTACGTGAAGTGATGCTACTCTGCGATAACGCCCGCCCGCATTCTGCCAGACAGACAAAAAACACTATACAGGAGTTGAGTTGGGAAGTCACTTCGCGCTCGCTTCCCACGCCCGGGTTCCCGGGTTCGATTCCCGGCGGGGTCAGGGATTTTCTCTGCCTCGTGCTGTCCTTAGGTTAGTTAGGTTTAAGTAGTTCTAAGTTCTAGGGGACTGATGACCATAGATGATAAGTCCTATAGTGCTCAGAGCCATTTTGAAGTCATTTCGCACCCACCTTACTCAACTGATCTTGCGCCTTCACATTTTTACTTTTTCCGCTCTGAATCGAACAACCTTCGCGGAACTTCCTCTTCGGATGAAAATATGTTCCGCACTGGGCTCGACAAGTTAATTCCTCAAAACCACGTGATTTCTACAGTCGCGGTATCTTTGTTACCCATGCGTCGACAGACTGTTGTAAACAGTGAAGGAGAATATATTGGTGATGACTAACTTCTGTGTTACACGTATCAGTAGTGTTAAAGACATGGGAAAAAGCTACGAACTTATGCAACAACCCTAAAGTCGCATACACACCTAGCAACAAAAGTCGCGGAACACGTGTCCCGAGACAGGTCTCAGTGTTGTTCCGGGAAATTTTCTCGTGTTGCGAGACTGTCGCTATACAAATGTCTCGAGTTTCAGGTTCCCCGCGAAGACGGGAAACATGATGTAATGTCGCGCGACATTTCTCAGTCTGTACGTGTACTTTGACGTGTGTGCGTCATTTTGTACCTGGCCACAATGGAGACAACAATGAAGATAATTGAAGATTTTCAAGCTTGCCCTTGTCTTTGGGATGTGACATGTGGGGAATATAAAAACAGAAATATGAGGAGGGATGCTATGGGATCTCTAGCTAAAAAATACCAGATGTCACACCATGAAATGGAGAAAAAAATCCACAATTTAAAATCACAGTTTAGGCGCGAACATCAAAAGTTATCCGAGTAAAAAAAAAGTGGTTCGTCCCCAAAAAAGAGAAACTGGTTTGGGTACAAACCATTGCTGTTTGGCCGGCCGGAGTGGCCGAGCGGTTCTAGGCGCTACAGTCTGGAACTGCGCGAACGCTACGGTCGCAGGTTCGAATCCTGCCTCGGGCATGGGTGTGTGTGATGGGGGGTTTAAGTAGTTCTAAGTTCTAGGGGACTGATGATCTCACAAGTTAAGTCCCATAGTGCTCAGAGCCAAGCCATTACTGTTTTTGTTACAAGGAACGGAATCCAGAGGAAGCCGGGACGCTGATTGTGATGAAGCGGAAGAAGAAACATATACCGTAGTAAGTGAACTTTATTTAACAATTTGCACAGTCATTTTTTACTCTTACCATAAGTATTTTGTATGTTTGTATCTTTTATATTATTTTAAAAGTAATTTACCAAAGCTTTTAAATTTATTTTTAACTTTATTAACATCAGATAATTATTTTCATTGGCAATGAAGAAAAAATAATTAAAAAATTAATTACCCAGCAAATATGTGCCATTGCGCCTATTGTTGATTGTTTTGCCAAGAAACCACTCCTGCTGGAGATATAAAATAATCTCTGAATTCATCTCGAATTTTGTGCACATCGGTAGGTGCTCTTACAGGAAATCTTTGCAATTTTATTAGACTATTTGGTGATTCAGGTCTCCACTGTCCTTCTATCAAACTTCCGTCAATGTCTTCTAAATCAAACGATCCTGGAGGAGTATAAAACTTCCTTGATTCAGAATTTCTTCTTAGGAAGTTGTGCAGATAAATACATGTCATAACCACATATTCTACTTTATCGGGATCCAGTGCAATAGGTTTTAAGAGCACTCTGAATTTGGAACTTAAAATGCCAAATATGTTTTATGCGTCCAGCTTTACAGAGCCTGTAATTGAAAATCCTTTCTGCTGATGTTGAACACAATCGCTGGCCTGGATAACGTTTCATCACATGGGTGGATAATGCAAACGCATCATCTGCTACAAATACATAAGGAACAGGGGTAGATCGGCCTGGCAATGCTTTATGTGGGGGGATATTTAGTTTCTTTTGCACCATTTTCTTGTACAGAGATGTAAATTTTAAGACACCACCATCCGATATTCGGCCCTGACATCCCACATCAGCATATATAAAGTTATAATTGGCATCACCTACTCCAAGAAGCACAATACTGAAGTTTCCTTTATAATTGAAATACACGCTGCCACTGTTTTCTGGAGCCACTATCTGTATGTATTTGCCGTCTATACTACCTAAACACTAAGACAAGTTCCATCTCGTTGCGAATTGTTCTGCTATTGCTGTCCATTCGGAATTAGATTTTGGCATCTGAAATGTTAAACAAAATGCAATAACATTAAAGCAATAAATACAAGTAACAGCTGTTAAACAAAATAAGTTCAATGAAATTGTTGGTTTTTCCCTAGGAGGATAACGACAACGGAACAGAAGAAGAGCGATATGATGAACGACAGTCCACTCTACCAAAAGAAGAATTCAGAAGGCCACCGATACCCAAAAGGAGGAAGAATGCAGATCACGATGTTGATATTGCAAGGGATACAGTAAGCTGCATGAAATCTTTAACAGAAGCTGTTAGGAGCTGAGATGAATTTGCGGTTTACGGAGAGCATGTTGCTAACAAATTAAGAAACTGTGGTAGAAGTCGATCGAAATTTCCTTAGCCCAGCGTGAAATTGATGACATAGTCTTAAAATTGGAAATGGGAATGTACAGTACTATAGGATATTCACCCCAGGTCAGTTCAAACCAGTGAAGCCCACTTCAAACAATTCCATCTCCATTCCATTCTTCACCATCAACATCCCATAGTACAGACGGCCAAAACTCAAACTCTTTATACTGTTCCTTTACACCCTCAACATCTTCGCAAGATCTGGAACCTCCTTCTCAAAATGAAGGGACCAGAGAAGGCCAAACCATAGAGAGTTTTTTTGAAAATTTCAAATCATTGTAATTTAAAAAATGACAAAATTGTATACCTGTAATTAATTCATTCTTAAAATAATAAAATGTAATAAATAAAAATTGAGTTACTTCTTACCTTTACAAACCCTTTCAGCGAAGTAATTATGGCTTCACAGACTTCCTGAACTATACTTAAAATTGATTGTTTTGACACTCGAAAGGTGTACATCAAGCTGGAAAATGAATCGCCGATAGCAAGGAACCGGGCGGTGATAGCTAGCCTGACTGAGGCTGGAATGGTTTCCCTAAATATAGTGTTTTCTTTCGAAACCTTTTCTCCAACCATTTGCAGAAGGGTTTCAAAATCGGTAGGGCTCATTCTGACAAAATTTCTGAAACCAATGCCATCTTCTAGCTTCAGTTTTTCAAGAAGATTCAAAGCTGTAGTAACTCCACCAGAAAATAAAATCCTCGTCCAGTACCGTTTAGGTTTACGCTTTTTGCTTCTTAACAACATTAAATTATTTAAACAGAGATGAACAGCACAAACAGCTATTTCTTGTGACATCGTGTTCTGATTTCTGTATCGCAACTGGCTTCGTACATGTGGACGCGTGACATTATTTAGCGACAGTCTCGAGACATTGCATCACGACTGTCCCCATACAAAGTCCCGCGACTTTGTTGCTAGGTGTGTACGCGGCTTAAGACTTCCTGATGCTGTTTCGAGGTATAGTCGCTAACAAAGTCGAAAATAGCTTTAATTTACGGTAACGCAGACTATACACACTCCTGGGGCGTGGGGTGGGATGGGCTTTGTGTTCAAGCATGACAGAGGCAGCCAAGAAATCAGATGGACAACCATGCCCTTGCTCACGTGCCATAGCGTTCAGTCTGAATGCACACCCCTTGCCCCCCCCCCCCCCTTCCCAACCCACGCCACTCCATCCATTGCATTCAGGCTGGATGCTCACTCCCACACTAGACCTCAGTCTGTGACGGAGGAGGGGGAAGAAGGGGAAACTAAGAACGTGTCCTATTTAGATGACGGTGTAGTTGCACTGCATATGACATGGTTTCCTATTTCATATTTCTCAGTTACAATGATCACAAACGAAACAAATTTTCAATATTATTTAATTATATTTGGCCCACTGAAGGCGTAACATAATTTTTTTCTAGTAGAAACTGTCGTCATAGAGACAGTCGCAGACGATTTCGCAGATTTTCACGCTCAGGTTGCCTGTTAATCGTGACTTATTTAGTTTCATAATGGAAACAAGTCTTTCACACACATATGTTGATCGAAATATTGCAGTATTTTTGCAACCTCATTATGAAATCGTGGTAATTCTATTTGAGGAAAATAATGTAGATCTCCTGGACAGCATTAACGAAAAACGATTTGTCTTTAAAACATAAATTAAATTGCAGGATAATCAAGCACAGGGGGACTTTCAACTGGAATGGCAAACTTTCTCGAAAATAGCTCGAAAATAGACATAAGAGTTGTAGTGGCCTCACAACGTATAGAGAACTATCCTTGTAACTCTTTCAAGGCCACAATCAATTCTTCACACTTTGCGGTTTCTATGATGCCAGTGAGCTTAGGGAACTCAATTGTGTTTGTCATAATTTGTTCCTTCTACATTACGATTTTCCATATTAAATACATCCCCAACAAATCAGAAATTAGTTGCTTCTCAATTTGCAGTGTCTTAATGTGGGCAGTGTGTAGTGAAGTCCATTTATATTTCGAGGTCTGACGGCTATTCTGTACGTTCTAATTTTCGTTCCTGCTCTTGTTTTTCATTCATAAATTCAACAACAGCGGGTTTTCAATCGAAAATCGTTCAGGGCGTAGCTCTTGCCTTAACCAACATACTTTGCAGTAACATATAAAGTCTCCATACTCTTCATTCAGTTCCATCGAAAACTGTTGCGACTTATTGTGGAGTAATGTGTGTGACTTGAGTAATTTCTTCACTTGCTCCATGACTGCAAATTAAGCACGAAGTCCTTCTTGGTGCACAGACCAGTGTATCACGAACGTCTTTTTCTGTCATTTTTCGGTCAACTAAACTGTTAAATCATTTCTGCCTGGTGTTGCCGGGTTCAGAGGTGTGAAACATTCAGGAAACATTTCTATTCGGAATGAAATTTTCACTCTGCAGCGGAGTGTGCGCTGATATGAAACTTCCTGGCAGATTAAAACTGTGTGCCGAGCCGAGACTCGAACTCGGGACCTTTGCCTTTCGCGGGCAAGTGCTCTACCAACTGAGCTACTCAAGCACGACTCACGCCCCGTCCTCGCAGCTTTACTTCTGCCAGTACCTCGTCTCCTAACTTCCAAACTTTACAGAAGCTCTCCTGCGAACCTTCCAGAACTATCACTCCTGAAAGAAAGGATACTTTGGAGACATGGCTTAGCCACAGCCTTGGGGATGTTTCCAGAATGAGATTTTCACTCTGCAGTTGAGTGTGCGCCGATATGAAACTTCCTGGCAGATTAAAACTGTGTGCCGGGCCGAGACTCGAACTCGGGACCTTTGCCTTTTGCGGGCAAGTGCTCTACAACTGAGCTACCCAAGCACGACTCACGCCCCGTCCTCACAGCTTTACTTCTGCCAGTACCTCGTCTCCTACCTTCCAAACTTTACAGAAGCTCTCCTGCGAACCTATACGGCCTGCCAATTCAACCTTCTCCTCGTGAGCACTTCGACGATGTTACGGTGTTTGTAGAGCCCTCTTAATTCTTCATTTCTTCTTATTCTCCATTCCATGTTATTTTTGTAGTATACAGGCCCAAAAATTTTCCTTAATACTTTTCTTCCGAATATTAACAGTTTTTCTTCATCTTTCTTTCTCAATATTAATGTTTCACATCCATATAACATAACAAGTATAATGGTCGATTGATAGAAGAGGATTTTGAGGTTACTGCTAAGTGATCTTTTTCTTAGAATTTCGATGAAACTAAAAAGTGTCTTGTTTGCTGTTGATAAACAGGCATCTATTTCTATATCTGTTCTGTTGTTATTACTAAAAAGGCTTCCTAGGTACTTGAAGTGGTCAACAGTCTTGAAACTGAATCCATCTACAGTCAGAGGTGCATCTTTTTTGGTTTTCTTCATTAACATGTAATCCTGTTTCTCAGCAGTTTTATAGTAATTTTGCATCATTCTGATTAATTCTCTTTTGGAACTACTTATTAATGCTACATCATCTGCATAGGCAAATCTTGTAACGTTCACATCCTGTAGCCGGATCCCTTGTGGACTGGTTTTAGAAAATTCTCTATCAATCTTCTCCAGGACAAGGTTATATAAATAGGTGATATGGGATCCCTTTGTCTCAGTCCAGTGTACACCTTAAAACCATCAGTTTCTCCTACCGGTGTCTTTATGCGACATAAAGTTTCATCTATACGCGTTTTAACTAATCTGATTAATTTCGATGGTATTTTAAATTCCTTTATTATATTTAGGAGCGTCTGTCGGTGTATGTTATCATAGGCCTTTTTAAAATCTACGAATAATATGTGGACATCTACATTGAATTCCCACGCCTTCTCAGTTACTAGTCTTAGGGTGAATAAGTGATCTAAGGGGATCTGTTTCTGCGGAAACCGCATATAGGCTTAAAGAAAAAACGCAACTACTGTTAGTCAAATGGCAAGGGAAGTCAACATGGAATTTACGACTGCAAGTCAATAGTAGATAGAAAACATACGTACGAACAAAGAACACAATTAACTTTAAACTTATGACTAGGGTCGTTTACAGGATGTCAGTAACTGAGTGCCCCTGACTCCCAACAAGTTCCTAGAGAGTCAGAAATACAGTGCAACATGCCTACACCTGATCTCCAGTTCATACAAGCCAATCTGAGCCGACACCGAACCGAGCGAATACGCTGGCGCCAGATCTGGTTGGTAAGTGCAACTCTCCTTCCGTTCGAGGCAAGTGTTACGCTCATTCCATGGGCCGCCGGTTTCATGACTGACAGTGATTTCCTGCTTGTCGCTCCAGCGGGAAGAGCACGCTCGAAGAGCAGCACCGCAGCAGCGGGCTATGGCTCGTTCCCTCCGTGGTTGCGGTGGGCGTGTAGGGAAGTGGTTCTCAACCTGGGGGTAATTACCCCCTGTGGGGTAAAATGAAATTTTTTGAGGGGTAAAAATTAAACGATTCGATTCTGTTCCAGCCAGGAAACTAAATTATTTTCAAAAGATCATTACTATCATCACAACTTCGTAAGACTCTAATTCTGATTGTATGAGTTACCAATAATTACTTTTTCTCAGTTATTAATAGTAATGCGGTAGAGGTTACAGGTTCCTTGCATAGTCCACCCGTTACGAACATATCTTGTGCTTTGCCCCGGACATTGATGACGATAAAAGTGAGACTTATACGGAATAAATGCTAAATATCTCAAGAAAATGTCTTCTACAAGTTGTAGACAGTACCTGCAGTAGTCCAGAAATTGCTTCATTACCCGCTTCGAAACAAATAAATGAATTAATTGACATTACGATACAGCAGTACCTAGGTAAGTGCTTCTATAGCGCTGTACAGCACTATTATTATTAGTAGTATTAGAGGCTGTGGTCAGACGCAAAGCATTAACAGCCTGAAGTTTTCCAATTTCCGCCAGTTCAGGAGTAAGGAGTGCAGGAATCATGCGATCTACGAGCAGTAAGTATAGCGCACACATTTTAACTTGGTTGATTTTAAATGGGGTTGCAGTGTGCAGGTCAAGCAAGTGCCGCAATGGAGAGATGATGATGATGATGATGATGATGATGTTTGGTTTGTGGAGCGCTCAACTGCGCGGTCATCAGCGCCCATACAATGTCCCAATTTCTTCACAGTCCAATCTAGCCACTGTCACGAATGATGAGGATGATGATGAAATGATGAGGACAACACAAACACCCAGTCCCCGGGCAGAGAAAAATCTCCAACCCGGCCGGGAATCGAACCTGGGACCCTGTGATCCAGAGGTAACAACGCTAGTAACTAGACCACGAGCTGCGGACACCGCAATGGAGAAGTGTAATGCGGGGGAGGTATGTTTTGCAACTAGTGTCTACCATCACTACGGATGGTCACCTTTCTCATCTGAGAGGGATTGTGGGTAGCACTTGCGATGCGCAACGAGTTCCTTCGTCATTAATTCTAACACACACACAAACTAAATATCATTCAGCTTTCATCATTTTAAAAA
The DNA here is from genome assembly GCF_021461385.2 of Schistocerca piceifrons. NCBI lineage: Eukaryota > Metazoa > Arthropoda > Insecta > Orthoptera > Acrididae > Schistocerca > Schistocerca piceifrons. The sequence continues at coordinate 94,439,904 of NC_060140.1, forward strand.
TAAAAGTATTCCAAGAACAGGCTTTCATTCTACAGTTTATTTACGCACTAAGTTTGGTGACAATGTTAAGGAGTGGGGAGGGACAACAGATGACACGGGGGGAAGAGGGCGGGGGTACTAGCTAATGTCTGGTTGTACCCAGGGACAATGGTCCAAGAAAGGTTGGGAATCAGTGGCGTAGTGTGTACTTCTGTGGCGCATAGCGCAGGACTCGAGAGAGCCGCCTGGCGGCTGTTCAAATCGGCTCGGTAATGTGACGGTTGTGAATCGTCACACATACAACTGATTACAGATGGGAGCGCTGTAGCAGAAAAATTGCGACGCATATTGGTGCTGACATTAATCGCGAGTATTTAGCGTCTATAAACTGCATGTTGGGCAACAGTTCACCTCAAATGTTTTCTTCTTTTTTTTCTCAGCATAGTAGATTTGAAAAGAAATTACTTTACAGAACATGGCATGCATCTGGTTAATCGGGAAAATCATTAGGCCACCTGCGCTTTGGTGTTTCTGAAAGTTTTAAGACTAAATATAAGAAGCATTGTGCGAAGTGTTGACTGTACCCACACCAAGTTTGTTGGTTGGGTTGTTGGTTGCTTTAACAGGGGGTGGGGGGTGGGGAGGGACCAAACTGCTTGGTCATCGGTCCATTTTTCCTATAAAACTAGTCCACGACGGAAAGAATAAAACAAACAGGACTTACGGTACAAAACCTGGAGAAAAGAAAAACCACAAGAAATACAGAATGGCAACAAACAGTACAATGGACAAAATAAGACAATAAAATCACAGAGAGACGCAGGAAACAGGAAGAAGGAATAAAAACAAGAGAGCAGATGACCGTGACTGGATGATCATGAGAATAAAAAAAAGGAGAAGCCAGCCACTCTGCAACACATTGAAGCCTCCAGCCTAAAACCTCTAGGGCAGAGAACACAGATTGAGAAAGACACGCACTAAAACTTAGATGGAATGATAAAACCCAAGTATAAAATGTAAATCAGCCAATGAGGCGTTGCCAGCTAAAACTAATGGTAACGAGACAGGTAACTGAAAATTCCGTCACAGGGCAGCTGAAGTGGGACAGTGCAACAGAATGTGGTCCACCGTCACCCGGCCGCCACACCGACACTGGGATGGGTCTTCACGGCGGAGGAGATAGCCGTGGGACAGCCCAGCCAAGTGTGGCCGATGCGGAGCCGGCAGAGGACCACAGAGTCCCTGCGAGAGGCCCGCATCGAGGACTTCCACACATTCGTAGTCTCCTTTATGACACACAGTTTATTGACCGTACTTAATGCCATTCCGTATCCCAAATCCGAAAAACAGTTTCAGAGATGCCGATCTCCAGAACCGGTTTATGAGTAACCTGTTTGGTCAATCTGTCAGCAAGCTGACTTCCTGGGATTCCGACGTGTCCTGGAGTCCAGACAAACACCAGCATGCGTTCCAGCGCATAGACAGACTCCTGGATGGTCACTACCAAAGGATGTCGGAGGTAGCACTGGTCAGTAGTTTGTAAGCTGCTCAAGGAGTCACTACAGACAAGGAAGGACTCACTGGAGCAGGAACGGATATGCTCAAGAGCACTGGATATGGCCAGCAGCTCTGCAGTGAAAACGCTGCAGCCACCCGGCAAGGAACGCTGTTCAGTATGTCCTGTTTGAGCATAGGCGAAGCCACCGTGACCATCAGACATCGAGCCGTCGGTGTAGACTACTTCAGACCCCTGAGACGCGTCAAGAATCGAGAGAAAGTGACAGTGGAGAGCCTCAGGAGGCCTTAGGGCCATACGAAAGGTCCAACCAAAGCTGCAGTCTAGGTATAGACCATGGAGGTGTACAGAAATGGACCCAGAGGAGAGGTAGTAAAGGGAAGGACTCTACTTCAGACAGAAGGGATCGGACCCAAATCAAGATCGTAATCCCTGACCTGGGCCGCCGATACTGGAGATGAACCGTCGTGGTTGGGAAAAGGAGACGATAATTTGGATGCTCAGGAGAGCTACGAATGTGCGTGACATCATTGGCGAGCAGTTGCCGCCACCTGATCTGCAATGGAAGGATCCCAGTTTCGCCAGTAGGCTGATCACTAGACTCTTCCTACAAGTTCCCGTCGCTAGTCGAACCCCACAGTGGTGCACTGGGTCTAGTAACTGCAACGCCGAGATCGCCGTCGAACCATAAATAAGACTCCGATAGTCAAGGCGACACTGAACAAAGGCTTTGCAGGGCTGCAACAGTGCAGGGCGATCTGCACCCTAGTTGGTGTTGCTCGGGCAGCGGAGGGCATTAAGGCACTGCCAGTACTTCGACTTAAGCTCACGATGAAGAGGAATCCAAGTCAATCGGAGGTCAAAAACCAGTCCTAAGAATCGATATGTCTCCACTACCGTGAGTGGATCGTCATCAAGTTCTGGTTCCGGATGAACGGTACGACGCCGACAGAAGTCCATGACGCACGACTTCGCGGTTGAAAACTGGAAGCCGTGGGCTAGAGCGCCTTCTGGATGGCTCCCTGTAGACGCCGCTCAGCAATGCCAGTACTGGAGGAGCGGTAGGAAATGCAAAAGTCGTCTGGATACAGAGACGGTGAGATGGACAGCCCCACAGCTGCTGCTAGACCGTTGTTGTTGTTGTTGTGGTCTTCAGTTCTGAGAATGGTTTGATGCAGCTCTCCATGCTACTCTATCCTGTGCAAGCTTCTTCATCTCCCAGTACCTACTGCAACCTACATCCTTCTGAATCTGCTTGGTGTATTCATCTCTTGGTCTCCCTCTACGATTTTTAGCCTCCACGCTGCCCTCCAATACTAAATTGGTGATCCCTTGATGCCTCAGAACATGTCCTGCCAACCGATCCCTTCTTCTAGTGCCACAAACTCCTCTTCTCCCCAATTCTATTCAATAACTCCTCATTAGTTATGTGATCTACCCATCTAATCTTCAGCATTCTTCTGTAGCACAACATTTCGAAAGCTTCTATTCTCTTCTTGTCCAAACTATTCATCGTCCATGCTTCACTTCCATACATGGCTACGCTCCAAAAAAATGGCTCTGAGCACTATGCGACTTAACTGCTGAGGTCATCAGTCGCCTAGAACTTAGAACTACTTAAACCTAACTAACCTAAGGACATCACACACATCCATGCCCGAGGCAGGATTAGAACCTGCGACCGTAGCGGTCGCTCGGTTCCAGACTGTAGCGCTAGAACCGCACGGCCACTTCGGCCGGCGGCTACACTCCATACAAATACTTTCAGAAACGGCTTAAATCTATACTCGATGTTATCAAATTTCTCTTCTTCAGAACCGTTTTCCTTGCCATTGCCAGTCTACATTTTATATCCTCTCTACTTCGACCATCATTAGTTATTTTGCTCCCCAAATAGCAAATCTTCTTTACTACTTTAAGTGTCTCATTTCCTAATCTAATTCCCTCATCATCACCCGACTTAATTCGACTACATTCCATTATCCTCGTTTTGCTTTTGTTGATGATCATCTTATATCCTCCTTTCCATTCCGTTCAACTGCTCTTCCAAGTCCTTTGCTGTCTCTGACAGAATTACAATGTCATCGGCGAACCTCTAAGTTTTTATTTCTTCTCCATGGATTTTAATACCTACTGCGAATTTTTCTTTTGTTTCCTTTACTGCTTGCTCAATACACAGATTGACGTTAATGACCACTAAAAATGAAAAGACACTCAATACTGACTCCTTTACACTGGATACGGGGGGAACTACGGGAGGCACCAACACTAAGCATGTTGCTCTACAGGTGAATAAATAAATAAATCATGGCTCAGAATAATTAAAAATAAAACAAATAAGCATATTGTTATTGTTCAGTTTCTATCGGCGTACTTCTTGCTCGAACAGTCCACGGATGTGCTGCCGGTCCATAGGGTGTTCAATGCGCACAATATTTCGGCGATCAGACACGTCGCCATCGTCAGGTGCGCTGACGAACTGAGCTCCTGAGGGACAATTACACCGACGCTACCACAGACGTCGACGCCAGCGCCTCAGCGACCGCCGACGCCCGCCCTCGTCAGCGCACCTGACGATGGCGACATGTCTGATCGCCGAAATATTGTGCCCGTTGGACGCTATGGACCGGCAGTACGCCTGTGGATTGTTCGAGCAATAAGCATGTTGATGAAGAATCGGCCGAACAAGTGCCATGTAAGCCGTTTATTTAGTGGATGAATTATACGAGTATTTCCTTCTGTGAATCTCAGTCTGGCATCTGTTTTACCTACAGTTAATGTTATGTAGCCATTCCGTTTAAGGTAGCTCCGGATCGGTAATCCTAGATATATTACGGTGGTTATTGTTTCCAGCAATATGTCATCAACAGTGTAGTTGTACAGTAGTGGATTTCTTTTTTTGTATATGCGCAGTCTGTCACGTACAGTTACCTCCAGGGCACTTCAGGATCACCTACCAGCCCCTGCACCATTCATCAAACCCCTGTTGGTCATTCTGCAAAGCTTTACTGTCTTGCGGCGTTGCTGCCAATCGCGCTATCTAGTAACGGCCTTGAACATCATTTTACTAGATCGTTTATGTACATTGGAATCACACTTCCTTGGACACCCCCGAAATTATCGATATCTATCGATTTTGTTCCGTTAAGAGCGACTTATTGAGTTCTATCCGCGAGAAAGTACTGAATCCAGTCACAAATCTAGTACAGTGTTTCGTAAGCCCACAGTGTCGAAAGCCTTCCGGAAGCCGAGTAACACGGCATCTGCCTGAACACCGAAATCTACAGCGCTGTAGATTTCATGGAGGAACAGAGCGGGATGAGTTTCGCAGGTTCTCTGCTTTCGGGAAAACATGTTGATTTTTATAGAAGAGTTTTTCGTTCTCCAAGAAAATCATACACTGAGGTGACTGCAGCGATATGCACATATACAGATGGCGCTAGTGTCGCGTACACGAGACATGAAAGGCCAGTGCATTGGCCGAGCAGTCATTTGTACTCAGGTGGTTCGCGTGAAAAGGTTTGAGATGTGATTATAGCCGCACGACGGGAATTAACATACTTTGAACGCGGAATGGTAGTTGGAGCTGGACGCATGGGACATTCCGTTTCGAAAATCGTTAGGGAATTCAGTATTCAGAGATCCAAAGTATCAAGAGCGTGCCGAGAATAGCAAATTTCAGGCATTACCTCTCACCACGGACAGCACAGCGACCGACGGCCTTCACTTAACGACCGAGAGCAGCCGCATTTGCGTAGAGCTGTCAGTGCTAACAGACAAGCAACACTGCGTGAAATAAGTGCAGAGATCAATGTGAGACGTATGACAAACGTATCCGTTAGGACAGTGCGGCGAAATTTAGCGTTGAGGGGCTGTGGCAGCAGGCGATTGACGGGAGTGCCTCTGCCGGCCGCGGTGGCCGTGCGGTTCTAGGCGCTCCAGTCCGGAGCCCCGCTGCTGCTGCGGTCGCAGGTTCAAATCCTGCCTCGGGCATGGGTGTATGTGATGTCCTTAGGTTAGTTAGGTTTACGTAGTTCTAAGTTCTAGGGGACTGATGACCACAGCAGTTACGTCCCATAGTGCTCAGAGCCATTTGAACCATTTGGAGTGCCTCTACCAACAGCACGACATCTCTTGCAGCCCCTCTCCTGGGTTTGTGACCATAATGGTTGGATCCTAGACTATTGGGAAACAGTGACCTAGTGAGATGAGTCCCGATTTCAGAACAGGTGATGGTAGGGTTAGTGCGGTGCAGACCCCACAAAGCCATGGACTCAAGCTGTCAACAAGGCACTGTGCAAACTGGTGGTGACCCATAATACACTACTGGCCATTAATATTGCTACATATCGAAGATGACGTGCTACAGACGTGAAATTTAACCGACAGGAAGAAGATGCTTTGATATGCAAATGGTTAGCCTTTCAGAGCATTCACACAAGGTTGGCGCCGGTGGCGACACCTACAACGTGCTGACATGAGGAAAGTTTGCAACCGATTTCTCATACACAAACAGCAGTTGACCGGCGTTGCCTGGTGAAACGTTGTTGTGATGCCTCGTGTAAGGAGGAGAATTGCGTACCATAACGTTTCCGACTTTGATAAAGGTCGGATTGTAGCCTATCGCGATTGCGGTTTATCGTATCGCGACATTGCTGCTCGCGTTGGTCGAGATCCAATGACTGTTAGCAGAATATGGAATCGGTGGGTTCATGAGGGTAATACGGAACGCCCTGTTGGATCCCAACGGCCTCGTATCACTAGCAGTCGAGATGTCAGGCATCTTATCCGCATGGCTGTAACGGATCGTGCAGCCACGTCTCGATCCCTGAGTCAACAGATGGGGACGTTTGCAAGACAACAACCATCTGTACGAACAGTTCGACGACGTTTACAACAGCATGGACTATCAGCTCGGAGACCATGGCTGCGATTACCCTTGACGCTGGATCACAGACAGGAGCGCCTGGGTGCACGAATGGCAACACGTCATTTTTTCGGACAAATCCAGGTTCTGTTTACAGCATCATGATGGTCGCATCCGTGTGGCGACTTCGCGGTGAACGCACATTGGAAGCGTGTATTCGTCATCGCCATACTGGCGTATCACCAGGCGTGATGGTATGGGGTGCCATTGGTTACACGTCTCAGTCATCTCTTGTTCGCATACGGACGTTTCTGGATACAGAAAATGTTCGACTGCTGCCCTGGCCAGCACATTCTCCAGATCTCTCACCAATTGAAAACGTCTGGTCAATGGTGGCCGAGCAACTGGCTCATCACAATACGCCAGTGACTACTCTTGATGAACTGTGGTATCGTGTTGAAGCTGCATGGGCAGCTGTACCTGTACACGCCATCCAAGCTCTGTTCTAGTATAATATATTTGTCGAATGAATACCCGTTTATCATCTGCATTTCTTCTTGGTGTAGCAATTTTAATGGCCAGTAGTGTAGTATGGGCTGTGTTTTCATGGAATGGACAGGGTCCTCTGGTCCAACTGAACCGATCGTTGACAGGAAATTGTTATATTCGGTTACTTGTTTTCGAAAGCGCTGGAATTTTTGTGGACAACAATGCACTATGTCAGTAGGTCAAAACTGTATCTCGATTGGTTTCAAGAACATTCTGGACAGTTCGAGTGAATGATCTGGCCACCCAGATCTCCCGACATGAATCCCATCGATCATTTATGGGACATAAGCTACAGGCCAGTTCGTGCACAAAATGATGTACCGGCAGCGCCTCCGCAATTATGGACGGCTATAGAGACAGCATGGCTCAGTAGGGGACTTCCAACGACTTTTGAGTCCATGCCTCTTCGAGTTGCTGCACTAAGCCGGGCAAAAGGAGGTCCGGTGCGATACTGGGAGGTATCCCGTGACGTTTGTCGCCTCAAATGGATCAAACGGCTCTGAGCACTATGGGACTTAACTTCTGAGGTCGTCAGTCCCCGAGAACTTAGAACTACTTAAACCTAACTAACCTAAGGACATCACACACATCCATGCCCGAGGCAGGATTCGAACCTGCGACCGTAGCAGCCGCGTGGTTCCGGACTGAAGCGCCTAGAACCGCTCGGCCACCCCGGCCGGCTTTGTCGCCTCACTGTAATACACGAGCGTAAGACATGTACCATAACTCCACAACAGATTGACGTTAATACATAGGCCTACAATTTTCTGCATCTGTCTTACGACCCTTCCTCATAACGGGAATGCCCTGTGCTTTTTTTCTAATCGCTAGGTACTCTTCGTTGCTCCACTGACATATGATAAACTACTGGTAGCAGGGGACCATGTTCTTTCAGATAATCGCTGTAGAATCTTACAGGTATTTCATCTGGTCCTGATGCCTTTCCACTACAAAGCGATTGTAGTTGTTTTTCTATTCCGCGATCAGGTATCTCAATATCTTCCAAATCGAAGTTCGTACGATGATCGAAAGGAGGGACCGTTTTACGATTTTGCGAGGTGAAACAATTTCGGAATACTGAATTAAGTATTTAGGTCTTCTTTCTATCAATTCTTGTTTCGGTGCCATTATGGCCACTGAGTAACAGAATAGACGATTTTGAACCGCTTACTGAGTTTATGTAACACCAAATCCTCACAGGGTTTTTAGTGAGATCGAGAGATAAAATTTTATTTTCAAAGTCATTGGACGTTTACTTCATTGATGTCCTTACGCATATTCACTTCGTTCTATTTTTTTTCTCAACTAGGTCTTGATTTCTCTTGAATCTGTGATGAATCTCTTTTTGTTTGGGTAGCATTTTTTACGACACGGTTATTAAATCACAGTCGGTCTTTCCCATCCCTTAAGATTTTGCTAGGATCATACTGTCTATGGCATCTTGAACGATGCTATTAATATTTTTTGCATTTGTTTTTCACATCGTCGTCCTCAGCACTCAGTAGTTGATGTGGCTAGATAGGTAACCTGCAAGTTGTACCCTGTCACTCTTGCAAAGCAAAAATATTTTCTTACCTTTCTTAACATTCCTTGTAACATCTATACTCATAGATGCTATCACAACCTTATGATTACTGAAACCTTCCTCTACGTTAACTGATTGTAGAATATCGGGTCTGCTTCTTGCTAGGGGTCCAAGATGTTACTTTCACGAGTTGGTTCTCTATCTCCTCGAAATAACTTTCGCCCATAACATTCAGAATACTGCTAGACGAATCCCTGTCTCTGGCAGCGGTTTTGGTAGCACCACTCTCGGAGTCTATATCTGGCAATTTGAAGTCAACTGGCAATCAACGGCACGATCGGGGAACAGATTCACGCGATTCCGCAAATTCTCTATGAAGTGCCCTACCACTACAGCTTCTGACAGAGGTGGCCTGTAGAAACATCCAGTTACCATTTTGGCCCATCTTTGATGCTTAACTTCACTGAATTAATTCACATTTGAATCCAAGATAACATCGCTAGATATTATCGAATTCTTTATTGCAATATATACGCCACCAATATTGGCGAGTAACCTATCCTTAAGATGATTGTTCGAATCTGAATTCAGAATTACGTTGTTATTCATCTACGGTTTCAACCAACTTTCTGTTCCTACTACTATCTGGGCATTACAACCTTCAATGGATGATACTAATTCTAGGATATTATCATGAAAGCTCCTGGAGTTTACTAATATCAAATTAACCTCACAGATTTCCTTCTCCATAAAGGTAATTCAGCAAGAACATCTTCAACCCCATATTCCATGTCTTCAATGCAGAATGCAAGTAAGGCCTTGAACTCTTCTCATTCTTCACAATTTAAGAGTACTTCACTGGTTGAAGTAGGAAACAGTGAGGAAAACCTAGACTGTCAAGTTTATTACAAAACAATCTAAGAATGAGGTAAGGACCGCCCCTGTTCCTATTACTATATCGACATTATAACCTTCAACAAACTCTTCAGGATGATGCATCAAGTAGTTTTGTCTGTTCTTTCGGATTTTAATCCTCTGGGGAACCAAGACAGAGGTGTCCAGCCATTAATAAATTTTAGTTGTTCGCAAAAACAGTCCTCAAGCAGCATCAGACCTTAGAATTTATATATCTACTCTAGTGCTTTCAGTTACTTCCATGGCTTCTCTCAAATACAGTCTTGGTTCATGAAGTCACATTTCTGTTTTTAAAGAATTGTGTACCCCAAAAAAATGGTTCAAATGGCTCTGAGCACTATGGGACTCAACTGCTGTGGTCATAAGTCCCCTAGAACTTAGAACTACTTAAACCTAACTAACCTAAGGACAGCACACAACACCCAGCCATCACGAGGCAGAGAAAATCCCTGACCCCGCCGGGAATCGAACCCGGGAACCCGGGCGGGGGAAGCGAGAACGCTACCGCACGACCACGAGATGCGGGCTGTGTACCCCAACATGTCTGTCATGTGGAGCATTATCCTTATTTTTAATGCATTTAAAAGACCTCTAGAAACAATTTATGGTTTATTTGAATTCTCTCTATCCATAACTCTGAATGGACGATACAAAAGTTACATTTATTGTCATGAAGGGTTAAGACGATTAAATTAACACAGCTATTTAATAACACTCGACTCTTCCAATATAGACACAAAACACCTTAATGCGTAATACTTCAGGTGAAATGGACACACAACATTATCTCAGACACGCTAAGTACTACAACCTCCTTCTTGCTATAAGTTTGACGAAACGTTTTGAAACTTGCACACATTCTGTTCATCCTTTAACCCTCATGTAAACAAACACACGCCCAGTGATTGATCAGTGACTCTAGGACACAGCCACCAGGTGGAAACAGGTCCAATTATGTATCAGGCGTATCACTGTTACATCACTACGAATGAAACTCTGAGACACTCAAATTATAAAGCATTAAAAGCTTACAGTTTTTTAGTAATCACAATGTTATTTAAGCCAGTTTCTTTTATTTCATATTTTAGTGATGTCAGACGTAATAGTCCCGGTCTACAAATATCGACAGAAGTTGTTATAAGCTGTGGATGCTGAGTTAAGCTTTAACTGCAGTGCAGCGTCATGCACGGAGAAATCAGGAAGCAGAACTTTGTCGCCACGTTGCGAACGGACGTAAGAAGGGGGGATGTTGTCTGTCTGTTATAAAATAATGCAACCTTAGGCAAGTGTGCATGCAGATAGTCACCAGTTATGGTATTAATTACACACGGATGTAACAAGTTTATGTGAAAGCATATAATAGAGTTGTTCATGTTCAAACACACTCGTACCACTGTTTATTCTTAAGTCTGCACACAACACGGTTTCGTCGCGCTAATATAGTGCTACAACTGAAGGGCTTATTTCAATAGTGGTACAAGTCCATTTTTCCTCATTCTGAGATATAGAGTCCTAAAGTTAAATGAGCGCTGAAAAATCTGCAGTTGAGATACCAGAAATATTCAAGCATATACACTTGAAATTAAATGAACGCTGAAAAATATATATATACTTGAATATTTCTGGTATCTCAACTGCAGATTTTTCAGCGCTCGTTTAACTTTAGGACTCTGTATCTCAGAATGAACAAAAATGGACTTGTGCCACTATTGAAATAAGTCCTTCAACAGTTAGAACACTGAAGTTGGCAGTAGCCGTGAACATAAGACAGTCGACATGAAGTGTACCGACAACAAATTGGGAGCCGAAGCCCAACTTAGTGTCGACAACTTATAGACATCGTTCAACTTCTCTCTGCTGCCAAAATTTGCAATCTAATAGTCATTGTATGTGTTCAACAGGCAAATTTGATTCCACACTCATTACAATTAATATTTGCCGTATCTTAAACCCATTTAAAGGAGAGAGAGAGAGAGAAGTAGTAAGAGAGTTTCAATTATCTCAGTGCATTTAATTCCCTATATATATATGACAACAGATCATCTTGGAATTCAGTACAGATCTGCATCGCATCCACGTCACAGCAGATGAATAAAGTGAGATTGCAGGTGATATTGATAGTAACGGTTGTCACGCATGATACACAGGGTACCAGGGTTCGTCTCAGTATGCTGTAGAACCCGATCCTCCAAATCTGGTGTACACACAGTCCGCCGCCTCCCTGCATGTTTGTCTGATCGCACAAACGCTCAAAAAGAGCTTGAAATGTTGTGTGATGTGGTTGGTGCCTGTGAAGGTACTTGTTCTGGTTTAGCCGTGCTGCCTCTCGACTGTTTCCATCAGTGTGGCCATGCGCAGACACCATCTCGGCGTGTTGCCGACGTGAATACCAGATCATTCTGCTGCTTACAGTACGCTGCCTCAATCACACAGACTGAGAAACACAAGGAACACACGGCACTCCAGTGTTACAACAGCTGCAGCACTATAGAAGCCCGACGAAATCGTGTTGTGTGTCAACTGAAAGATAAATAGTGGAACGAATGTGTCTGAACATGAATAACTCGACCGTGGCAACGATGTATATGTTTGAGTGTGGCCGCGAGGTAAGTTCAAATAGCCTAATGGTTATACCCATCGATGGTTATCTCCTCACTTGCATGTTCGTCTGCTAAGACCAAACAAATGTATGGAAGTGAAATTGAAAGAATTTACTAGCTTTAAACACAATTGCATCATACACCATAAATATAATTGACATACTTCAAACTGACCGGGGTATGTGACCGTGATAGAAACACAACAGCTATAGTTTGTTCACAACACAATTAATGAATTCCGAAGAGGGTGGTGAGAGCGCAGAGGAACCAAGCTCTATCCACCGACTCCCAATATTGGCTGCCAAGTGATCATGGGCAGTGCTGCATGCTGCACCTTTTGTCAGGCAGTGCTTACTGCATTGGTAGGGCAATGCGCTGTAGTTATTACGTAACAGCTACAGTACACGTGAGTACTCTGCTGTTAGCACACCAATATCGGCATTAGCCAGAGACAAAATGTTGGTGGGCTCAAGTCGACTGGCTTCTAGCAATTCAGATCCAGAGCTAGGGAGCTCTCATTCTGGATGTTGTGAACAAACAGGGTGGAGGAGAGGAAATTGATGTTTTTCGCTACTGAATAGCTTTTTATTACAATTTTAAAATCTACATACATTAATTAGGGTCTGAAAATAACGTCATGAAGATAATATCCTTCTTGTCAGACACCGGAGCCTCTCCTCAAAGATATGCACAACTTTCTCAAACGTTTCATTTGACACAGAATCAATTCCTTCACAAATGGAAATTTTCGGGTCACTGATCGCTCCTGATTTCAGGTAGAAGAAATCAATAGACAGGAAGAGATTGTTGCCCAACAGACATTGCTGAATCGTCAAATGACATGACCAAGAAACATCTGTCAAACCATTTCCATGGACGCTCACCCCATGTGAGTTCTGGCACCATCTTGTTGGTACCATATTTGTTTCATGTTCACCTTTCCAGTGCTTAACCTAGGAGGCTGTTTAATGTTTCGATGTAGCACTGATGTCACAGTAACTGTGATTCGCCCCCCCTCTAAAAAGTAAGGACCAACATACGCTGCCCCCTGCTTTGGAGACAATGCATCACACTGTTATTTTCCAACTGTGGAATGGATTTTAGTGTAGCTCACGAGAGTTCTCCAGTACCCAGTACCGACAGTTCTCTATACCAACATAGCCATCCATTTGGAAATGGGCTTCATCACTAATCGTTATTGGGCTACCTACACTACTGGCCATTAAAATTGCTACACCACGAAGATGACATGCTACAGACGCGAAATTTAACCGACAGGAAGAAGATGCTGTGAAATGCAAATGATTGGCTTTTCAGAGCATCCACACAAGGTTGGCGCCGGTGGCGACACCTACAACGTCCTGCGATGAGTAAAGTTTCCAATCGATTTCTCATAAACAAACAGCAGTTGACGGGCGTTGCCTGATGAAACGTTGTTGTGATGCCTCGTGGAAGGAGGAGAAATGCGTACCATCACGTTTCCGACTTTGATAAAGGTCGGATTGTAGCCTATCGCGATTGCGGTTTATCGTATCGCGACATTGCTGCTCGCGTTAGTCGAGATCCAATGACTGTTAGAAGAATATGGAATCGATGGGTTCATTAGGGTAATACGGAACGCCGTGCTGGATCCCAACGGCCTCGTATCACTAGCAGTCGAGATGACAGGCATCTTATCCGCATGGCTGTAACGGGTCTTGCAGCCACGTCTCGATCCCTGAGTCAACAGGTGGGGACGTTTGCTAGACAACAACCATCTGCACGAACAGTACGAAGACGTTTGCAGCAGCATGGACTATGACCTCGGAGACCATGGCTGCGATTGCCCTTGACGCTGCATCACAGACAGGAGCGCCTACGATGGTGTACTCAACGACGAACCTGGGTGCACGAATGGCAAAACGTCATTTTTTCGCATGAATCCAGGTTCTGTTTACAGCATCATGATGGTCGCATCCGTGTTGGGCGTCATCGCGGTGAACGCACACTGGAAGCGTGTACTCGTCATCGCCATACTGCCGTATCACCCGGCGTGATGGTATGGGGTGCCATCGGTCACATCTTGTTCGCATTGACGGCACTTTGAACAGTGGACGTCCTGTTCTGGCCTTTCTGGATACAGAAATGTTCGACTGCTGCCCTGGCCAGCACATTCTCCAGATCTCTCACCAATTGGAAACGTCCGGTCAATGGTGGCCAAGCAACTGGCTCGTCACAATACACCAGTCACTACTCTTGGTGAACTGTGGTATCGTGTTGAAGTTGCATGGGCAACTGTACCTGTACACGCCGTCCAAGCTGTGTCTGACTCAATGCCCAGGCGTATCAAGGCCGTTATTACGACCAGAGGTGGTTGTTCTGGGTACGGATTTCTCAGGATCTATGCACCGAAATTGCGTAAAAACGTAATCACATGTCAGTTCTAGTCTAATATATTTGTCCAATGAATACCCGTTTATCATCTGCATTTCTTCTTGGTGTAGCAAATTTAATGGCCAGTAGTGAACAAGTAAAATTAAACTGAGGTTTTATTTTATGAAAAGCATTGACATAGCTTAAGAGTCAGTGACATGACTATTAGGAAAAGTGATTGCAACAAAGATATGAAGCATTGGGGAGCACCACCGTATCCTAGCTACACATTCAGTCACTAATACGAATGCAACTCAACAAGTGTTTCAGTTACTCCAGTGGTTTCTGAATAAAAAATGATAACGATACTATTACTGGAGTCGGGATTAACGGTACTGCGGCAACGGTATGTCCTCTTTGCAAACATCGACGCCCACTATCCCCGGTGCTGATATATACTTTCACCAATCTGCTGTGGCGGTAAGTCGGCCGTGGGTGATCGTATATAAGAACCGAAATCTCAGACACCGTGAAGTCCCATCCACCGTGTGAATTCAGAGTTCTCGACATCCAAAACCGGCGATCATTCATCATCAAAATCCAAACCTGGAGTGTCTGTCTTCACGTGTCCCTGCTCCCGACTCTGCTCTTCGCACCGTTCCGGCCGCAAACACGAAATAAGAAAAATGTTACTCTCTCCGCCAATAGCGTGAAGACTGTCACCTTTACTGAATTACCACCACGGAGTGTCTCCAGACGCGGGCCAGTCGATCTTTCTCGCCAGTCTCCTCTAGAAATTCCCGTCTGATGCCAGCAGGCGCTGGACGAATCAGGGCGTTGTTTATACTCTTCTGAACAACGCGAGGGGAACTCCCCGAAGATTCTGCTTCCACCGCGCTTGCCAAGACATTCCAAGACGTGTGATTTCTCGCCATAAGTTATTAATTGGCAGCCATGTGAAGTATGTTAGCGGCAAGAAACAATAAATGCCTTCTCTGCCTGATAGCAATAGAGATACTATCGAAGACAGTGCTGCCAAAGCAGAGTTACTAAACATAGCCTTCCGAAATGCCTTCACAAAAGAGGACGAAGTAAATATTCCAGAATTCGAATGGAGAACAGCTGACAACATGAGTAACGTAGAAGCAAGTATCCTCGAAGCAGTGAACCAACTTAAATCACTTAATACAAGCAAGTCTTCTGGTCCAGACTGTATACCAATTAGGTTCCTTTCGGATGCATTAGCTCCATACTTAACAATCATATACAACCGTTCGCTCGACGAAAAATCCGTTCCCAAAGACTGGAAAGTTGCACAGGTCACACCAATATTCAAGAAAGGTAGTAGGAGTAATCTACTAAATTACAGGCCCATATCGTTAACGTCGATATGCAGCGGGATTTTAGAACATATATTGTGTTCGAACATAATGAATTATCTCGGAGAAAACGGTCTATTGCGGTGGTCTCGCGGTTCTAGGCGAGCAGCCCGGAACCGTGCGACTGCTACGGTCGCAGGTTTGAATCCTGCCTCGGGCATGGATGTGTGTGATGTCCTTAGGTTAGTTAGGTTTAAGTAGTTCTAAGTTCTAGGGGACTGATGACCACAGCAGTTGAGTCCCATAGTGCTCAGAGCCATTTGAACCATTTTTTGAAAACGGTCTATTGACACACAGTCAACATGGGTTTAGAAAATATCGTTTTTGTGAAACACAACTAGCTCTTTATTCACATAAGGTTCAAATGGCTCTGAGCACTATGGGACTTAACAGCTGTGGTCATCAGTCCCCTAGAACTTAGAACTACTTAAACCTAACTAACCTAAGGACAACACACACATCCATGCCCGAGGCAGGATTCGAACCTGCGACCGTAGCAGTCGCTCACATGAGGTGCTGAGTGCTATTGACAAAAGATTTCAGGTCGATTCCGTATTTCTGGATTTCCAGAAGGCTTTTGACACTGTACCACACAAGCGGCTCGTAGTGAAATTGTGTGCTTATGGAATATCGTCTCAGTTATGTGACTGCATCTGTGATTTCCTGTCAGAGAGGTCACAGTTCGTAGTAATTGATGGAAAGTCATCGAGTAAAACAGAAGTGATTTCTGGCGTTCCCCAAGGTAGTGTTATAGGCCCATTGCTGTTCATTATCTATATAAACGATTTGGGAGACAATCTGAGCAGCCGTCTTCGGTTGTTTGCAGATGACACTGTCGTTTATCGACTAATAAAGTCATCAGAAGATCAAAACAAACTACAAAACGATTTAGAAGAAATATCGGAATGGTCCAAAAAGTGGCAGTTGACCTTAAATAAAGAAAAGTGAGAAGTCATTTACATGAGTGCTAAAAGGAACTCGTTAAACTTCGGTTACACGATAAATCAGTCTAATCTAAAAGGCGTAAATTCAACTAAATACCTAGGTGTTACAATAACGAACAACTTAAATAGGAAGGAATGCATAGAAAACGTTGTGGCGAAGGCTAACCAAAGAGTGCGTTTTATTGGCAGGACACTTAGAAAATGTAACAGACCTACTAAGGAGACTGCCTGCACGACGCTTGTCCGTCCTCTTTTAGAATACTGCTGCATGGTGTGGGATCCTTACCAGATAGGACTGACGGAGCACATCGAAAAAGTTCAAAGAAAGGCAGCCCGTTTTGTATTATCACGAAATATGGGAGAGACTGTCACAGAAATGATACAGAATTTGGGATGGACATCATTAAAAGAAAGGCGTTTTTCGTTGCGACGGAATCTTCTCACGAAATTCCAATCATCAACTTTCCCCTCCGAATGCGATAATATTTTGTTGATACCGACTTACACAGGGAGGAACGATCACCACGATAAAATAAGGGAAATCAATGCTTGTACGGATAGATATAGGTGTTCATTCTTTCCGCGCGCTATACGAGGTTGGAATAATAGAGAATTGTAAAGGTGGTTCGACGAACCTTTGCCAGGCACTTAAATGTGATTTGCAGAGTATCCATGTAGAGGTAGAAATAACGTCATGAGACATTTAACATGATGAAACTAAAGTGTTCTGCTTATCGCTAGTCGTGACAAGGGGCAGATGAGTTTAGCATGTAAATGGAAGGAGTCGACTTGCAACCTTTCAATGTTCCTAATCTTTCCACTTTTCCTTTAATTTTAATTTTTCCTATTCTTTTCAAGTACTCTTCCCTTCGTGCAGCTTGGACCTCTTGTCTTCGGAAGACCTTAGGCACTGATCCACCTACACCAACCTGATTACACCCTGCATTTATCGTTTGATGTTTCGTTAATTATGTGGAGATTATTCTCCGCATGTCCTCTACACGTTCATTTTCACGTCCCCTAAAGCGCGCGCTAAAGTAATGCAGCTGCTGTGTTATATGCAGTGGCAGCGAAACACGAAAAGATAAAAACGGTAATGGTGAGCGAAAAAAATGGATGATCAGGTGCGGTTGTGGGAGTAGAACGGAAGATTGGGATTCCTTCTAAACTAATTTCTTTTT
Source organism: Schistocerca piceifrons (assembly GCF_021461385.2). Lineage (NCBI taxonomy): Eukaryota > Metazoa > Arthropoda > Insecta > Orthoptera > Acrididae > Schistocerca > Schistocerca piceifrons. Next base: position 94,457,711 of record NC_060140.1, read on the forward strand.
GAGAATAAATACTCGTTTCTGAATTGAGTATGATCTAGGAAACTTATCGATTCATACTAAACCTTCTGCAACAGAATTTAACAAGGCAGGGCGATGTGACGAGAAAAGAGTTTACTGTTTCCGACAAATTATCGGCTACTCTCACGTTTCATGTACTGGCGAACCGTAGACAGTAGAAAAACTACACTTTCGGTACCATAACCGGCCCTCAGCTGCCGGCCGGAGTGGCCGAGTGGTTCATGGCGCTACAGTCTGGAACCGCGCGACCGCTACGGTCGCCGGTTCGAATCCTGCCTCGGGCATGGATGAGTGTGATGTCCTTAGGTTAGTTAGGTTCAAGTAGTTCTAAGTTCTAGGGGACTGATGATCTCAGAAGTTAAGTCCCATAGTGCTCAGAGCCATTTGAACCATTTTGGCACTCAGCTTTCTTGTCTGGAACTCGTTAAGGGCTCTCATAGGTTGTGAGGTCTGCACAACAAACTCCGTTTCTGCGATGTTAGCTGAATGGGGCCATATTGACATGTTTGTATTTATCATTGGTTGCGTTGTTCATCTCGAACTTTAAAATTGCATTGTGTACGAGTATTCCCAGGTTCTAGGTTTTATTTTATTTTAACATCCTCTGGTGTCTTTTAAAGAAATACCGTTTTTTTTTTGGCAAGTATCTTCATTTACCCACAGATAGGCTAGTCTCTACCCATTGTGTATATTGCACCACCTTCATCAGTGTGCTGCACACTAAGTAAATTTACAGAGCAAACTTTACATACGTCTGTACTCTAGAGCGTACACATTAGAAGTCAGTTTTTCTCCAGAAAAGTCTTTGACAAAGTCACAGTGTCAACAGATCTCCTACAACGTTACTTTCTTACACAGGCGTTTATCAAAAAACAATACCAGCGTTAAAAATAGAATAGATATTAACGATTCTTTTAGCTGGATTAAATGTTATTATATCGGTAATTAGATATCAGACCATGTTTTTACAGTTTAGGTTGTTAACAGTACACGTAATTTGACTAAAGAATAAAAAATGCTGCTATCCTGACAAAATTACATTTTAAAGTTAGGGTTCTTAAAGCTCAATTTTTCCATTGCTGTTCGGTTAATTTAACGGAGTAAAAATATAAGTGGATTTTCGGTACTAACATCCAGACGAATCAGTCGTGTTCTTTACGATCTTTACGGAGCAAATTAAATTTTACTTATTTCAGCAAATTCTCAATCCAGCAAGTTTCATGAAATGGGGAAGCTTTTCAAAATTCTCCGTCACTTGAACTTTCTAGTGAAATATAAATTGCAGGAAAGGTAAGTGCCGGCCGCAGTGGCCGTGCGCTTCTAGGCGCTACAGTCTGGATCAGCGTGACCGCTACGGTCGCAGGTTCGAATCCTGCCTCGGGCATGGATGTGTGTGATGTCCTTAGGTTAGTTAGGTTTAAATAGTTCTAAGTTCTACGGGACTGATGACCACAGCAGTTAAGTCCCATAGTGCTCAGAGCCGTTTTGAAAGGTAAGTAATTTTTGTAATATAAAATTTCGTAAATTTGTGTTTCATGAATTTCAGTGTTGCTTTCGTGTTGTTGTGAATTTGAAGGTTATTTATCAGCTGTGGTCAATAACAAAGTGGATTGAGAATCACTACATATTATATTGCCTCGATATTTATGGTATTGTTTTGTTACATAATTCCAGCCACTGTAAAAGTTTTTACTTGTCACCAAACATCGCTGATCGGAATAAATAAATTCGCCTGACTTGTCATTAAGTATATGTCAGTATCAAGGATGTCATGTAGCAATTACAAGTGTTACTAATTAGCCCATAGCGTAAAAATACCCAGCCCCATGGATTTGCTGCTCGACAAGAGAGGCGCACAAATTCTCCTTCCCTTCTGCCTGCCCCTATCTCCGCCGCAACCATTAGCCTGCCGCAACGGAGACACAAGAGTACATGTGTACTAAAGCAGAGGCCAACTTGGGTTCCCGCAAGTCTGGCAAGCTTCACGGAATCAAAAAAAAAAAAAAAAAAAAAAAAAAAAAAAAAAAGTGTGTGAAACCTTATGGGACTTAACTGCTAAGGTCATCAGTCCCTAAGCTTACACACTACTTAACCTAATTTAGCCTAAGGACAAACACACACACGCATCCCCGAGGGAGGACTCGAACCTCCGCCGGGAGCAGCCGCACAGTCCATGACTGCAGCGTCACGGTATCCGTTCAGCCTGCTGCACCTGACAACCGCTTGTGCTAGCAATCCGACGTGACTAGCCGGGTGTACGTTTGAGTAGGTAATTTCACTGCTGCTCGTTTGTCATAACGGTGGGAGCAGCAAGATGAAAAAGCAAGCTTGAAGGAGATTTAGGAGAAATTATGAATAGCGGAATTTTTTCCACTCACAAAACAGAGCACAAGCCCAGTAGCGGAAAAATTTACTTTTCTTTATGAGGCAGCTTCAAATAAATCGGTAGGTGTCTCGCAATGCAAATTGTGTAAAAAGCCTCGTTCGGGAACCTCGAGTATGTTACGACATGTTTTTAAATTTGACCAGCAGTTTCCTCGTTCCGTAAATATTTTGAAAGAGGACAAAGTGACTGACAATTGTGTGGACATGTGTGCCAAGGACTTAAGGCCATTTAGCAGTATACAGGCTTTCAGGGGAAACATTGATTGAAATAGGAAAAAAATGTGGCTCAGTGGTAGTGGAAAGAAAGATTAAAATGAAAGAAAAGCTTCCTCTTTCAGACATGTTCTTTTTAGATTAACATAATATGAAAGACTAACTTCGTGTTTGCTAAAATGCATTTGGGGAATTTAGAATGAACCAATTTGGCCGCATAGAATGTATTCAGCGAACCCGCAATGTACATCATGGAAAAGTAATGACTAGGGTCATATTTGTCTGGAAAAGAGAAAGGTTACAGAAACTAGACTTCCAAACTTTACTTTAGTTAGCGTTGCTGTATAATAGACATCTTCAGGTTGTCAGGCGCAATGGATCTAGACTTTCAGAGATGGTTCTCATTGCTACAGATAACATGTAATAGAAGTGACTTCCTGATGGTACGAATCGAGAATAAGCAGTACTAGGCGAAAGACGGTAAAGTTGCAAATAAGTGAAAAAAAGAGAAGAGAAATAAATAAGCCTGAAAAGGAATAAAAGGACAAATAAAATCCAACATTTTCAGCTCTACAATCACCCATAAGGAATATACACTACTGACCATTAAAATTGCTGCACCAAGAAGATGACGTGCTACAGATGCGAAATTTAACCGACAGGAAGAAGCTGTGATATGCAAATGATTAGCTTTTCAGAACATTCACACAAGGTTGGCGCCGGTGGCGACACTTATAACGTGCTGACCTGAGGAAAGTTTCCAACCGATTTCTCATACACAAACAGCATTTGGCCGACGTTGCCTGGTGAAACGTTGTTATGATGCCTCGTGTAAGGAGCAGAAATGCATACAATCACGTTTCCGGCTTTGATAAAGGTCGGATAGTAGCCTCTCGCGATTGCGGTTTATCGTATCGCGATATTGCTGCTCACGTTGGTCAAGATCCAATGACTGTTAGCAGAATATGGAATCGGTGGGTTCAGAAGGGTAATACGGAAAGCTGTGCTGGATCCCAACGGCCTCGTATCACTAGCAGTCGAGATGTCAGGCATCTTATCCGCACGGCTGTAACGGATCGTGCAGCCACTTCTCGATCCCTGAGTCAACAGATGGGGACGATTGCAAGACAACAACCATCTGCACGAACAGTTCGACAGAAGGGTAATACGGAAAGCTGTGCTGGATCCCAACGGCCTCGTATCACTAGCAGCTTGAACTATCAGCTCGAAGAACACGGCTGAGGTTACCCTTGACGCTGCATCACAGACAGGAGCGCCTGCGATGGTGTACTCAACGACGAACCTGGGTGCACGAATGCCAAAACGTCATTTTTTCGGATGAATCCAGATCCTGTTTACAGCATCATGATGGTCGCATCCGTGTTTGGCGACATCGCGGTGAACGCACATTGAAAGCGTGTATTCGTCATCGCCGTACTGGTGTATCTCCCGGCGTGATGATGCGGGGTGTCATGGGTTACACGTCTCGGTCACCTCTTGTTCGCATTGACGGCACTTTGAACAGTGGACGTTACATTTCAGATGTGTTACGACCCGTGGCTCTACCCTTCTTTCGATCCCTGTGAAACCCTACATTTCAGCAGGATAATGCACGATCGCATGTTGCAGGTCCTGTACGGGCCTTTCTGGATATAGAAAATGTTCGACTGCTGCCCTGGCCAACACATTCTCCAGATCTCTCACCAATTGAAAACGTCTGGACAGTGGTGGCCGAGCAACTGGCTCATTACAACACGCCAGTCACTACTCTTGATGAACTGTGGTGTCGTGTTGAAGCTGTATGGGCAGCTGTACCTGTACACGCCATCCAAGCTCTGTTTGACTCAATGCCCAGGCGTATCAAGGCCGGTATTACGGCCAGAGGTGGTTGTTCTGGGTACGGATTTCTCAGGATCTATGCACCGAAATTGCGTGAAAATGTAATCACATGTCAGATCTAGTATAATATATTTGTCCAATGAATACCCGTTTATCATCTGCATTTCTTCTTGGTGTAGCTATTTTAATGGCCAGTAGTGTATATTAAACGGAGCCTCGTCTAGTGATACTCGGGGATTTTCATCAACTTCCGAACTCCAGCCATAGCAGTACAATAAAAGCGTGCAGAATAAACTGCTACGTAGCCCGTAGTACAGTGGGAAGGCGGGAAGGCAAGCAAGGTTCCTTTAGCCTGCTTGGGTTGAGCGTAGCTTGGCTTCGACGGGGGCAGAGCAGTCTGCCCCCTTCTGCTGATCGATACGATGCGTAAAGTGTCACAGTATGTAGACATTCTCACTGCCAGCAACACTTCTCTCTAAGATCTGAATGACGCGCCTTTCTCCGCAGTATTGTCGACGCAGAGGCCTTATTTTATTTTTAATTTCCTCCACTATTGTTTACGGCCTTCAATTTTCCAGTGTACAACATATTTCGTGACTACTGTATCACAGTTGTTCCTGTTTGATAATCTTTACTTCTCATGGCAAAAAGATACGACTTCATATTGTTTAATTTTACTCGCGTGATCTTTGAACAAAGTTACCATCTTCTACCTTCTTTCTTCTGGAAAACACTTTGTCGGTGTGCGAGGGAGCTGTGAACAGTGCAGCTGTAAACATCTGAGTGAGCGCTTCGCCTGCTTTCGGCAGAATTCCTGTAACATAGTATGTGTTCCCACGCATGGAAACAGACTTGCCTAGGGTTCCGAGCAAGCCACGGCAGCAAGGTGGGGTTGTGGGTTTTGGCAGGCTGCGTAACCCCACATGCTCTCGTATGCTAAAAGGAATTTCCAAACAGGCATTAAGAGTACACTGACATGTCAAAAGTCATGGGATACCATTCTCCTGGCGTCATGCAGCAACTGCACGAGGCATGGATTCAATACGTCTTTGAAAGTCACCTGCACGCCACATTCTATCGAGCTGACGTGCCCGCCTTCATCGCTCTTGCCTCCTCCTTAACAGTATCAGGCGCAGTATATCCATTTCCATGATTCTTAACTGAAATTCATAGAAGTTTTTACAGTTTCCCTGACTGCATGTTTCCATGCATACATAATAACGATAGCGTATTTGACTGTATTCTGCAGATTGTCGTAAATGCCGCTTTATGTCATCTTATTCTCATTCATACTGACATCGTGCTTTGGATTTTACGTTTCGAAAAATGAGTTAGGAATAGTGTGTAGTACCACATTGTACTAATACATCTATAAGAACACCCGAAAAATTGATTCTGAGAGTTTCAAAGAATAAGAAGATAAACAGAATGTGGTTATAACTCGCTCCTAGAGATCCAAATGATTAAGTAGCCCGCTTCTCTATACGATATGTCAACGATTTGAGTCTTAAAAACAAAATTGAAAAAAAAGCGTTTTTGAGAGCTCCTGCAGTTCGTCGAAGTTTATAACATGCATCTCATGAATGAAACTGTTTCGTATATGGTGCTACAGTCTAAAAATGTTACGGCAGAGATTTTTCATCTCTGTCTACTGTTGTTGAAGATTCGATCGCACATAAACAGTTGTGACAAGCAAGATTGTGAAGATGACCGCTGCTAGTTACATTCCCAGTAATTCAAGTTGTGCTCTTAGATTCCTGTCTGACCGCAACTCAGAAATCGCTACATATTCGGAAAAAACGGTGAATTATTTATGACAAGAAAAAATATAAAGGTCACTGTCGGTTGTTTCACTCACAGCATCCCACTGTAACGTACACTGTTTATTGTTGTACCCCTTTCCCCGTAATGTTCCATTACTGCCGGCCATTGTGGCCGAGCGGTTCTAGGCGCTTCAGTCTGGAACCGTTAGACTGCTACGGTCGCAGGTTCGAATCCTGCCTCGGGCATGGATGTGTGTGATGTCCTCAGGTTACTTAGGTTTAACTAGGTTCTAGGGGACTGATGACCTCAGATGTTGAGTCCCATAGTGCTCAGAGCCATTTTTTGTTCCATTACTGGACCTTGTGCGTCCCAAAAAACCCTAAGCATCAGTTTTCCTGCAGACGGTTGGGTCTTGAACTTTTTCTTGCGCGGTGAATTTGGATGTTTCCATTCCATACTGTGCTGTTCACTCTCCGGCTCGTAATGATGGATCCATGTTTCGTCACCAGTAATGATCCTGTCTAGGAAGTTGTCCTCTTCGTTACCATAGCGATCCAAATGTTTTTTGGAAATGCCCAAGCGCGTTTGTTTATGCAACTGTGTGAGCTGTTTCGGAACCCATCTTGCACAAACTTTGTGAAACGCAAGTCTGTTGTGAATGATTTCGTAGACAGAAGCGTGACTAATTTGCAGACGATGTGTGATTTCGTCAATAGTTAATCGCCTGTCTAAGAGAATCATTTCACGTGAGCGCTCAATGGTTTCTTCATTTGTGGCGGTAAACGGTCGTCCGGCTCCTTCATCGTGCGTAACACTTGTGAAACCATTTATGAATTTTTCAATCCATTCGTAGACACTCCGTTTTGCCAAAACACTGTTCCCGTACTGTACCGAAAGTCTTCGATGAATTTCGGCCCCTGATACGCCTTCCGACCACAAAAAACGGACCACTGAACGTTGCTCTTCTTTGATGCAAGTAGACAGCGGAGCAGCCATGATTAACAGCACGGCAGTGATAACAAAAATAACCTAGCAACTTGAAAACTGCAAAGATATAACAACAAATAAACAAAGCATGCGTCATCAACGTAAAACGATAGTACTACCAATATAAAGAAAAATATAACTAAATTGCGGATAATAATTGACTTACCCTCGTATGAAACGTTGGAAAATGTTTTTTAATTTTGATGTGATGCAGCGTATAGATAATTAGTTATTCTGTATATAATATTAATGGCCTGCAAGATCTTTTTGTAAATAGTAATCTAAATTGTTCACGGCTCTGAAGTGCATATCTTAAGAGTTATGAGAACTTGTTTATCGTAGCTACTGTGAAACACATCTCTTCTACTGAACAAGTACTCATAGCTCTTAAGGTATGTATTTTTGAGTCTATGTTTACTAGAAAACATTTTCCGTTTTTAGTCCATATTAGTCCCTCCCAAAATACGGAAAGGAAAGAGCTCCATTGTCAAAGGATTCAGAACGATTTTCGGTTATAACTTGCGGCTCCGTCGTTTCCAGATCATGGTCCATCACCTCAAATTGATACATTTACTCTTCTCCATCATCCCTGAAAGTTTGTAAGATCACAATGGACTCATCCCTGTATTTTCTCTGTAAACTACCAATGTGTTCAAGGGCGTCTTGAGCCACCAGTAGAAAGTGAACATCAATTATGTACTTTACTAAATGGCTAAAACGGTCACCTGGTCACCTGGCTCCGTTGCGGGTTGCCTACCTAACGGCTTCCAGGGGCAACACAAATTTGATTTTCGATATTTCATACAGTTAATGAACGGATTTGAAAGTTAAAAAAGCTGACGGTACTCATTAAGAGGTGCAATATTACGTTAAACTTTGACACAATAAGACAAGTATTAAAGTTAGGAACTCTTTACACGTCTTGTGACACTGCAACTCACAGTGCACAAATCACCCAGATTATGTCCAGCCATTATTTGCGAATGAGAGTACTTAGCGATGTCCAACAAACTTGACACATAATTTCAGACCTCTTGGAAACTTTTTCTTGCTTACACTCTCTCCAAAGAAACCAAATATTTTACAGCTTACTACGTTTTCACTGTTCATGCAACAGAAACCGAACATCAGGCCTGACGTTTTAATTTATTACGCCTCTACTACTAACTCCATTCGCAAAAAAATTTGCAGACAGTATCCACATATAACACTGAGCGCACCGGCAAAATTATATCATTGGACGACACGTAGTTCAGGAAATATGACGTCATAAACATTGAGATGCCTTCAAAACCAGGGTTTTTCTCTTCAACCATATAGCTTTTACATGCTTAACGTCAAATATATAACACCTTAAATGATACTTGAAGTAATGAGACGTTAGAAGCTATTTTGTACGTGTGAGTTCGTTTCTGGAAAGACTCGGGAGGGGGAGGGGGGGGGGGGAGGATGGTGGGGGAGGGGGAGGAGGGTAGGTACTGGTTTCATGTAAGTGAGGAAGCAACAGCTTCTGTGAAAGTAGTAACTGGAGTCAGCACAGTTAGTACTAAGCAGCAATGTGATAGTTTATCGCTAATGCAGTCTACATACAAAGTTACTAAAAGTTGTTTCTCTTTTGTTAATGTGTTCCACAGTCGGGGATGTTCTCCTGGTTAGTGGGACCTATAGAACAAGATGAATGAATAAATGAATGAATGAGTGGCCTTTCAGAAGCTTCTGTAAGACAATTGTTGGTTCGCTGTAACGGAAGGTATTACATAGCGAGATATTCGAGTGGACTTGTGGTGCAGCTGATGGTACTAATTGTTCACAATTAATAATTGGCATCAAAACTAACTGATAAGGAAGAATAAGGGTAATCTCTGTAACTGATACCGCAAAATACAGAGTCCAAAACTGAACACTTTCTGTATTTGGACCAGTTTGTGTAACTTAATGTACTGATTCTTAAAAAAAAGTTTTGAGTTTCATTTTTGTATTTATGTATTCTTTAAAATTTTTCTAGCGTTATTTTTATAAAGAAACATGTAACTGAAATACCATTTAATCGATAGGAGTTGCTTCCTCTGCCATGTCTTATTGTACCAATGTGCAAATATTAAATTCACGTGTATTTTTGTCTGCTAGTAGCTGCATGAACAATCAACAAATGATATGCAGTCCCTCTCCCGATAATCTACTTCGTTTAATGTTCCAGATTTTTGCTCTCCCTTCTGCGTACCACCGCCACCCCAAAGAGTTGTTTCTCTTTTGTTAATGTGTACCTTTACTCGTTCCACATTCAAGTTGTTCTCCTGCTTAGTGGGACTTGATACATGTCATTCCCATGTCTCTGGGTAAAATGTGTTAGTTTAAAAGTGTACATAATTTGGATTTGGTTTTGCAGATTATTACATTTTCTAAACTGTTATGAAAGATGAGTTCTCTCTCAATGGCTGTCATCCATTTGCGTAATAATGGTGCAATCAGTCACAATTTGGACTAGAGAAGCGTCACTCTGCAAAGAAATTATACGTTAACTGACCACATACTAAAATTTCGAAATGCTCATTTGTACAGTTTTCTGCACTTATACCAGTCATTTGATAGTGTCAGTCGCAACACCCTGTGTGAAACGTTAACATTGTAAGAGCAATGGACAACACATGCCTAGTTTGCTACTTTGTCTCTTACCTTCTGTTCTTAAAATAATATGTTAAGTTATACTTGGTAATCAAAGTAATTTTACAAGACCACTATGCCATCTTTATGAGGGAACTATGTGAAGCACAAAGATTGTTCATAAGTTCATTGCTCTTCTTGCTGTATGTCAATAACCAGAGTTTATTTCAATCAAATAGAAACTATTTATCTAAAGGAAATAGATGAAAATTTGTGTTTTACACACATAGTATGCAGTAGAAATATGATTTTTTACAGTTCCAAAGCAACAAAAGAGTGTTTGAGTTGCACATGGACGGGGAAGTAAATATGTCAGCATTTGAATAAAAAGACATCTTTTGGAGTTAACAATATTTATTTCAACATGATTTACATGTATATTTCACACTGTGTCTATGAAACATAAGTAAAAAATGTCTGACAAGAGACAACGTATGAAACATGTTTGTTCTTCATTCATGTTTTGATACATTAAGAACACTTCTTAATGTATATGTCAGCATACCTGAAAATAGAAAAGCATATTTATTAGATCATGAATATTTAGACAAGTTGTTGCATGTACAGTTTGACGGTGGGCATCTACTTGGTTCATGAAAGCAATTTTGCTGCAGGTTTTTTGTTGTTTGCTAACTCTTTCAAGACGACTGCACCCTGGGATTGTGAAGATTTCATATATAATACGGGTACGTTTTTATTAAGGTTTGTTACTATTATTGCTTTTATTGTGTAGCTTTTTTTCTTCCAAGCGGAAGGAAGCATTTGAAATTTGGCTCATAAAGTTCTCGTAATTGTAAAATATAGACATCTTTGACACTTTAAAATGATAAAATGCAGACCAGCAAACAAGTTCATTGCACTATTGTACATTAAGCGTAGTGCAATTACCACAAGACAATAGGTTTCTACTATGGTCTTACCGTATGGTCTTTCCCATTAGTGTGAGGTCATTCAGATTACTTGCGACCAGCATCATTGAGTAATTTCGGAAGTCCAAGAAGTGAGTTGATGATTTCAGAGTTGCGCTTGTGTGCACAGATTGCGGGTTCATTTCTGTGCGCCAACTGGGCCAGCAGCGTGGCAAGTTCTCTTCCGTACCTCACCTATGAAAACAAAAATCAGGTAACATTTGTAACGCAGGCACTCTCGTGTTGTATCTATGGCTCTTTATTCGTACAAACATCTTTGTAGCAGAAGCTTGAAATTTCAGTACTGATCTGTTCGTTTTTAAAGACATGTGTGAGACTTCTGTTCCTTTTCCAACCCATTATATTAAAATTTTATTCTTTTTCCTGAATTTCATTACTTTACTTTGGCTACAAGTTTTATTTTCGTGGCTCAACTGACTGGAGCTCATAAGGAGAAACCGTTGCCAGAAACATTTTTGTCAGTCTGCTGAAAGAGCAATATCGGAACAACTTTGCAAATGTGTTCGAATGTGAGATATTCTGGAGTTTATCTTTAAACAGTTGGTGAAAGATAAGATAATTACTGGAATTTGAGTTTTCTGACGAGTATCTCCAATACTTTCGCAGTATAAGAAATATTTGGAGCATCAAAACTATCGAACTTGGCAAGCATCAGCATTTATTCAATAGCTTTTATTTAGAAAGTTGACAAACATATATTTTTAACAATTCGTATCAATAATTTTGCATGAGCGCATATGCTTGGCTAAATCATATTCATAAATAGTGTGAAACGTTAGCAACGAATCTTCCTAATCAGTGAAGACAGGAGACCGTTAATGTCCTGTGGAAGCCGCTTACTTTGTCTCCAATTATTTCTTTCTATCAAGTAATGGTCTACCTACCTCATTTTCCTGATATTTTTCCTCTTCATACTGAGTTGCATGAATGGTAAGTGCTAGGCCAAGTACGTAGATGCTGAGTACAAAAGCAGTTAGCAGCTTGCCAGAGACAGCCATTATGGTCATATTATCTGTTGAAAAATAATTAACATTTTCATATAATACAAGCAGTAACTATGTTACAGGTGTTTTACAATGTAATCAGATATCTGCGGTAGTGTAAACTGGAATACTGTCTTGAATTTGTTTAGAGAAAGCCCAAATAAATGTCGTTTTGCTAATAGCTTTTCGGATAGATATTAATAACAACGCTTAGTGATTACATGAGTGAGTGCTACACTATATATCCAAATATTTGTTGTTGATTCCTACTCTGTCTAACGGATTTTTCTGGCATTTAACATGAAATTCCCGTCAGACATCTTAGTGTTCAAAACAGTTTTCTGGTTGGTGATTTCTGTGCGTTTGATGACTATAGTGATGCACATATGACAATCAGCGGTAACTGATTGTAGTTATGGCGAGAAATGTAAGGAATTCATTTGACACAATTAACCGCATCGATAGATGTGTTAGTAAGGAGTAACGAAATTACACACGGTTAGAGAAGGGTTCTTTTTTTCTAGCTAGAAAGTGAAAACATTGAAATGTTGACGAAACATGCACAAAGTGTTAGTGTAAATTGGTGTAACCTTTTGTGTTTATAAATCGAGCATTACCAACTACAGGAAAACGCAAAGGCAAAGAAGTACAGAAACTCTTGGGCATCAATGAACGTGATTAAGACCTGTGATGTAAGTACACTTACATTCCAATGAATCTCAACCTGGCATTTATTTTTCTTACAACTACTTTTATATGATCGTTCTATCTTAGCATCGCTATGGACGGATTATCCTGAACTTGTTACTGTTTACATTGTTTCACCTTCAATCGTGTAACCGACTATGAGCAATACGTTACTTTCCTTTATGTTGATGATGAACTCTCCGTCCTTATGCCAAGTTTCTGTCCTCAGCGTTCGCTACAGTTTTCTGGTGTTGCGACTATATACTAGAAATCGTCTGCAAACAGCCTTACGGAGTTGTTGAAATAATGTACTAGACCATACCTTCGTGTACGTCCGAAGTTAATTTTGCATCTGACCGTTTCACCCTGTTAAGAACGCCTTGTTCATATATGTCTGGTTATATACTTCACAGGCCACTATTCATTGCATGGCAGAGGACACTTCGTATCAATATCTGTGATGTTCTGTCCTGCTCTATTCGCGTGCTGATTGAGTGAACAATACCGCCTATACCACGCTATACGCGCCTAATCTCGCTGTTGCATCTTGCATGTAATTTCCTTTACAGGTAAGCTGCAATTTGCCAGAACCCTTCCAACAAATCTGAATCTTCCATTCGCCTTCCATAATAATGTTGTTATGTGATTGTGCCATTTCATATCGCTCTTTAGTATCCCCCTCTAAAGGCTAATACGTACTTACGACACTCACCAACAATGTCGTAATCGGCTACTATCAGGCTCTGCTTCTGTCCGGTTGGAAGTCACGTGTGCAGTCACAGAGCTGGCCCAATATTCCGTATTTTATTTAGCAAGGCGACAGCGTGGGACCGTACAGATGACTTCCGGAGGGCATTCGCGGGGTACTGTCCGTGACAGGAAGGGAGGTGAAATACATTGAGCATCCCTTTTGTCTCTCGTTTGTGTCAGTGGTCAATTACTGCCACAATCGTAACGACACCAATCCTGCCCTCAAGCGATTCAACAAGTTGACAGAGCCCCACAGTATGAGGTCAATACTGTTCACTTTGTCTTACGTATGTGCACGGTAGGATGTCAAACATTATATGCGTAATGAACTACTGGATAAGAAGGATATAGGAAGAATGAGTGGGGAAAGAAGTCGTTGGAAAACATTTACCAGAAGAAGAGGTAGATTAGTGGCTTACAGGTTTACGCGTAATTAAATTGGTACTGAAAGGAGCAGGGGAGCAACAAGTTTACAGGATTTGGGTGTAATAGATGAAAGATATTAGCCCAAGACAGAAGATGGGAGCAGACTAGTTGCAACATTGAGAGGCATAAAAAATAAAGTATGTCAGGCAGAGGTGAAAGGGAGCTTAATATAAAGGTTTTACTCTTTGAAGAAAAGTTGTCACATGTGCTGTTTGTGGCTTTCGCGACGTAATAATTGTATGAAAGCTTCTCAGGTGTATCGCTGGATCGTACTGTCTAAATTGTCTAGTCACAGTTACACCTGAAGATAGCAGGTACCTCGTAGATACAGTGTGCAGTTTAGACAATACTATCTAGATCCAGAGTATTTTTCACGTTTAGCTCGTCAGTGTTAACAGCTATGACGAATAGCTGAGAAGCTAAATATTCAATAAACTTAACTGTGAAGGCTTTACAAAGTTTGTATCACGTTTAGTTTACTGATTGTTATATAGATGTTGACATGATTAAGCTTTCGAGTTTGCGATCTGGTTGTTCGACACAAGTTTGATTAGTCTTGACCGCAAATAATAATCCAGATTGCCAGTTCCGGTTGTTAGACCACCATCTTCAGAACTAGAAAGGCTACGAGAGAAAATTCCGATTCATAATCTGTGTAAAAACCACGAGATGTACAGAATATCTTTCGTGTTTAAGACAGATTACGAGTAGAAATCTACTCTTTTATTTCTTTTAGATTTGAAGACGATTGTCAAACAATTGAAAGCCATATGCTGAGTTACAGAATGAGTCTTTCACTCTGCAGCAGACTGTTGAAACTTCCTGGCAGATTAATAAACTGTGTGGAATGAATGCTTAGTTCGAGTCCCTGTTGGGCACATAGTTTTCATATGCCGGGGCCGGCCGTTGTGACCGAGCGGTTCTAGGCGCTTCAGTCCGGAACCGCGTGACCGCTACGGTCGCAAGTTCGAATCCTGCCTCGGGCATGGATGTGTATGATGTCCTTAGGTTAGTTAGGTTTAAGTAGTTCTAAGTTCTAGGGGACTGATGACCTCAGACGTTAAGTTCCATAGTGCTCAGAGCGATTTGAACCACACGCCTGGAAGTTCCCCTCTAAATCAGACTCAGCGATTAATACTGATAAAGCTTGTGATGTCCTGAAAATCTCGTGAAACAGTAGCTCAGTGAAATATTATGGGGCCAATAGTGTAGTCAAAAGTAAAAAACCGGCCCATACTGAGTGAATGAGTGTAATGGCGCAGAGCATTTTCGCTAATGGCAAGGTCCTAGTACTGGTGGTTTACAATTGCCTTCCTCCAACTTGTTATGAAATGTCTGGTGTGTATATGCGTCGTGCAGATGACTGTAGTCAGTGGTTATATAATGTATTGTTGGGTCTGTGTTGTTATGCATGAGGGGAAGGGAGAGGGCGAAACCTGGTGCTGGCCCATAACGTACTCCTCTCGAACAGCATCAAGAGGATCGCCTGATTTAACGTCCCCATCCGGCGGACAGTGTCACGTGCCCTCACTTCATGAGATACTGTGGAGAGATCTGGACCTTAAACCAGGGTATTGGAGCAAAGACTGGTGCTCTAGCACCTGCCCTCCTACTGCTGGCCAAATATGGGCAGAGAAAATTTTCCGCCACCAGGATTCGCACTGGCTTCCCTACAGGTCGAGCGCCATGGCACAGGCGTGCGTCAGCGACATCGGCTACAGAGGCTGGTAACAGTGTAGGGCACAATAATAATTATAAGTGCAGATGCGAGAGAAACACGACAGTTGACGGTACTCTGTGGGAGACACATAGTGAGCGAATACCTTAGTCTTGTAGAGTGCCGAGGGTCGGAGACCTCGTTACTGCTCAGCGAGGTGCAGGAAGTGTTTGGTGGAGGGTGGTGGGTGCGCGCTGCAGCTGCCGTTACCTGCTGGAGGTGGAGCTGGAGAGCTGAGCTGGAGCGGCCGTTGGGCGGAATGCGTCCTGAGGTCTGCGCCGCGCCCTTATGTAGTCCTCCGCAGCCCGCGGAGGCGGAGGTGGCGTCTCTGCGGGCTCAGCGGGGGGCCAGATGCCACAGCATGCTGCCGACAGGAAATCAATGGCACCCCCTCTGCCCTTACGCAAGATTATTTTATACTCCTGCTCATCTTCTTCGAGATAACCTCGCAGACAATAGGATTTTATGAACTTGGCACGCACCTTTAAGTGTAAAGTTCATGGAAAATGGGACTTTTTACTGTCCCCATATAGACTACAGGTTGTCTGAAAAGGTACTTTACCGTTTCAGTGCATGCTGCATAACAGGAAAAGCACCCAGAAAGAGACGAGGAAACGAAATAAAACGTCACAGGTTGAGACAGTATGTGAGGTTATTGCAGTCATTAGAATTTCGAGTCAAATTTAGATAGAACTTGGCGGTATGACCACACATAGTGTGACGTGGCGCCCACTCTGCCATGGATGCACGCACTGATTCGGTTGCGAGGGATGTCCTCTGCTTGGACAAGCTGGTTCACACTAGTTATACGTAACTGGTCCTTCATATCATGGATATTGGCACTGGGACGGAGTTAGGGCTGCCATACGTCGCGGATTTCGCGGACAGTCCGCGATTCTATGCTCGAAGACTGGTGTCTTGGACGACGAGGAAAATGTCAGCCAAAAAAGTGGCTAGTAAGTAAAGAAAAATTTTTTACACAAGTTTTGCCATTGGCCACCGATCAAGTGTTTCATAACTCCTGCAAACTTGACGACAGCCGTTGAAACCTGTGCTGATATTCCGTGTCACTTCAGAATCGCTCGGCTATTTTCAGAACATACTGTGGAAGCAGTGCAATAATCGATTCTTTGAGATTGTTTCAGTTTTCCGCTGTTGGTTTACAACGCCTCTGCTGTCGCTATCTGATATTCTTTGGCCATGTAAAGTTAACATTCAGCTGTGCTTCTGGTGTTGTTATTGCACAGAATTTAAAATTTAAAATGTCGAAAGGAAAAGTACATTTTCGAGAAGAATATATTGATGCGTTTCCAAGTATTAAACGTGGAAGAAACGAACATGAGGCTATTTGCAAAGTGTGTAGATAAGTACAATGCATTGTAGGTACGTAACAGTAAACAATGCCCATCATTTGTAGAAAGCATACAAATGAGTATTATAACTGATCAGATTACTCAACCGTACGTGTTTAAAAACCAAGTCTCCCGCAATTTTATTTTCTGGCGAGAGTTTTCAGTTATTGAAAAAAATATTTTCACCGTGCCATCAAATTTAGTTTTCAGGGTGACAATAGAATGAAAGAGCTGTCAAAAACGTGTGCTTTGAGGCGTAAAAATTTAGTAGTTGTGACACTTCGGAACATAGCGCAATAGACTGTGCACGTTTACGCAATACTGTACATAAATTAAAATGTTAAATCGCGTCCTTTTGGTTAAATGGCAACTAATCCTAAATTATTTCATTTCAATCGCACGCAAATTGCACAGATTTTCATAGACTGATTCAGAATCGGAGCGAGTTTGTTTCTTCTGTCCAGGGCTCAGAGAAAGATGACTGGTTTAAAGCATAAAGTGAAAGATATGTATCAATTGCAGCAGCATGATTGCGTACATGTTAATAATTTGTGTTCATTGCTTTAATTAAAAAGTTATTTAATGTCAATTGCAATTAATTTTTTTCATCATTGACCACTCCTTTATAGACACCATTAATGCTTGGATCAATTTTCCTTGTTAATTACAACTTCTTTGCTGACAGAATTACTGTTTGAATTATGGTAATTGTGAAGATTTGGCTGACGTGCAGAAAGGTGAAAGGACATTGTGTAATTGCAAGTTTCAACCACATCTTCATAATTACCACTGTAAAGTAATGATGAAGATTCAACTGAAATGCAAACCAATGGTCACTTGCACAACATATCGGTCCGTGTTTCAACCACATCTTTATAATCACCGAATTTTGTCCTTGATTTTCGTCCTTGGATTACGGCAACCCTAGACGATGTCCAGACTGGTACCTTGCTTGCTTTATAGAGGACAGACCTGGGGATCTTGTTGGCCACTAGAGTACCTCAGCACCTCGCTGACAGTTAAGAGAAACTCGTGACGTCTGTGGACGAGCATTTTATTGTTGAGATATGGCAGCACAACACTGTAGCGTGATAGGTAACACTTGAGGATGCAGGATGCCCGTAAAATACAGCTGTGCCTTCAGAGTTCCCTCAGTCACTACCAGCCACGACCTCACGTCACAGCTGCTGTCTCTCCACACCGCGACACCGGGAGTTACACAGCTGTCAGTCTACAAACATTGGAAGAATAGGACCTCTCTCCAAGCCGACAGTGGTCATCTTGGATAGTGTAGAACCGCGATTCGTACCTGAAAACAATGCGCCATTCACCAGCAACCCGTGCTCTCCGACCACGGCATCACTCCATACGCAGCCGTTTGTACTGTTCTGTTATCAGCAGCCTTCGCTTGAGAAGGCAGTTTCTTAGTCCGGCTGCTGCTAATGTCCGACCAAAGTTGAGGGATGGCACAGAATGTTACCGGGCGTCCATTACTTGCCATTGGATGACAAGTGCAGATGTCAAGGGACTACGATGTGCCTCGTGCACAATACGGCCATCCTGTCTACATCTACATCTACGTGATTACTCTGCTATTAACAATAAAGTGCCTGGCAGAGGGTTCAATGAACCACCTTCAAGCTGTCTCTCTACCGTTCCACTCTCGAACGGCACGCGGGAAAAACGAGCACTTAAATATATCTGTGTGAGCCCTGATTTCTCTTATTTTATCGTAATGATCATTCCTCCCTATGTAGGTGGGTGCCAACGGAATCTTTTCGCAACCGGAGGAGAAAACTGGTGATTGAAAATTCATGAGAAGATCCCGTCGCAACGAAAAACGCATTTGTTTTAATGATTGCCACTCCAATTCACAAATGATGTCTGTATATTTACTAAGATGGTATCTGTTCATCGGTGACCAAGCAGCTTGTTAGAATAAATTACAATGAAATGAACACCCTTAGCTGCTTACAGGCAGACATACGTCAACGGCGACAGATGAAAATGTGTGCCCCGACCGGGACTCGAACCCGGGATCTCCTCCTTACATGGCAGACGCTCTATCCATCAGAGCCACCGAGGAGATAGAGGATAGCGCGACTGCAGGGATTTATATCTGGCACGCCTCCCGCGAAACCCACATTCTCAACGTATTGTCCCGCACTACATTCGTAGTGCCCCCCCGCCCATTATACTCATTACTCGCGGCGCGTTGCCGATTCCCGTAAGAGTCCGGACAATGTTTGTGCATTCGCACAGAAGAAGAAGATGGTCAAGTGGCCGGTGAGCCTTAACTATATATTTACTAAGATGGTATGTGTTCTTTCGGACCATCTTCTTCTTCTGTGCAAATGCACAAACAGTGCCCGAACTCTTACGGGAATCGGCAACGGGCCGCGAGTAGTGAGTATAATGGGCGGGGGCACTACGAATGTAGTGCGGGACAATACGTTGAGAATGTGGGTTTCGCGGGAGGCGTGCCAGATATAAATCCCTGCAGTCGCACTATCCTCTGTGTCCTCGGTGGCTTAGTTGGATAGCGCTTCTGCTATGTAAGCAGGACATCCCGCGGGTTCGAGTCCCGGTAGGGACACACATTTTCATCTGTCCCCGTTGACGTATGTCAACGCCTGGAAGCAGCATTTCATTGTAATTTATAATGTCTATGTCACTGTTTCCCCTGTGTCGCGATGATACAAAACGAGCTGCCCTTTTTTGTACTTTGCCGTCACTTCATCATGAAGTCCAACATAGGGCAACTATCACATCCGAATCCCACACAAAGTGGGTATTGTATTAACTTTTTACACCGGGGATTCACAGTCATGTAGAACTTTATAAAAGATATCAAATTTACGCCAGTGACTGTAACACTTTCTTTATTTCACGATTGCAATTTCGGCCTTAAGCCATTATCAAGTGAAGATGTTATGGCTATTAGGCCATGTCAATCTAAAATGAGCTGACACATTCATATATATATTTTTGTGATACGGTACACTACAGCATCACCAGCCTTCCGCGGTCTAACTGTGTTGGTGAGCCAGTAAATATAAACCATAGGGCAGTGACACTGCAATACACTTTGGAGGTGTGGCGGTGGGACTTGGAGTCCCACACCACGCGGCAACGGTGACAGAACTCTTCTGTCCGGCATAAAAATGTAGTCCGACATGGGCAGGTAGCATTGGAAAGTCGTGGACGTGGAATGGGGGGCTAGTCCTGGCAAAGGAGGCAGCCGTGGTGGGCGTGCCAGGCCCAGCGCTAGTCATGTTCGGAAGCCGAGTCCTCGAGGATGGTCAGCGGAACCGGATGTCGATGCCAACGACGTGGATGTGTAGTCCCGACGTGGCGTTAGCCCATGGACAGTGTCCCGTAGGGCAGCCACTTTCTCATAGAGCCGCCGCGGGTTCTTATGGTCTCCTTGAGGGGGACGATATCTGCTTCCTCATGGAGAGTCACAATCCGTGGCGATAACATATTAGACCTTCTGGTGACAAACAGACCCGAACTATTTGAAACAGTTAACGCAGAACAGGGAATCAGCGATCATAAAGCGGTTACGGCATCGATGATTTCAGCCGTAAATAGAAATGTTAAAAAAGGTAGGAAGATTTTTATGTTTAGCAAAAGTGACAAAAAGCAGATTACAGAGTACCTGACGGCTCAACACAAAAGTTTTGTCTCAAGTACAGATAGTGTTGAGGATCAGTGGACAAAGTTCAAAACCATCGTACAATATGCGTTAGATGAGTATGTGCCAAGCAAGATCGTAAGGGATGGAAAAGAGCCACCGTGGTACAACAACCGAGTTAGAAAACTGCTGCGGAAGTAAAGGGAACTTCACAGCAAACATAAACATAGCCAAAGCCTTGCAGACAAACAAAAATTACGCGAAGCGAAATGTAGTGTGAGGAGGGCTATGCGACAGGCGTTCAGTGAATTCGAAAGTAAAGTTCTATGTACTGACTTGGCAGAAAATCCTAAGAAATTTTGGTCTTATGTCAAAGCGGTAGGTGGATCAAAACAAAATGTCCAGACACTCTGTGACCAAAATGGTACTGAAACAGAGGATGACAGACTAAAGGCCGAAATAATAAATGCCTTTTTCCAAAGCTGTTTCACAGAGGAAGACTGCACTGTAGTTCCTTCTCTAGATTGTCGCACAGATGACAAAATAGTAGATATCGAAGTAGAAGACAGAGGGATAGAGAAACAATTAAAATCGCTCAAAAGAAGAAAGGTCCCTGGACCTGATGGGAGACCAGTTCGATTTTACACAGAGTACGCGAGGGAACTTGGCCCCCTTCTTGCAGCGGTGTACCGTAGGTCTCTAGAAGAGCGTAGCGTTCCAAAGGATTGGAAAAGGCCACAGGTCATCCCCGTTTTCAAGAAGGGACGTCGAACAGATGTGCAGAACTATGGACCTATATCTCTAACGTCGATCAGTTGTAGAATTTTGGAACACGTATTATGTTCGAGTATAATGACTTTTCTGGAGACTAGAAATCTACTCTGTAGGAATCAGCATGACTTTCGAAAAACACGGTCGTGTGAAACCCAGCTCGCGCTATTCGTCCACGAGACTCAGAGGCCCATAGACACGGGTTCACAGGTAGATGCCGTGTTTCTTGACTTCTGCAAGGCGTTCCATACAGTTCCCCACAGTCGTTTAATGATCAAAGTAAGAGCATATGGACTATCAGACCAATTGTGTGATTGGATTGAGGAGTTCCTAGATAACAGAACGCAGCATGTCATTCTCAATGGAGAGAAGTCTTCCGAAGTAAGAGTGATTTCAGGTGTGCCGCAGGGGAGTGTCATAGGACCGTTGCTATTCACAATATACATAAATGACCTGGTGGATGACATCGGAAGTTCACTGAGGCTTTTTGCAGATGATGCTGTGGTGTATCGAGAGGTTGTGACAGTGGAAAATTGTACTGAAATGCAGGAGATCTGCAGCGAATTGACGCATGGTGCAGGGAATGGCAATTGAATCTCAATGTAGACAAGTGTAATGTGCTGCGAATACATAGAAAGATACATCCCTTATCATTTAGCTACAAAATGGCAGGTCAGCAACTGGAAGCAGTTAATTCCATAAATTATCTGGGAGTACGCATTAGGAGTGATTTAAAATGGAATGATCATATAAAGTTGATCGTCGGTAAAGCAGATGCCACACTGAGATTCATTGGAAGAATCCTAAGGGAATGCAATCCGAAAACAAAGGAAGTAGGTTACAGTACGCTTGTTCGCCCACTGCTTGAATACTGCTCACCAGTGTGGGATCCGTACCAGATAGGGTTGATAGAAGAGATAAGATCCAACGGAGAGCAGCGCGCTTCGTTACAGGATCATTTAGTAATCGCGAAAGCGTTACGGAGATGATAGATAAACTCCAGTGGAAGACTCTGCAGGAGAGACGCTCAGTAGCTCGGTACGGGCTTTTGTTACAGTTTCGAGAACATACCTTCACCGAAGAGTCAAGCAGTATATTGCTCCCTCCTACGTATATCTCGCGAAGAGACCATGAGGATAAAATCAGAGAGATTAGAGCCCACACCGAAGCATACCGACAATCCTTCTTTCCACGAACAATACGAGACTGGAATAGAAGGGAGAACCGATAGAGGTACTCAGGGTACCCTCCGCCACACACCATCAGGTGGCTTGCGGAGTATGGATGTAGATGTAGATGTAGATGTGGCGGGGCGTGCAGGCTCCACCTGAGAACCTTGTTCTGCAGGCGCTGCAACGTCCGCATCCTGGTGACACTAATCGTGGCCCATGCAGTGGGGGCAGGCAGGATAACGGCTCGGTAGAGACGGAGCTTGGTAGGTAGGTTAAGTTCCCTACTGCGAAAGAGGGGGCACAAGACCCTGGTCAGCTTTTACCCCTCGTTGGCGACATACTTTGCATGACAGTGGAGCAGCAGCTTGTGGTCCATCCGGACCGCGAGATACATGGTCGTCGGGGACCAGGGCACCTGCACGCCTGCAATCAAAATATTGCGGCGGAGCACTGGGCGCCGTTTCGTGAAACAGACCGCCATAGTTTGCCCGGCACCAGGTGATGGTGGCGTCCACCTGTCGTTGAAGGCGGGCGATGACGGCGTCAGTGATACGTCCAGTGGTATATAGTGCTGTATCATCAACATATTGTGCCAGGTGGCACTCGGGGGTGACCGGCATATCATTCACGTAGATGTTAAAAAGAATGAGAGATAGCACGGATCCCTGTGGAGTGTCAGCTGGGAGTGGCAGAACGCATTCCCCAGTGACGTTTATATGTTGTTGTCATTACTATTAAATACATTGGTGACGCTGTTACATAGTGCGAGCACACATATCCATATGTATGAAACTACTAGCCGGCCACTCGGGGACCAGCAATGAGACGAGACCCCTCTCAAACTCTGTCAGGTGCTGATGGGCTATCCCACACGAATATGCAGTATCATGTGTCCTTCACAGTGGTCGCTATACATCTGACGCCGTTCACGCCCCTTAAATATACTATCAGGCCTACTAAGGACAGTAATGCACTCTGGTGGGCGTTCTTCCTGTCACAGAGAATTGCATTTGCTTACCTGCCGATGGTGGGTACGTGTGCAAAGTTACGTTGACATCCAGCCATGCTTCACTTTTCTTTCGGCAGTTAGTGTATTACATCACCTGCATTTAATTAGCTACTCTGCTGTTCACATTTTTGGGCTAGGCAGACGTTCAAAGAACCACTTGCAGGCTGTTACCCCATGGCTCCACTCTCGAACAGCTCTTGGGAAAACGAGCACCGACATCTTTCAGTGCAAGCTGTGATTTCTCTTACTTTACGGTGGTCATTTCTCCTTAAAAATACTGGAAAAATGAAGACTTAAATAATTCGGAAGAGCTTTGATTTCAGTTATTTGCATGAGCTTATCAGGAGAAAAATCATAACAAACATTCGCAACCGAGAAGACACAGCAACAAACGAGAAGTTCATCAAGATCGACCGGCGACAGAAGCAGGAAACGCCATCGGGTAAACCCTGCAGTCACCACTGATTATTTTAAATAACAAGAAGAAGGGCAAGTGGCGTATCGAAATTAGCGTTTCACCCTTTACGGTCTCTCCGCAACGAAGAACGCCTTTGTTCTTAATGACTGGCATAACTACTCACTTATCATATCACTGACATTATTTCCCCAATTTTGCTATAATGCAAAACGAGGCACCCTGTAAGTAGGCTGTTTAGGTTTTTATATTGGTAACGCCACGTAGCGCTCTGTATGAAAATCACTGGTTGTGCCGTGCGCAGTCTGTGGCTGGTTTGCATTGTTGTCTGCCATTGTAGTGTTGGGCAGCTGGATGTGAACAGCGCGTAGCGTTGCGCAGTTGGAGGTGAGCCGCCAGCAGTGGTGGATGTGGGGAGAGAAATGGCGGAGTTTTGAAATTTGTAAGACTCGATGTCATGAACTGCTATATATATATTATGACTTTTGAACAATATTGAGGTAAATACATTGTTTGTTCTCTATCAAAATTTTTCTTTTGCTAACTGTGCATATCAGTAGTTAGTGCCTTCAGTAGTTTGAATCTTTTATTTAGCTGGCAGTAGTGGCGCTAGCTGTATTGCAGTAGTTCGAGTAACGAGGATTTTTGTGAGGTAAGTGATTTGTGAAACGTATAGGTTAATGTTAGTCAGGGCCATTCTTTTGTAGGGATTTTTGAAAGTCAGATTGCGTTCCACTAAAAATATTGTGTTTCAGTTTAGCGTTGATCAGAATAGGTAAAGAGCGAAATGTCTGAGTGCGTTCAGTTCTGCTCAGCTGTTTGAAAATCAAATAATGTAAGAGGTTTATCAGCACAGTAATTCATTAATTTTTCTAAGGGGACGTTTCATATGTCGACCCTTAGCCGAGGATACCTCACTGGAATCTTCTGATTTTTTCTTGTAGTTTGTGCAATTAGTGCAGCCTTTGTTTATTGCTAGCGTGTAATTGTAGAGAGGATTTCCTTTGTAGTTGTAGTTTTTCATTCTTGTACAGTAAAACAGTTGTGGCATGCATGTAGATTTGCACCAAGTATATCTCAGCTGCGCTTGCAGTTAACGAGATATTATTTTCAATGCTATGTTAATGTGTTTTCTTATTTTGCTCTTCAAATTGTGCTTTTCTGTGTTGTCGTGTGAAATATTGTGACAATTATGGCGTGTGAAAAACGTAATACTAGGTTCCAAAGTAAACTGAGAAAAGACAGTGAAGATGAAAGCAGTGTGTTAAGGCCACCGTGTAAGGAATTAACTAATGTTCAACATAGCAATTTGGTAATTGTGCATAGGGAAATGGAGCGGGTGGCAATTAATGACATAGACAGTGAAACAATTAGTGAACAGGGAAGCATTATCGATCGATTGGTCGGCAACAGGTCACCTCAGGATTCCGAAATGACAGGACACAATCTTGCAAATACTGTAGATTCAGGTTTTTCGTCCTCACTGTTTTCTCAAATAAGTCAATAAACATTTTCTGCATTTCAAAATGCGAATATTGCCGATTCAAATGTTTGCCGAATAGCACTGAGGAACATGTTTCAGACACCAGAGCATTGTTATTACAATTAATGCAAGAAATGGGACAAAAGCTTCAAAAGTTAGACACAATGGAACAAAATCTTCAAAAGTTAGACACAATGGAACAACACCAGAGACAAACACAGCAAAAGCTTCAAAAGTTAGACACTACACTTGAACAAACACGTGAAGATTTAACTACTGAGTTACATAACATTGAATCGAAATGTCAAAAAGTCTGTAATGACGTAAAAACACAAATTTATGAGCATTTTCAACCTATTTTTTCGCGGCATGAAAATGCATTACAGAATCACGAAGCAGCCGTAAAAGAACTGAAAACCATTGTTCATGAAAATCATGAGACCTTGTGGGCTAAAACTGACTCAGTTGCATCTACCGATTCGGTTATGCTACTTGCAAAAACTCAGGAAAACTTAAAGGACACAGTAGATACGATTTCAACACAAATGGACACTCTGGAACTTGGTTCAGAAAAACACACTGAGGAAATAAGTACACTATCAGAGAAAGTAGCCGAACTTTCGGATCAGTTCACTAACTTATCTGCAAAGGTAGATGATGATCTGAATGACACAAGACCTGTAGCCATCACTGACACAGAAGAGTATGAACAAATTAAGAAATTCAAAAAAAATCAGAATCAAATTAATACGCAACACAAAAGAGAAATCCGGGAAGTACAAGATCAGTTGGCACAAGTAATACAAAAATTACATATTTCAGAGGACACTCGCGCTCCAACACGGGAAGAGGGACTTAGAAATACGGAAAAGCCACAAAATAACAACACAGGGCATTTCGGAAATTGTGAAAGAAATTGGCAAGGTGCACCGAATTTTGAGATGGAACCGCCGACACGACGTAACAATGACCGATTTGCTACTCGCCGACACGATGATTTTGACTATAAGCTGTTCATTACTACACGTAAATTCAAAACATTTAAGAATTCTGCCAACAACATTCATCCACAAGCGTGGCTCCATCAATTCTCTCATTGTTTTCCTCCCAACTGGTCATTAGAGCACAGATTAGAATGTATGTGTGGCTACTTAGAGAATGAACCAGCTGAAAGAATGCGATTGGTCATTCACGATTGTCACAGTGAAGGAGAATTTTATCATGCCTTCCTCTCAGCATATTGGTCTCAAGCATATTGGTCTCAAGCTACACAAGACCGAGTAAAACATAGCATCATAATGATGAAACATTTCGAACAATCTGAATTTTCCAGTCTTATGAAATATTTTGAAGACATGTTGCACAAGAATCAGTACCTGTCAAACCCATGCAGCCCTTCAGAACTCATTTGCATTTGCTTAATCAAACTACCTGAACATTTACGACATATTATTTTTGCAGGACGTTGCAAAGACGACATTGAAGCTTTTCAGGGACTGTTACAAGAATTGGAAATTGACACTGACAATCACGGAACGCGAAAACAGGAGCACAACAATTACAGGTCACATCCGTCACAATTCAGTGATGGCAGAAATAATAAATGGACGCGACAAGGCTATTCTTACAACGTAAATCGTGACCAAAACAGACACCACCCGTATGACAACCGTTGGCAGAGTAGTAATAATTACAGAGAAAGATCGCATTTCCATAGTAACGAATATGACAGAGGCAATCATAGAAACAGACAATATGGCAACCAAAACTATTATTATCACGGGAGACAGAATAACTTCAGACGCAACGGTCCACCGTGCAGTGATAATTCAGGGAGAAATTCTCCACCACTTAAGGGACAAGAAAGAAACTACAGGAACTACCGACATGACGACAGACAATATAATCATAATGACAGACCTGAATTTCATCAGAACTGGCGGGATTCAAACAGGGCTGGGCCCTCTCAGCAAGGTGAATTTGTAGAAGTTAGGTCTCCTAATCCTAATAACGACGCGCACCAACAAAGAGACAGACAATGACTCGCACCGCAGGCAGCTGCGTGCGCCGGCTGGCTCAGAGAAAAATAACATAGTTCCAGTATTCTTTACTGATGTATACCACATGATAATTGCGTTGAAGTTGAAACTCTGCGTACTAGGAAGAGTAAAGGTTTACACCACATTACACATGTAAAACCGTTTATTGAAAGATAATCTGCTTTTTAACTTTGTCTTTGACATATAACTTTTCACTTTACATTACTAGTATCCTTTGTCAGACTTAGAATCTGTTAACATGTAACTATGTTTTAAAATTAACTATCCAGTCTAGAACTTAGGGATCATATTTAAACCGAAATTACGAATGCATTGTTATAGTGAACAGATGACACAGTGTTGTTATTTGTACATTCTTGCTGGTTAGTTGCACGATTACGTAACGACTATCAGGCTTACATACTTAGAACATGTACTACTAATGAGATTTGAATGCAACATTGTGGTTTACTTGAAAAGACATTCTTTATTTGAAGTACTTTCTATGGGATTAAAGATGACTTAGCATTTAGTTTATGTAACAGCCACACGATATTATCACGAAGCTACTAATGAGTGACAATTTACAATGTTGCTTTTGCGGTGTTTCTGTTTTATATCTGCACAGTTTTCCTGAATTATTCTGGAAAGTAAAACATGTTTTAGTAGTAACTTTTGTGGTATAGCTACAACGAGACAGCCTTTTCCGTAGCACAACAATACGTTACAGCACAGTACTTTCTTCATCACAGCAATAAGCGTAACAACTAAGATATCTATACGCAAAGCATTTCACTTTTGTTTATCATGAGGTAAGTACATTGACTTCTGCAGAACTTAGCTTTCGGAGGACGATAACTACGACACTTCCACAGAGATTGTCTTACAACAAGACGCACAGTTTAGTGCTACAGTATACGTATTTGAGTGATTAATTTTGTACTTAAAACATTTATTTTTAAAGATATTTGAAGTACAATGATACAAAGGTTTTCCGTGATACATTTCATTCCATTGCTGTAATCTGTAACACCTGAGGTTATAATTACATTAATCCTCAGGGGGGTACACGCTTACTTTGTGTACCATGTGTTTGGCAAGCACAAGGAGCCCTAGCTAATATGGTATTTGCTTACACAACTTTACACATCGGTACCATATTTCTCTAACACATAAATTACACAGCTATCTGACCATTTAACTTAGAGAGACAAACATGTTATTTTACTACGTCAGTCACAGATATTTACGCAATTACACAGTTGGATAACTTCACACTTATGAAACTGTATTTTGTCTGAACTGTGTGAACTGTTCATATTTTTTCGGAACCATTGTGATACTATGAAAGCTTTGAATGTCGTATTTGGTATGGGATCACGATTTTTAAAGTACGTTTGAGGTAGATGACACTTTTGAAATGAGCAGAGAATTTTTTTTTAGGTTTTAAAATATTCAGAAAGCTATGACGAGTTTGAGATGTGATTGATCTGGTATGATGTTATTATTACGATGATGATGTGTATTATGCTGTTGAGGTATGTTTATGATCAATAAGCTGATGCTATATGAGGACTCTGATTATGCTATGTATTTATTAAGATGAAATATTGAAGACATGTTGATGAATATGTATAAGTGTAATAAGATAAGGAATAACGAGTATTGGTTAGGGACTCTGACTTGTGAAAAAGGATGATGGAAACCAAGAATTGTACTTTAAAGAGTTATGAAATGTGTGTAAATGCGTGAATGTATCACAATGACAACAAAAATTTTTTGGACACTATTATATTTAAAGGATTTTGTTTCTACACATTTGTAACGCAAATTCTTGACCTGTGAAATTTTATATGAGACTGTCACTGTAGTGCAAACTGGTGTCGTAAATATTTCGGCAAGAAAGTTAAGTAACCACCTTCACGTAATGCGTCGTGGGCACCCAGCTGCGCGACAGTCGCCTGGAAAAAAGCCATTAGTGTGTGCCTTTCAGAGGCACAGGTGGAGAAAAAAGGAGGCCATTATCCTCACTATTGACATTTCTTTGTAGAAAGCATCGCAAATACGACACGCTCAAACTTGAAAACATATGATTACACTGTGGAGCTCGTAACTTATGATATTTACTAAAATGCCTAATGAAATTATGAGAAGCATTTCACATCTATTGTCTTGCTAGTTGAAAGATTGTTTACTGCATTATGAAATGCCATATGGTTAGTGAATGACGTTTCACACCTTGCTTTGCCTATTTTGTTTAATATCTAGTTTCTAGCTGCACTGCAGCATTGGTTAAAATAAAATTTTATAGATGTACTAATATAGATATTTTCTGTCTACAGATCCAGTAAATAATAATTTTGTGATATACTTCCAAAAAAATGAGGGAGCACAAAAAGACATTTCCCTTCACAGGAACTGCATACATAATTTTCTTTTCAAGTACTTGGTAATTTATTTCATAGAATAACTTTTTGTGGTGCACCACTTTAATGACATAGATATTAAGATGTTAAAAGACATTTCCCTTATCTGCATTGTTGTCTTTAGTGTACTATTTTTTCTGCTTCAGCTTTGTCATGTTTAGATATAGGTTATTGCGTTTGCTGCTGCTGTTTGCCAGGTATAGTGCTACTAAATTTCACTTTGTATTACTCTATTAAGCTAGTTTTACTACTGATTTATTTTTCTTGTTGCTGCTCATTGCCTCATATTAGTTGTATCTGCTTTGCTAATTTCTATAATGCTGCTTGCTTTGCCAATTTGCATTTTTTTGTCATTGCTGTTTGTGTTAATATGTTGTGTTGCTGCATTGCCTCGTCCCTTAGTTTATGCATCTGAGCTCAGTAGATTTAAGTTAGCTTAAGAGGGGGTAGACTATATAAGAGAATGAGTTGCGATGAATTGGAAGAAATGCATTGAGAAGTTATATGAAAAAAGTACAGAAAGCAGGAATAGATAGGTCTTTTTGGGAATAATGGTGAATCTCCAAGAAAAAAAGTTTTGTTTGCAAAATACTGCAGTACCAAATGTTACACTGTCCTTTCCTTTTGTGTTATCCTCCTATGTGTTTGTGTACGCTTGTGTATTTGTGTTTTTCCTGTCTTTATGTGTTTAGCTAATAAGAGTTATGTTGTAGAATTTTTCTAATAATGTGTTATTTACTTTGTAGAGATGTTAGACATTATTTATTCTGTTCTGTTTCAATGCTCATATGTGAAATTAATGTTTCGAAAACTATTCTCATTATTTTATATATTTACTTGTGTCATAGTTCCTGTAACACTGATGTATATGTTTATTTCTATTCTTTTGTAAAGCCTGTATTACTACAAATGTTATCTGTATTATTATGTTTTTAATAATGTTTTCTGTATCTTTGTAATTGTATTCTCATGTTATAAAATTGTAATGGACACCAGTTCAGCAAATTAAGTAACTTGTAAGCATTCATTTCACCGCACACGTTTCTGTTGGTCATAGTATATGCACAATATGTGAAAAAAAAGGTCTGTTAGTGTTTGCACGTGTGTTAATAATTCAGCAAGGGACTGATTAACAGCACTGCTGGTTCTAAGGACAATTCCAAAAACTTTGTGACTGCACAAATGGTGGTTTATGGACTTCCTATAATCTCTGCAAGACTCATCGATGGTGACTGTGCACCTGCACAGTCGCAACAGATGGCTGCTAGCCATCTCTACAAGGACTACAGTGGGTCTACACCTTTGATGACTCACCAATACCATTATTTCTACAAGGACTGCAGTGGGTCTGCACCTCTGGTGGCCCACCAGTACCATACTCTCTACCAGAACTACAGTGGGTCTGCTCTGTGATGACCTACCTAACAATATTCTTCAAAACTTCGACTGACTCTGCTGTGGGTTTGCTCTGTTGTGGCCCATTACCTGTTTGCATGTCAAGAGTCAGCACTGTCTTTCCGTTGGAAGGACAACACTACTTCTTCAAGACTGCATGGAAATCCATTACTTACATGTGCATTTTCTTTTACTGCTCAGACTTTGAGAAAAAAATAACACTGCAATTTTACTGTGATGAATGATCAGGACTGTCTTTATGGACTGTGAGAAAATTTTAGCTTTTGACCAACATTGTATCAATAAGTGTGTGCATTTGATTTCTTTGTTATTGTAATCGTGAAATTTTTTTTAACAAATATGTATTGGCCAGTGCCCAAAACAATTTGTAAAATTTTTTGTGGGGAGCATGGGTGCTATGTAAGTAGGCTGTTTAGGTTTTTATATTGGTAACCCCACGTAGCGCTCTGTATGAAAATCACTGGCTGTGCTGTGTGCAGTCTGTGGCTGGTTTGCATTGTTGTCTGCCATTGTAGTGTTCGGCAGCTGGATGTGAACAGCGCGTAGCGTTGCGCAGTTGGAGGTGAGACGCCAGCAGTGGTGGATGTGGGGAGAGAAATGGCGGAGTTTTGAAATTTGTAAGACTGGATGTCATGAACTGCTATATATATTATGAATTTTCAACAATATTGAGGTAAATACATTGTTTGTTCTCTATCAAAATCTTTCTTTTGCTAACTGTGCCTATCAGTAGTTAGTATCCTCAGTAGTTTGAATCTTTTATTTAGCTGGCAGTAGTGGCGCTAGCTGTATTGCAGTAGTTCGAGTAACGAAGATTTTTGTGAGATAAGTGATTTGCGAAACGTATAGGTTAATGTTAGTCAGGGCCATTCTTTTGTAGGGATTTTTGAAAGTCAGATTGCGTTGCGCTAAAAATATTGTGTGTCAGTTTAGTGTTGATCAGAATAGGTAAAGAGCGAAATGTCTGAGTGCGTTCAGTTCTGCTCAGCTGTTTGAAAATCAAGTAATGTAAGAGGTTTATCAGCACAGTAATTCATTAATTTTTCTAAGGGAACGTTTCAACCCTTATTTCAAATTTATCAATGTCCACTCTCAATCCAGTCTGGTAAGGATCCCATACTGCGCAGAAATATTGCAGAAGGGAATGAACTAGCATAGTGTAGGCAGTCTCTTTAGTAGATTCGTTGGAACTTCTAAGAGTTTTCCCAATAAGACGCAGTATTTGGTTCGCCTTTCCCCACAACATTTTCTATGTGATGGTTCACATTTAAGCTGTTCGTAATTGTAATTATTACCTATTTAGTTGAACTTGTAACGTAGCAAATTATTACGAGTCATCATAGCGTAACTTGCCGTTGATCCGGGAGGTGAGCAGATTTTGGTTCTCACGCTCGCACAGCTGACCGTGGCCAATACGCCGGGCGAGCGGTGTGCCCGACTAACGCTGCGTGCGATACGTTACACACACTCTTTGTGAATCTGATGAAGTACTATTAAATATTGATCGATCTTTTTCATACTTAGTATATCAAATTCTATGGGTAACAAAGTTATACTGTTACTCTTTCAAATCAATAACTTCAGTCCTTTCGGAGATATAGATTTTTTGCCCAATACACATAATCCGTGCTGGTATTGTGAAACTTCAGTCAGGAACTATAATGTGTTTATCTGTAGTCTCAATTGAAACTACAACCAAGAGGTTATAATTATTATTATGTAGTATTCTGCCTAGTGGCAGGTCCATGTCTTCGTACGGAGAATTTCTAATTCCACTGTTCCCTGTCTTCAGCGTCTTCCTTCAGTCTTGTATCTCCTTCCATCTTTCATGTCGTCCGGATGTTGAATTCTTCTTCTTCCTCGTCCTGCGTTTCCTCTGAGTTTCCCTTCAATGGCATCATGTATGAGTCCCTCGTGTCTAAGTACATGTCCAATCCAGTTGGCCTTTCTCTGAAGAATTGTACGCAGAATACTTCTCTTCTCTCCTACTCTTCGCAGTACATCGTCATTTTTTATGCGATCTGTCCACTTGATCTTTTCCATTCTCCTCCAGCACTACATTTCAAAGCTCACTAAGTATATTTTCTCCTTCTTTCTCATGGTCCATGTCTCTGCTCCATACAGTGCAATGCTCCAAATGTAACACTTTATCAGTCTTTTCCTCTGTGCCAAACTCAACTTGCTGGTCAGCAGAGTCCTCTTCTTGTTGGAAGCAGCTTTGGCCATGGCGATCGGGACCGATGACCGTAGCAGTCTGGTCCCTTTAGCCCCACAAACCAACCCAATCATGGCGATTCTTGCTCGGATTTCGTTGGTGCAGTGGGCATTCTTTGTGATAAAACTTCCCAGGTATTTGAGTTGATTCACATTTTCCAGTTCTCGATTGTCAACAGTTATCTTCAAGTGTTTCTCTCGTTTTGATATGCGCATCACTTTTGATTTTTCAATGTTGATTTCGATGCCGCATTTTCTTCCCGTTTCCACCAAATTGTTCATCATGTGTTGCAGCTGTCTGAGATTTTTGGCGAGCACTACCTGGTCGTCTGCATACTTGTTGATGAGACGTCCTCCTACTTTGAAGTTTCCGCATTCTTTAAGCGCTTCTCTCTCCAGCATTTGTCCATACAAGTTGAAGAGACTTGGCGACAGACAACATCCTTGTCTCACTGCCTTTCCTATTTCCACGCTGTTCGTTTCTACATAGTTCAGTCCCAGGTACATGTTCCTTATAAGTCTCCGATCTCTCCAGTTGATTCCTATTTCCTTAAGGATGTTCATCAATATTCCTTAAGGATGTTCATCAATATATTCCAATTGACTGTGTCGAAGGCCTTCTGCCAGTCTATAAAACAACCGCAAACTTCCTCGTTAACGGCCAAAACTCTCTCTGACAGTATCCTCATCTAATTTTCTGGAATTTTATTTAGTTTCATTACCACAGATTTCTGACGTAATTAAGAATATTTTGGAAAACTATTATTTCGTCGTGATTTGGTTGTGCAACGCAGCCATAAGGGCCATTGAGTATTAAATTTGTTAGTAATTTATTTTGTGTAAAGGAATGGTATTTTGTTTTCATTAAAATTTATTTGGTTTCAGAATTATGGAACATCTAATCTAAGTTACTTGTGGTAATCTGATTGAATACTGCGAGTACAGAAGTGCTCGAAATTGATTGGCTGCTTAACTACTAGCCAATAGGATTCCAGCATTTCCCGTGCTTTTTAGGAGGACTTTGTGCCTCAGATCTATGACTCGATAAAATCGTTCGGGAGCCGACTTCTTGTAAACACCCATGTTAAACCGCGCTGATCAAATTTGAACTAAAATGAAGAAATTAGCGCGTTTGATTGGTTCTCGTGACGTTGACGAAGAGCGACTACAGTAGTGAGTATTTTGGGAAAGTTTGAGCCTTATGAGCGGTTTATTTCAGGAGATATTCGCGCGTGAACATTTCGTGTCGTACGTGAACTCCGCCTGCCGCGTTTCGTGCAGATTACGAGTCAATATGGCGAGCGCTTCTTTACAAGAACACTGCTCAACGACTGAACGCGTTAACTCGCAAGTAGTTGTGAGTCAGTGACTGTGTAGGACGTTCAAAATATCGGGTCGGACTAAACATCTTCTGGCTGCTGTCGGATGTGTACAGAGACAGTAAGCAACATTGCATAACTGGCGTCGTGATATTAAACACAGACTTAATAGCCATTTTCTGTGTTTTAAAGACAATAAACCAACTAACAGGAAATTTTAGACATTTTTCAAAGGAGTCATGCAAGAATCCCGAAGCCGGTTAGTCTAACTTTCAGCTGCCCCCATGGACTGGAGTTACGTGGTTGTGTGGTAGCTATCTAGTCGAATTTTCGTCAACGCTGCTTTTGTTGTATAAACCCGTGTCTACCATGGCAGATTGAAGGGGCAGACAACCTGAAACCTATCCATGTAGGTGGACTGATTGTTTAATGAATAATGAGAGCACAACCTGCCCCGCCACAAACAGACATCCTTTAAACTTGTGTGATTTATTGTGTAACCTAAATTTAAGACATTTTTTTTAATTCCCGTGCAGGGGACCTTACTTTTCACTGTTTATTGTCAGTTGCCTCTTGTCGAAGCATGTAGAGATTTTGTCTTGAACATTTTCAATTAGTTTCTATCTTCTGATGACTTTACCAGACGGTAAAGAACAGAAACATACGCAGGAAATCTGAGAGTGCTGGCCAGATAGTCTCTTAAGTCGTCTATATGGACAGCAGAGGGCGTCGAACGCTTCCTTGGGGAATCTCGGATATAATTTTGGTTTCACTAGATGACTTGCGGTCAGTTACTACGAACTGTGTGACCTTTCTGACAGGAAATCACGAATCCTGTCGCACATCTGAGACAATAGTCCAGAGTCACGGAGCTTGATTGGAAGCCAGTTGCGAAGAACGGAGTCAAACGCCTTCTGAAAGCTGAAATCTGGAATCAACTTGGGGTCGAAACTATTGTTGTAGTTATCAGCCCGCAGAATGATTCACCATCGGGTTTCAACTTTTGCAACATTTCAATGTGTAAATATAACTGTAAACGTTTTCGAAGGACTGTCTAGAGAGTTGGAGTTACCGTGGAACCCCTCGAACAGATTTGTGTGGGAAAACCAACTCGTGCTTCAATTGTTCTGGCTCGCCACGTACGACGCATTATACCCATAATAGATGTCTGCATTAATTTGTATTACTGGTGAATAGACTGTCTCGAAGGCGCCTTCCTGTAACAGCTACTTCAGAAATTTCTTTGCGACAGATGTTAGATTTGCTTGGAATGAATCAATCAGTAGACTGTGCTCTTTCTTTAACAGTCATCTTTGTGCTAACCTCTCGATTTTGCCTGGGACATATGCGAAACCCAGCTGTTTGAGGTTGAGAATCAAATGAGCTCCGGCTGTGTGGCCTAGCGGTTCTAGGCGCTTCAGTCCGGAACCACGCTGCTGCTACGGTCGCAGGTTCGAATCCTGCCTCGGGCATGGATGTGTGTGATGTCCTTAGGTTAGCTAGGTGCAAGTAGTTTTAAGTCTAGGGAACTGATGATCTCAGATGTTGTCCCATAGTGCTCAGAGCAATTTGAACCATTTGATTTGAATCAAATAAGCCGAAAATCATTCGTATGTGTCACGGAGTTCGATTGCAAAAAATTTGCCACTCTGAGGAGAAATCATGCAAATACCGTATCACACGGCCTCTGGCTTCGATAATGGCCTCAAAACAGTCAGGAAGAGAGTCCACCAGTTACTTCAGGTATAACACATCTGATTGACGTCACTAATTGGCCATTATATTCCACAGAACAACCAAATTGGGACGATGTTGATCGCTACGATTCACCTGCTGTTGCAAATAGTTCCACATCTCTTCTACAGAATTTAGAGGGTCAGTCAAATTGTGACAAGGTAACTGAATGTTTGTCAAATCAGAAACGCAGCCCTGTCAACATGATGTTGTTATCTTCGTATGGTGCACACATTACTCATCATGAAGATGTAGAAGGAATGGCAAGACTTTCTCGCCGAGATGGTGACATAAGTATGCTGATATGTGTATGTGCGTGTTTCTAAGGGACCAAACAGCTGAGGTCAGCGGTCCCTAGACTTACACACTACTTAAAGTAACTTATGCTAAGACCAACACACGCATCCATGCCCGAGGGAGGACTTGAACCGCCGGCAGGAGGGACCGCGCAATCCGTGACATGGCACCTCTAACCGCGCGGTCATTACGCGCGGCAAATATCCTGATGAAATGAGACAGTCTCACAGACTTGGCATTACTGGTCTCATACAGATATGATTTTATGTGAATAGACGGAACCGATGTGTGAAAATTTGTACCATAGTGGGGAATCGAACCCGTGTCTCCAGGTTACTAGGCACAGCGGTTCACACTGCTGCATGGATTACCCTGGCACACCACGCTCCCCAATCCAAATACTCACTGCCGCCATAGTCTAGTTTAAATTTCCCCTTACACACGAACAGAATTGCCGAGGCTCTCCGTGTTCTGGAACAGAACCTCAGCATCGATTATAAATGGAGGATCCAGCCTGAAACCCAGGTGCAGGTAGTATACAAATGAAATGACGCAATTTCAGAGACTTCACTGGTCTCATACAGATACGATTTTATGTATATAGACTGAAGCAGCGAGTGAAAATATGTACTAAGTCCGGGAATCGAACTCAGGTCTCGTGGTCTCTTAAATTGTGTCATTTCAGTTGTATAAGTACCCGCACTTGGGTTTCAGGCTGGATCCGCCATTTACATTCGATGGTGAGGTGCTATTCCTGAACACGGAGAGCGCTGGCAATTGTGTCTATGTGTAAGGGGTTACTTAAAGTAGACTGGGTCGGCAGTGAGTATTTGGACTGAGGAGGGAGAAGTACCAGGGTCATCCATATAGGAGTGCGAACTGCAGTGCCAAGATGGCTTACCGACTAGCGCACCTGCCTAGTAAGCAGGAGACGCTGGTTCGATTTCTTGCCTTGGTACGCTTCAGTTTGTAAACATAAATTAAAAATATTGGTTCATGTTTTCGGTAACTTGAATAATTGGCCCCAAGTTCTGGTATAAAAAACACACCTGAAATATCACAGCATCACCTCTGTTCTGAGCTACACTCGCCAAACACTGCAGAGTTAAACGTCTTATTGGCCCATCAGTGGATCGCTCGCTTCGCGTCGTTTGACAAGAAGCACATCGCCACTGTACGGATCACGCTATCTTCAGAACTGGATATAGTGAGTTTTTTCAAGATTAAGGGAGAGTCCATTTGCTGAGAACCACTTAATAATTCTTTGAAAGACATCCTTAACAATGAAGTCGTGCAGCTTTATGTGCCCTGTGAGAAATGGCCTTTATGAGGTATCAGACTCGAAACGTCCATTATATGCACTTTGCTTCGCAGTGTTCGCTGGAAAACTGATTGAGATGACTCTACATTCTTGCTGGTATTTAAATCTGTTATTACTGACAAGGTGTGGCAGTCGTCGCTTATCTTTGTCGGTTAGGATGTAGCTACGACAACTGTTCTTACGCACTCTTAAAAGGTTGTAGACACGGTTGACAGTCCACATTGATACACTAAACATTCGGGCAATTTCACTCACTGTATGGTCATGGGCCCGCTGAAACAGGGCAGGTCTTTCACGCTTTTCCGTCAAGTCTTCACCTCGACGTCTTCGGATTGGAATATCGTTGACTTGAGTAGAACTGTCCTTAGTGATGAGTCCCATTTCAAAATGTTCAATGTGTGTGAAATCTTATGGGACTTAACTACACTCCTGGAAATGGAAAAAAGAACACATTGACACCGGTGTGTCAGACCCACCATACTTGCTCCGGACACTGCGAGAGGGCTGTACAAGCAATGATCACACGCACGGCACAGCGGACACACCAGGAACCGCGGTGTTGGCCGTCGAATGGCGCTAGCTGCGCAGCATTTGTGCACCGCTGCCGTCAGTGTCAGCCAGTTTGCCGTGGCATACGGAGCTCCATCGCAGTCTTTAACACTGGTAGCATGCCGCGACAGCGTGGACGTGAACCGTATGTGCAGTTGACGGACTTTGAGCGAGGGCGTATAGTGGGCATGCGGGAGGCCGGTTGGACGTACCGCCGAATTGCTCAACACGTGGGGCGAGAGGTCTCCACAGTACATCGATGTTGTCGCCAGTGGTCGGCGGAAGGTGCACGTGCCCGTCGACCTGGGACCGGACCGCAGCGACGCACGGATGCACGCCAAGACCGTAGGATCCTACGCAGTGCCGTAGGGGACCGCACCGCCACTTCCCAGCAAATTAGGGACACTGTTGCTCCTGGGGTATCGGCGGGGACCATTCGCAACCGTCTCCATGAAGCTGGGCTACGGTCCCGCACACCGTTAGGCCGTCTTCCGCTCACGCCCCAACATCGTGCAGCCCGCCTCCAGAGGTGTCGCGACAGGCGTGAATGGAGGGACGAATGGAGACGTGTCGTCTTCAGCGATGAGAGTCGCTTCTGCCTTGGTGCCAACGATGGTCGTATGCGTGTTTGGCGCCGTGCAGGTGAGCGCCACAATCAGGACTGCATACGACCGAGGCACACAGGGCCAACACCCGGCATCATGGTGTGGGGAGCGATCTCCTACACTGGCCGTACACCACTGGTGATCGTCGAGGGGACACTGAATAGTGCACGGTACATCCAAACCGTCATCGAACCCATCGTTCTACCATTCCTAGACCGGCAAAGGAACTTGCTGTTCCAACAGGACAATGCACGTCCGCATGTATCCCGTGCCACCCAACGTGCTCTAGAAGGTGTAAGTCAACTACCCTGGCCAGCAAGATCTCCGGATCTGTCCCCCATTAAGCATGTTTGGGACTGGATGAAGCGTCGTCTCACGCGGTCTGCACGTCCAGCACGAACGCTGGTCCAACTGAGGCGCCAGGTGGAAATGGCATGGCAAGCCGTTCCACAGGACTACATCCAGCATCTCTACGATGGTCTCCATGGGAGAATAGCAGCCTGCATTGCTGCGAAAGGTGGATATACACTGTACTAGTGCCGACATTGTGCATGCTATGTTGCCTGTGTCTATGTGCCTGTGGTTCTGTCAGTGTGATCATGTGATGTATCTGACCCCAGGAATGTGTCAATAAAGTTTCCCCTTCCTGGGACAATGAATTCACGGTGTTCTTATTTCAATTTCCAGGAGTGTACTAAGGTCATCAGTCCGTAAGCTTACACACTACTTAACCAAAATTATCCAAAGGACAAACACACACACCCATGCCCGAGGGAGGACTCGAACCTCCGCCGGGACCAGCGCACACTCCATGACTGCAGTGCCCCAGACCGCTCGGCTAATCCCGTGCGGCAGTCCCATTTCAAACTGAGCCCCAATGACCTGTGAAGACGCGTCTGGAGATGCTCAAGGCAGCGATGGGATACCAACTGTCGCCCACCTTACGGCTCGGCAGTCAGAAGCAATTGTCAGGGGTGCCGTTTCATTTCGCAGCTCGACCCCTTTGGTTGTCATCCGCGACAGGCTTACAGCACAGCCGTACGTCGACGATATTCCACGCCCCGTTTTGTTGTCCTTTATGGCAAGCCATCCGGGGCTTGCAATCCAGCAAGATAATGCCCGCCCGTATACGACGATGGTTACTACTGCTTGTCTCCGTGGTTGCCAAACCCTGCTTTGGCCAGAAAGTTCGCCGAATCTATCCCCAATTGAGAACATTTGGAGCATTATGTGCAGCACAAATTACAGACGAATGGAAAAACTGGTAGAAGCCGACCTCGGGGAAGATCAGTTTGGATTCCATAGAAATGTTGGAACACGTGAAGCAATACTGACCCTAAGACTTATCTTAGAAAATAGATTAAGGAAGGCAAACCAGCGTTTCTAGCATTTGTAGACTTAGAGAAAGCTTTTGACAATGTTGACTGTAATACTCTCTTTCAAATTCTGAAGGTGGCAGGAGTAAAATACAGGGAGCGAAAGGCTATTTACAATTCGTACAGGAACCAGGTGGCAGTTATAAGAGTCGAGGGGCATGAAAGGGAAGCAGTGGTTGGGAAGGGCGTGAGACAGGAATGTAGCCTATCGCCGATGTTATTCAATCTGTATATTGAGCAAGCAGTAAAGGAAACAAAAGAAGAAAATAAAAAACTTGAGGTTCGCCGATGACATTGGAATTCTGTCAGAGACAGCAAAGGACTTGGAAGAGCAGTTGAACGGAATGGACAGTGTCTTGAAAGGAGGATATAAGATGAACATCAACAAAAGCAAAACGAGGATAATGGAATGTAGTCGAATTAAATCGGGTAATGCTGAGGGAATTAGCTTAGGAAATGAGACGCTTAAAGTAGTAAATGAGTTTTGCTATTTGGGGAGCAAAATAACTCATGATGGTCGAAGTAGAGAGGATATAAAATGTAGACTGGCAATGACAAGGAGAGCATTTCTGAAGAAGAGAAATTTGTTAACATCGAGTACAGATAAAAGTGTCAGGAAGTCGTTTCTGAAAGTATTTGTATGGAGTGTGGTCATGTATGGAAGTGAAACGTGGACGACAAATAGTTTGGACAAGAAGAGAATAGAAGCTTTCGAAATGTGGTGCTACAGAAGAATGCTGAAGATTAGATGGGTAGATCACGTAACTAATGTGGAGGTATTGAATAGAATTGGGGAGAAGAGAAATTTGTGGCACAACTTGACTAGAAGAAGGTACCACTTGGTAGGACATGTTCTGAGGCATCAAGGGATCACCAGTTTAGTATTGGAGGGCAGCATGGAGGGTAAAAATCGTAATGGGAGACCAAGAGATGAATACACTAAACAGATTCAGAAGGATGTAGGTTGCAGTAGGTACTGGGAGATGAACAAGCTTGCACAGGATAGAGTAGCATGGAGAGCTGCATCAAACCAGTCTCTGGACTGAAGACCACGAACACAACAACAGGTGCAGTACCCTGCAACAAGCTCGGCATTTTAACGATTTAACGCGCCAGTTGGACGGAAGTTGCCACGATACCTCTCAGGAGGACATCCATCACCTCTATCAATCAATGCAGAGCTGAATAACTGCTTGCATAAGGTCCAGAGATGGGCTTTGTTGACATTCTCAATTTGTGACACTCTTTCTCCTGAATAAATCACCCCTTTATTTATTATTATTTTTTGGGAGGGGGGTGGGTGGTGGGTTAGAGTTAAAACTGGCTGGGCTCAGAAAATGTTTCCTGGAGCTTAAGGTAGGCAACCCAACTTCTCAACTTACATCATCCACTACTGGGGCAGATCATGTACGAGTAAGTTGGGTTGCCTATCTTAAAAGTACATGTATTAGTTTCTGGGCCAGATTTATTTTGACGGATCGTGATATGCTTTTCACTGTACTGATATACTATCCGTGTTTCTGATTCTGATATTTTCTAAAACGCACCTACCTCGTGCCTTGATTGGTGTTGTGCCGGGCAACAGAAATACTCATGTCGAACTGACTTGACTGTCCACACACGAAAATAAACTAAATGAACATTGGGAAATATAATGACGAAAATCGATGGAAAGTATGGCAGAACTGAGATGTTTGTACGTCAGACATATTTATTTAGTTACCTACATAGCAAATTGCTGGGTATTAAAATGGCAACGTCAAGCAAGAGTAGCAAATAACGAAATTTTACTTGCTGTGCATATGTATGACATTGCTATGCATAACTTAAGGACGAGACGGATAAAGCAACATAACACGTCAACTAATCGGTGGAAATGAATTAAAGTGCTGGAGCATGTTGACAGAAGTACTCCAGTCGTGCAGATAAAGTCGGTGCTTTTCTTCATTGCAATTTGGCCCGGAGACAACATTTGGATGACTTCACAGCTTGGGGAAGAATCATCGGTAAACTGAAAGAAGGATGAAGGATGAACGGTGATGGGTGCAGCCCAGGTGTTTGATATTGCTCATAGCGTTATTTAAAGTGCATGAGGTGAATTCCCAATCAGAGGCACTGCCTCCCGAAGAGTGGGAGGTGGTCGAAGGAGGTGGTCGACCACCGTCGGATACAGCAGCAGATAACCGCTAGGTTGTGCAACAGCCTGGAAGGGACCCACGTCAAACAGCGGGGGCAGGTGCAAGGCACTTCGTCTCACGCATGATGACTGTATGGGAGTGGTGTCTTTGCTCGGCGACCAGTACATCGTTGTGTTTCATTGACACACGCGGGTCGGCGTTAGCGTCAGTGATGGTGCCAAGGGCAGAGGGACCGCACCAATGAAGAGTGGGGCCGCATGCTCTTCTCGGATGAGACCAGATTCAGTCCGAGTAGTGATTCTGGACGTACCCACATATGGTGAGAGATGGAAACACCTAATGCACCCAGGAAGATTGCCGAACATGATCGTTTTGGTGGTCCAGGCGTTACAGTGTCGAGAGGCATATTTTTCCATGACTGATCTAGTAATGTGGTAATCATGATGTTTATTGTTGCTCTCCAGTTAATTTTTATGTATGAATTGTTGCCTGTTGTGTTGCGCCGGATACCAGATTGTCCCTTTACACACATTAAATGTTTTTCTAGGCTTTCATTAACAGTTCCATCGATGCTGTAATTGCTCAAAAGCAATTCTGAAGTCGCTATTATTAGTGACTTGCTCCAGGTTTGGGAACTAAACATAACTGCGTACAGAAACTGCAGCTATACGACACAACGAAGCAATAAAAGGTCTTGCAAAAGGCAGTACGAAAGAAAAGCCGCTGTTTGTACAGTTTTCGAATTATGAGCTTTTCACAATTCTGATCAGGTGCAAAGGCTGTTAGGTGCACCGAAGATGATGGATAATACATAACACAGAATTATTTCATATTTATTTCGATACTTATGATGGCTGAGGCGCTGTGTGGTGTGCGTACTGTAAGAGCTTCAGTACACACACCATCAGATTATTTGACTTTTCGCTCTAACGAAGTAGGCGAGTGTCAGCAATATGTCTCGTGGTCTTATCGTGGCGTGTTTATCTTCTGCCGTTAGGTCAGACGATAGAAATGCCACTTACACGCTTAGAGCAGCAGATTGACGGTGACCAACTTTAAACAGAACTT
This sequence comes from Schistocerca piceifrons, assembly GCF_021461385.2. Taxonomy (NCBI): domain Eukaryota; kingdom Metazoa; phylum Arthropoda; class Insecta; order Orthoptera; family Acrididae; genus Schistocerca; species Schistocerca piceifrons. The sequence continues at coordinate 94,501,411 of NC_060140.1, forward strand.
GATTAATTTTCACACACATTTATTAAAATAATAAAAAGCATAGACATAACTTAACTTGATTCTGGATGCTGTTTACAATTGACAATCTGAAGTTCCTTTGGTCTTGGTACGTTAATCTTATTTTCACATATCTCTGATACTTGAAAAAGTGTCTATACATTTCTCTTCATGGCTATGTACAGGAATATGATAATCTTATTAGGCGCAGACTGAAGCTTGACTTTAGACTCATACAGACTAATGCAGACTGGTACAGACAAATGCAGACAAATGCAGACTGACTAATCGGAGGTCTGTACACTCGTTATAATACCTTGCGCATTCAGGTATCACTGCGCGAGTGTGATCTGCGAGGAGAAAAGGTTCTACGTTAGCAGCAATCTCATTGGCTGCGTTACATATTAATAGGCGGATCGGCGGAAGCAGAATTTGATCCGTCTCTAAGGCAGCGCCATCTCGTAGTGCAGAGACGGACGAGCGCTGCCCCTGCGCTGTTGTGCTTAGTGGGTCGCGCTCTAGTGGGAGAGTTGTGTACGCGCTGACTACACGGAACTATGTACACAACATGCTGCAATGCTGAAAGTTCTCAAAAACTGATATTCTGAACTCCATTTTAAAATGATCCTTTATTGAGGGAGATGCAGATATACGGTCCCATTTTATTGCTCGCTGCACTGTAAGGATGACTGTTACAGATATTTGTGTCAGTGACATTTAGAAACAACAAAAATAACTAAAATTAAGCCAAGTTCCAGGGCCAGACTGGATCACTGTTGGATTCTGTACAGAATTTGCAGCTGTGTTAGCTCTATTTCACCGTAGTATTCCGTAGGACCATTGAACAAAAAACTGCCCAGTGACCGAGAAAGAGCAGAACTCGTACATGTCTACAAGAAGGATAACAGAGGTCAACCACGAAACTACTGCCCAGTCTCACTGACATCTATCTGTTGTAGAATATAAAAGATATTCTGAACTCAGAAGACATAATGAGGTATATCGAAAAGAATGACCACTTCAATGCCAACCAGCACTGACAGGAAAGAAATTGGTTCTGTGAAACCAAACTTGCGTTTTTCTCCCACCACACCTGGGAAGCCATTGGTCAAGGCAGTCTGGAAGATGCAGTATTTATTGATTTCTGAAAAGCTATTGACTCGGGACGACATTTACGCTTATTAACCAAAGTACAAGCGTATAGGATGTGGTGTCACCGCCAGACACCACACTTGCTAGGTGGTAGTTTAAATCGGCCGCGGTCCATGTAGTACATGTCGGACCCGCGTGTCGCCACTGTGATCGCAGACCTAGCGCCACCACCAAGGCAGGTCTCGTGATACGAGAGTGGACTCGCCCCCAGTTGTACGAGAACCAAGCTACCGCCGAGTTGTACGCGAACCTAGCTATCGCCCAGTTGTACGAAGCCTTTCTCTCTCATTAGCCGAGAGACAGAATAGCCATCAGAAGTTAATGGCTACGAACTAGCAAGGAGCCATTTGTATCAGTGCCTATAGCTTCGAGTATTCAAGAGAGATGTATTCCAAGGAATCAATAAAAGTTAAGTAAAAAGCATCTACATACTTTTCTTCTTATTCATTCATAAGTTCTCATGTTCCAGACTTCACGCCCGTCTGCTTATTGCCGTTCGTGCACTATCGGCCACAGCATTAGTCTAGCGTGCCTTTCTTTTGGCTACTACCGTGTGGCGTAACAGTCTTGTTACGTCACTACAGATTGGCGACGAGTAAAAACTTCTTTCTGATTGCTTACATTTAATTGTGTCATGGCTTCGCCACATTCTCCAGATGTACTGTCCGAATTTTATCGCTTGCAGAATCAGCAGACGCGGGCGTTACTGGATGCCATTGGACAGCTCGTCCAGGGTCAACGTGCGCTGCACACCGATGCGGCCGCAGCCGCTTCACCGCTACCGCAGCCACAACCTGCTGTTGCACCGCCTTTTAGGCACTACGACCCGAACCACGAGACCTGGCAAGAGTGGTCTCGCCAGTTCGCCTTTCACCTCGCTGCCTACAGAATTCAAGGTAATGAGCGGCAGCCGTTTTTGCTTTCTTGTGTCGGTGTGTCCACATACCGTGTGATAGTGAAATTGTTTCCCCGACGCGACGTAGCAACTTTGTCATACGAGGAAATTTTGTCTGCTTTAGATGCTTATTTCAAAGAAACAGTTAATGTGGTTGCGAAAAGGTATACGTTTTTTCGTACAAAACGTACGGCCGGTCAAACTAATAGGGAGTGGGTAGCAACATTGCAAGGACTTACTAGGGACTGTGCCTTTGAATGTGACTGTGGTCTTTCTTATTCAGATACAATGGTGCGTGATGCAATTGCACAGAACGTTTCTGATGTTCGCATACGGGAGCAAATTTTGAAACTAGTTAATCCCTCCCTTCAACAAGTGATAGACATATTGGATAGACAGGACACACTTGACTGTGCTCAGGAATCTTTTGAAACTTCGCCAGCCGTGTGTAACATTAACCGGCCCGCTGGACGCGCTGCGCGGCCCGGTGACCGGGCCTCGCGCACGGACGCACAGCGACCGCCGCGTGCTAAGCCAGGTGTGCCGCGCCAGCCCACAAATGCAGTGAAATCATGCCCGCGGTGTGCTACTAGACATTCGCGTGAACATTGCCCGTCACGCCAAGCTATTTGCTTTTTCTGCAATAAGAAAGGACATGTTCAAAGTGTTTGCCAGAAAAAGCTCAGATCAGACAATCACGATCATTCCAGGCCCTTTGCTTCGCGCCGGAATCGAACCAAGGACACTCAGGCTCGTGGACCTTCGCCTATGGACATTCATGTCGTTAATTCCGCTTCGTACAGTGACACTTTCTCTAACAGTGACTGTGATCGTCCCACACAAACTGTGCGTCGACGTCGCCGGAAATCACGTCCATTAGCAAGTGATTCTGTACCAGTGTCTGTTCCCATTGCACAAAACAGTCGCTCTTGTCGTCAGCAGGACAATAAACTTTTTGTGGACTTAGACTTTGAAGGCCAAGTGATACCATTCCAGCTCGATACCGGAGCTGCAGTTTCATTGCTCAATCACGACACGTACAAACAACTGGGCGCACCTCCGTTGCGTGCCGCAAATGTTAAGCTCACTACATATTCCGGACAGAAAATTCCTGTGTTAGGACAGTGCAGCCTTCTTGCAACATTCAAGGGACAAACAAAACTTGTGTCATTTTACGTTCTTCGTTCTTCTTCTGCAGTGAACTTATTTGGTCTAGATTTATTTAAGTTGTTTAACATGTCTATTGTAAATCAGGTCCTATCAGTGAATCAGACTGTGCCTACAGACAGTGTTTCTCGCTTATGTGACGAATTTGCAGACATTTTTGCACCGGGCTTAGGTTGCGCTAAAAACTATGAAGCACATTTAGAACTGAAGGTAACCGCGCAACCGAAATTTTTCAGGGCGCGCAATGTTCCCCACGCATTGCGTGATGAGGTCGCAAGAACGTTACACGATCTCGAATCACAGGGTGTAATTGAACGTGTGCAAGCTTCTCTCTGGGCCTCACCCTTAGTAATTTTGCCAAAACCTTCCGGAAAATTGAGACTTTGCGTGGACTTCAAGGCCACAGTGAATCCACAGCTAGTGACTGCTACTTTTCCTTTGCCCCGCCCGGAAGATCTTTTTGCTAAACTGTGCCCGGGAAAATATTTTTCAAAGTTGGACCTCGCCGATGCGTACTTGCAAATACCGGTGGACGACGAATCCCAGCGCGTATTGGTGGTTAACACGCATCTTGGATTGTACCGCTTCAAAAGACTGCCTTTCGGGTGTGCATCCGCCCCTGCCTTGTTTCAGCAATATTTACAAACTATTTGTGCGTCGGTCCCTACTGCAGCAAACTATCTGGACGATATAGTGATCTCCGGACAGACAGAAGAAGAGCATCTTGCGAATTTACGAACATTATTTCAGGTCTTGCGGCAAAATGGTCTTCGCTTGAGGAAGGACAAATGTGTGTTTTTTGCTCGTGACTTACCATACCTGGGACATGTCATTAATGCCCAAGGCATACATCCAAGTCCGGAGCACCTCCGTGCCATACACGATTTGCCTTCCCCTCAAAATCTGAAACAGCTACAGAGTGTGTTGGGTAAAATTAATTATTACCATAAATATGTGCGCAATGCCTCTTCCATTTCAGCTCCGCTTCATCGCTTACGCCGTAAAGGTGTTCCGTTCGTCTGGACGCCGGAATGTGAACGCGCCTTTCGCCAGTTGAAATCGGCGTTGCTTTCTAATACTTGCCTTACGCCATTCGATCCCCAGAAACCCCTTTTGTTGATGGTAGATGCATCGGATTTCGGGATCGGTGCTGTGCTTGCGCACAAAGTTGGCTCCCATGATCGCCCTATTGCCTTTGCGTCCAAATTGCTCTCGTCTGCGCAAAGAAATTATTCACAGATAGAGAAAGAAGCTTTGGCTCTCGTGTTTGGTGTTACTAAGTTCCATGATTTCTTGTATGGTCGTCACGTTACCATCATCACAGACCACAAACCTTTGACATCGCTTTTTCATCCGACCAAGCCTGTACCTCCACGTACAGCGCAGAAATTCATTCGCTGGTCTATTTTCCTCTCGCAGTACCGCTACGATATCTTGTATCGGTCCACTGCTAAGCACGGAAACGCCGATGCGTTGTCCCGTTTGCCTGTTGCTGAGGATAAAGCATTCGATTCTTCCGAACTTGCTTGCATGTTCATTGATTCGGAAACCGATGAAGTGGTCGAATCGTTTCCGATTGATTTTCGTCGTGTCGCTACAGCCACAGCTGCTGACACTGTCCTTGCTACTGTTTTACGTTTTGTTGTTACGCAATGGCCTTTGTCAAAGTCTCGGATCGAGGATCCGTTGGTTCGCCGATTTTTTGCTCACAAGGAGAGACTTTTTGTTCGACGTGGTGTTTTGTTGTTGCGTTCTGATAATGATCAGTCCAGAGTCGTGGTCCCACGTTCGTTACAGTCCTCTGTTTTACGGCTTCTTCATCAAGGACATTGGGGTATAGTGCGAACGAAACAACTTGCTCGTCAGCACTGTACTTGGTTCGGAATCGATGCTGCGATTACGAATATGTGTTCTTCGTGCCCGGTGTGTGCCGAACAACAGTCCGCACCGCCGCGGAAAGTCTTTGCGTGGCCAAAAGCCACTTCCCCTTGGCAACGCTTGCACATTGATTTTGCTGGTCCATTCTGGAATGCTCGATGGTTGGTTCTGGTCGACGCCTTCAGTAATTTTCCTTTTGTTGTTCGGATGTCTTCCACGACGTCCTCCGCCACCATCCAAGCGTTGTCTGCTATCTTTTGCATTGAAGGTCTTCCGCAGACTATTGTTTCCGACAATGGCCCACAATTCATGTCCGCAGAATTTCAGTCATTCTGCCAGGCCAATGGTATTCAACATCTGACATCCGCGCCGTTTTCGCCTCAGTCCAACGGTGCCGCTGAACGTTTGGTCCGGACTTTCAAGTCACAGATGTTGAAATTGAAAGAGTCGCATTCTCGGGAGGACGCATTGTTGCTCTTTTTGTCTTCGTATCGCTCTCAGCCCCGAGATGGGCGCTCGCCGGCTGAGTTGCTCCACGGTCGTCCTCATCGCACCTTGATGTCTTTGCTGCATCCGCCGCATCAGGTTCCTGTGCAGCGGCAGACTCCTGCTTTTGCTCCAGGCGACGTTGTATTTTATCGCAACTATCGTGGTTCACGGCGTTGGCTCGCAGGGCGCATTCTTCGCTGCCTCGGCCGCGCGATGTATTTGGTTTTGGGGGCCTCTGGTGAGGTGCGTCGGCATCTCAATCAGCTGCGCCTCTGTCGTCGCTCGGGTTCTGCCGCTCCCCGTCTGCTTTCAGCGACGGTGCCGTCCGGTCAGCGCCCTGGGGACCCATCTACTGGCTCGCCTCATCCCCAGGTGTTACCGACGATGCCTTCCCTTTTGCCCGATGGCGACGCGCCGCCGCCGCCGCCGCCGCCGCAGCAGCTGCAGCCGCCGCCGCCGCCGCCGCTTGTTCTCCCGCTGACGCCGACCGCATTCGACGCTTCGTTGCAGCCGCCAGGCGCCTCCCAGGGTCACGCGCCGCCGATCGCTTCCCGTGACCAGCTGTCCTCCGCCATGGAACTCCCGACCGCTCCGGACCACATGACGTCATCGCGCGTCGGCTACCCCGACGCAATGGAGGTCGACACTTTGGCCCCTCCTGTTTCTTTACGGGCGCATACACCGCATGTTGACGTGCACCCTGGACTAGTTTTGCAGGCGTTTCCTAGCTCCCCTCGGACCGGATGGCCGGGTGCGGGTGGCACAGCCTCGCCTGTTGTTAGGCTCCCCACCTCATCGCATACGTCAACATGTGGTCCTCCCCACGGCGGGCGGAAGCCTTATCTCACGACCGTTCGCCGATTTGCGGGGGAGGAATGTGGTGTCACCGCCAGACACCACACTTGCTAGGTGGTAGTTTAAATCGGCCGCGGTCCATGTAGTACATGTCGGACCCGCGTGTCGCCACTGTGATCGCAGACCTAGCGCCACCACCAAGGCAGGTCTCGTGATACGAGAGTGGACTCGCCCCCAGTTGTACGAGAACCAAGCTACCGCCGAGTTGTACGCGAACCTAGCTATCGCCCAGTTGTACGAAGCCTTTCTCTCTCATTAGCCGAGAGACAGAATAGCCATCAGAAGTTAATGGCTACGAACTAGCAAGGAGCCATTTGTATCAGTGCCTATAGCTTCGAGTATTCAAGAGAGATGTATTCCAAGGAATCAATAAAAGTTAAGTAAAAAGCATCTACATACTTTTCTTCTTATTCATTCATAAGTTCTCATGTTCCAGACTTCACGCCCGTCTGCTTATTGCCGTTCGTGCACTATCGGCCACAGCATTAGTCTAGCGTGCCTTTCTTTTGGCTACTACCGTGTGGCGTAACAGTCTTGTTACGTCACTACATAGGATATCAAGCGAAATTTGGGGCTGGACTGAGGATATCTTGGTAAGGAGGATTTGGGTGGAGTGTCATCGACACAAGTAATTTCAGGCGTGCACCAGGTAAGTGTGCTGGGGCCCTTGCTTTCATGTTGTATATTAATGATCTCGCAGCTGAACCATTTAGCTAAAATGAATGAAGTACTGTCTGAAAAATAAGCTGCACAAATATTCTGATAAGATTTTCAATTGGTGCAAACATTGGTACGAAAATGTACAATCATGCGATTTATAACATACAAAAAAACATTGTATCAATGATTCACTATTAGGATCAATTAACTCATGTAAATATCTCGGAATGACAGTTTTTGGGGATATGAAGCTGGGTGATCGCGTGGCCTCAGTTGCAGATAACGGAGGTACTAGATTTCGGTTCGTTGGCAGTACGCTGGAAAACGCAGTCAGTCCTCAAAGGAGATTGCTTACAAGTCATCTGCACGTCTCATTATAAAATATTGCCCATGTTTGTGGGATTCGCACCATATAGGACTAACAGGAGATGTTGAACGTATGCAAAAAAGGGCGGCGCAAATATTCACAGGTGTGTTTGACTCATGGGACAGAGCCACGGAAACAATGAAACTCCTATATTGGCCGACTCTTGACGATGGACCCAAGATATCTCATGAAAGTCTGCACACGAAAATTCCGGAAGCAGCATTAAGTGAAGAATTTAGAGGTACTGTCAGACTAATTACACCATGCGTAGAGGTATGTAAGCAGTCATTCTTCCTGCGCTCTGTACGGGAATAGAACTGGAAGAAGCACTAACATGTGGTGCTGTGCTAAGTACTCTCTTCCACACACTTCACAGTGCTTTGCAGAGTATGTACGTAGATGTAGATGTACTTTACAAAAAAGAATCGAGAATAGAAGTGATAAACATCGCTGCAGGAAGAGGACTGACGTACGCTTCAGTCCAACGTATTATACGAAAAAAGCCATTGCACAGCTGGAAGAATCTTCAGAGGAAAAGTACGGCAACAATTATCCGATAACTTAGCGTCCCTACGCACAATATGACATCGGATTATACAGGGTGTGTCACTATTGCCACCTAGAATAACTCCGAAAGTGTGATAGTAGCTTAAAAGTTTGTGCGACAAATGTTGCATGGGACAACGGGGCCATAATATGACGTTGGTTTTTTGTTGCTAGGTGGGGTCGCGTCAGAGATATGAAGGTTCAAAATGGCTCTGAGCACAATGGGACTTAACATCTGAGGTCATCAGTCCCCTAGAACTTAGAACTACTTAAACCTAACTAACCTAAGGACATCACACACATCCATGCCCAAGGCAGGATCCGAACCTGCGAACGTAGCGGTCACGAGGTTCCACACTGAAGCGCCTAGAACCGCTCGGCCACAACGGCCGGCGAGATATGAAGGTCAACTCTTTTTTTTTTTTTAAGTGTGAGCTGTAGTTTGGTAATTATTTTCTGATACCGTCTATCGAGACGAATCCAGTGATGTGTAACAGTAAGGTCGTTGGAGGTCAGCGAAGGTCACAAACGTCCATTTGCAGAAGGTGTTCGAAGTGATGACCATTGGTATCAATGCAGCGCTGCAATCTTCTTATCATGGATTGAGTGGAATTCCTTATCACTTCGGCACTTATCGAAGCACATGCTCTCTCGCATATCGTTCAAACAGTAAATATTCGCCGAATACGGCGTATCCATCTAACGTGCCATTGACATGTAAATACTATTCGACGGTTTCGCAATACAAGAGTAATAGGAACGGTAAGACTAGTATCGTCGAATCAAGCGAATGTGAATGATGTATTCCTTCGAAGAACAAGTCGATATGCTTTTCATTTACGGAGAATGCCAACGAAATTCAGTGAGGGCTAGACTTATAAACTGAAAGATATCCTCAGTGTACTCACCCTACGAGTCGTACATTTAAATATGTGCATGATAAATTGAGAACAACTGAATATTTAACGCATCGCAAACATATCCGGCAAAAGAAAGTTACTAACGAGGAAACGGAAATTTGTACTCTTACCACTGTAGCTCGAGATCATTGTGTTAGTTCGCGTCAAATGTCAAGTGAATCTAGCACGAGCCAGGGCAGTGTTGTTCGTGTCCTGTCCCTACCATATCAGTCTCTTCCAAGAATTAATTGACACGGATTGTATGCGTCGCACTGAATTCTGCCGATGGGCACAACTTCAGATTCAGAGGGATGACAGATTTATTAATTTGATTTTATTTACTGATGAGGCTGCATGCACGAACTATGGAAAACGTGCAACTGAAAATCCATGTTGGCTGCGGCAAGTTTCGCACCAAAAAAACGTGGTCGGTGACTGTATGGTGTGGGATTCTGGAGGACAGAATTATAGGCCCCTATTTCATCGAAGGAAATCTTAATGGCAGGAAGTACACCACATTCCTGCAAGAAACATTAGGTCTGTAATTGGAAGAAATACCTTTAGGAACAAGAAAAATGTGTTATCAACACGATGGGTGTACGGCACAATTTTCGCTGATGGCTAGAAATGAGTTGTAGAGACAATTCCTAAATCGTAGGATTGGACGCAGAGGGGATGTGTCGTGGCTGGCTCGTTCGTCAGACTTGATACCTCCGGATTTTTTCTTGTGGGGATTCGTAACAGATATTGTTTAGAAAGACGTTGCAACTACACCTGAAGACATGAGAGAGAAAATTTTCAGAGCATGTGCTTCGATACGTGCCATGTGATAAGGAATACCACCCAATCCATGATAAGAAGATTGCAGCACTGCACTGATACCAATGGTCATCACTTCGAACACCTTCTGTAAATGGACATTCATGCCACCTTTCTGACCTTCGTTGACCTTCAAAGACCTTACTGTTACACATCATTGGATTCGTCTCGATAGCCGCTATCAGAAAATAAGTACCAAACTATAGCATCCCACTCATATCTCTGATGCGACCCCACCTAGCAACCAAAAACCAACGTCATATTACGGCCCCCATTGTCCCATGCAACATTGATCCCACAAACTTTTCAACTACTATCATTCTTTCAAAGTTATTTTTGGTGGCAATAGTTAGGGACTCACCCTGCAAATACAGTGAACATACGGAAGACGCTGGGGATATGTACCATTGAAATAAGAACGAAAAAATATGTTTACTCTAAATAGCGCTGAAAAGGAATTTAAAATTAGTTGTAAACCTATAATGTGATGGAACGCTATGTATCACACTGAATATGGTCGGCGATATTAGTACAATCGCGAAGGAAATTGAATATATCAGAGATTGTATAAGATTTTATAACAAAATTCTTTGCATCAACGGCTTTCAAATTTAAAGATAACACCTACGATAAAAAAGAGAGAGTGGCACAGTCTGTAGCCCCATAAGGCTAAATTCTCCATTGTGTATAAAAAATCCTTGTCACGCACGTGGATCACGACAGGCTGGATAATGAAGGTTCCAAAATGAAGAAAAATATAAAACTTCCTGGCAGATTAAAACTGTGTGCCGGACCGAGACTCGAACTCCCCTTATACACGACCCTTATACACTGAAACGGGTATAAGTATGCGTATTTAAATACATAGATATGTAAACAGGCAGAATACTCCGCTGCGGCCGGCAACGCCTATAAAAGACAAGTGTATGCCGCAGTTGTTCGATCGGTTACTGCTGCTACAATAGCACGTTACCAAGATTTAAGTGAGCTTGAAAGTGGTGTTACACTCAGCGCACGAGCGATGGGACACAGCATCTCTGAGGTAACGATGAACAGGAGATTTTCCCGTACGACCATTTCACGGGTGTACCGCAAATATCAGGAATGCGATATAAGGTCAAATCTCCGACATTGCTGGGCACTAATGAAACGTCCCCTAAGAAAAATTACTGACACACAATATCTTTTTGGCGCAACGCAATCTGACTTTCAAAAATCCCTACAAATGAATGGCCCTGACTAACATTAACCTATACGTTTCACAAATCACTTACCTCACAAAAATCTTCGTTACTCAAACTACTGCAATACAGCGAGCACCACTACTGCCAGCTAAATAAAAGATTCAAACTACGGAAGGCACTAACTACTGATGGGCATAGTTAGGCAATGAAACAATGTATTTCCCTTAATAGTCATCAAAAGTCATAATATATATAGCAGTTCATGACATCGAGTCTTACAACTTTCAAAATTCCGCCATTTCTCTCCCCACATCCACCACTGCAGGCGGCTCACCTCCAACTGCGCAACGCTACGCGCTGTTAACATCCAGCAGCCCAACACTACAATAGCAGACAACAATGCAAACTAGCCACAGACTGCACACAGCACAGTCAGTGATTTTCATACAGATCGCTACGTAACATTGCCAATAAGAAAACATGACCAGCCTACTTACATAGCCCCCATGCTCCCCACAAAAAATTTTACAAATTGTTTTGGGCAGTGGCCAATAATGATTTGATAAAATTTTTCATAGTTACAATAACAAAGAAATCAAATACACACACTTATCGATCCAATGTAGGTCAAAAGTTAAAATTTTCTCACAGTCCATAAAGACAGTCCTGATCGTTCATCACAGTAAAATTGCAGTGTTTTTCTCAAAGTCTGAGCAGTAAAGGAAAATGCACACGGAAGTAGTGGATTTCCATGCAGTCTTGAAGAATTAGTGTTGTCCTTCCAACGGAAAGACAGTGCTGACTCTTGACATGCAGACAGGTAATGGGCCACAACAGAGCAAACCCACAGCAGAGTCAGTCGAAGTTTTGAAGAATATTGGTAGGTAGGTCATCACAGAGTTGACCCACTGTAGTCCTGGTAGAGATTACGGTATTGGTGGGCCACCAGAGGTGCAGACCCACTACAGTTCTTGTAGAAATAACGGTATTGGTGAGTCATCAAAGGTGCAGACCCACTGTAGTCCTTGTAGAAATAATGGTATTGGTTGGTCATCAAAGATGCAGACCCACTGTAGTCCTTGTAGAGATGGCTAGCAGCCATCTGCTGTGATTGTGTAGGTGCACAATCACCATTGAAGAGTCTTGCAGAGATTATAGCAAGTCCATGAACCACCACTTGTGCACTCACAAAAAAATTTTTTTTTGAAATGCCCTTAGAACCAGCAATGCTGTTATCCAGTCCCTTGCTGAATTATTAACACATGTGATAACACTGTCAGTCCCTACTTGTCACATATTGTCCATATACTATGAGCAACAGAAACGTGTGCAGTGAAATGTAACTTAGAAGATACTTAATTTGATGAACTGGTGTCAATTACAATTTTATAACACAAGAATACAATAACAAAGGTACAATATACATCATTAAAGAACGTAACAATACAGATAACATTTGTAGTAATACAGGTTTTACAAAAGAATTGAAATAACATATACATCAGGAATTATGACATAAGTAAATATATAAAATAATGAGAATAGTTTTCGAAACATTAATTTCACACATGACCATTAAAACAGAACAGAATAAATAATGTCTAAACATCTTTGCAAAGAAAATAACATAGTATTTGAAAAATTCTACAACATAAATCTTATTAGCTAAACATATAAAGACAGGAAAAAGACAAATACACAAGGGTACATAAACACATAGCGGAATAATACAAAAGGAAAGACAGGGTTCGTTTTCAGTGTAACATTTGGTACTGCAGTCCAACCCCAAACTCATTCCATATATCTTTCGTCTTATTTCAACATTTGTTTCCACCAAAAAAATCCTATCCAAGCATGCTTTCTGTATTTATATGTTCACATATTTCTTACCTCATTATTTATTTTCCATTATCTTACCATATCATTTATTTACAAGAAAATCCTACCTAAACCTGCTGTTCCTAAATCCTACTTTTGTGTTCACATCCTCTTTCAAAATACTTTTTTTTGGCCAAACCATTCTTATAGCTTCTCAATGCATTTCTTCAAATTCATCACATCTCCTCCTCTTATATAGCCTACCCCATCTTAAGCTAACTTAAATCTACTGAGCTCAGATGCTAAACTAAGGGACGAGGCAATGCAGCAGCACAAAACAGTTAACACAAACAGCAATGACAAAAAAATGCAAATTGGCAAAGCTAGCAGCAGGAAATCTAAATTAGCAGAGCAAATGCAACATTACAACTAATATAAGGCAATGTGCAGCAAATAAGAAAAATAAATCAGTAGTAAAACTGGCTTAATGGAGTAAAACAAAGTGAAATTTAGTAGCACTATGCCTGGCAAACAGCAGCAGGAAATGCAATAACTAATATCTAAACATGACAAAGCTCAAGCAAATAAAATAGTACACTTAAGACAACAATGCAGATAAGGGAAATGTATATTCACATCTTAATGTCTATGTAATTAAAGTGGTGCACCACAACTTATTCTACAAAAAATATTACCAAGTACTTGAAAAGAAAATTATATATGCAGTTACTGTTATTAGTTGTTGTTCTTTGCTTTCCATGTGCTCCTTTTTCGAAGAATGTGGATCATAAAATTATTATTTAATAGATCTGTTGACAGAAAGTGTTCACATTAGCAAATGCATTTAATTTTCTTTTATAAAGCCAATGCTGCAACACAGCTGGAAACCAGATATCAAATGAAGTAAGCAACTATGTACAAAGTAAAGCAAAAAAATATCATTCAATAGTCATGTGGCATTTCATAAGTTAGTAGAAATTCTCTCAACTCTCGTAGAAAGACGCTTGTCATAATCAGGTGGGCAGATGTAAGTATCTTTCCAAGTAATGAGCGTGTCGTATTTGCGATGCTTTCTAGAAAGGAATGTCAATAGCGAGGTTAATGGCCTCTCCTTTTTTTTCACCTAATGGCTTTTTCTCCAGGCGACTTGCACACCTGGGCGCCACCTGGGTCACTTAGCTTCCTTATCGAAATATTTACGACACAGTTTGCACTACAGTGACAGTCTTATATAAAAAATTTCACAGGTCGAGAATTTGCGTTACAAATGCGTAGAAACAAAACAGCGTCCAAAAAATTTTCGTTGGCATTGTGATACATTCACGCATTTACACACATTTCATAACTCTTTAAAGTACGATTCTTGGTTTCCATCATCCTTTTTCACAAGTCTGAGTCCCTAACCGCTACTCCTTATTCCTTACCTTATTACACATATACATATTCGTCAACACGCCAATCTTGCGGCGACACTTCAATATTTCAGCATAATAAATACATAGCATAACCAAATTCCTCATATAGCATCAGCTTATTGATCATAAACATACCTCAAAAGCATAATACACATCTTCGTCGTAATAATAAAACCATAACACCTCGGCCAAATCTCAAAAACGTCGTAGCTTTCTGCAATAATTTCAAAACTTAAAAAAATTCTCTGCTCATTTCAATAGTGTCATCTACCTCAAACGTACTTTAAATACCATGATTCCATACCAAACACATCATTCAAAGCTCTCATAGTATCACAATGGTTCCGAACAAATATATGAACAGTTCACAAAGTACAGACAAAATGCAATTTCATAAGTGTGAAGTTATCCAACTGTGTAATTGCGTAAACATGTGTCACTGACATAGTAAAAAAAAAAGTTTGTTTCTCTGTTAAACAATCAGATAGCTGTGTAGTTCTGCGTTAGAGAAATATGGTACCGATGTGTAAAGTTGTATAATAAAATACCATATTAGCTAGGGCTCCTTGTGCTTGCCAGACACATGGTGCACAAAGTAAGTGTGTATCCCCCTGAGGATTAATGTAATTATACCCTCAGGTGTTACAGATTACAGCAATGGAATGAAATGTATCACGGAAAACTTTCTTTGTAATTCAAAAATCTTGAAAAATAAATAGGTTAAATGGTTTAAGTACAAAATTAATCACTCAAATGCGTGTCCTGTAGCGCTAAATGTGCGTCTTGCTGTAAGATAATTCTGTGGAAGTGTCGTAGTTATCGTCCTCTGTAAGCAAAGTTCTGCTGAAGTCAATGTATTTACCTCATCATAAACGAAAGTGAAATGCTTTGCGTATATATATCGAAGTTATTACGTACCTTACCGTGATCAAGAAAGTACTATAATGTGACGTATTGTTGTGCTACGAAAAAGGCTATCTCATTGTAGCTATACCACAAAAGTTACTACTAAAACATGTTTTACTTTCCAGAATAATATAGAAAAACTGTGCAGATATAAAACAGATACACCGCAAAAGCAGCAATGTAAATCGTGTCACATATTAGTAGCGTCGTGATATAATCGTGTAGCTGTCAAAGAAACCAAATACTAAGTCATCGGTAATCTCACATAAAGGACTTCAAATAAAGAATGTCTTTTCAAGTAAACCAAAATGTTGCATTAAAATCTCATTAACAGTATATGTTCTAAGTATGTAAGCCGTATATTCGTTATGTAATCGTGCAACTAACAAGGAAGAATGTACAAATAAGAACACTGTGTCGTCTGTTCACTATTACAACGCATTCGTAATTACTTGTCTAAGGTCCCTAGGTTCTTGACTGTATAGTTAACTTCAAAGCATAGCTGCATGTTAACAGTATGTAAGTGTGATAAAGAGTACCAGTAACGTGAAGTGAAAAATTTTATGGCAACGACTAAGTTAAAAAGCAGATTATCTTTCAATAAACGGTTTTATATGTGAAATGTGGTGCAATCCTTTACTCTTCACAGTACTCAGAGTTTCAACTTGAACGTAATTATCATGCGGTATACGTCGGTAACGAATACTGGAATTTTTCTCAAGGTTAGCTATGTTATTTTTCTCCCAGCCAGCCGGCGCATGTGGCTGCCTGCGGTGCGAGCCATTGTCTGTCTCTTTGTTGGTGCGCGTCGTTATTGGGATTAGGAGGCCTAACTTCTACAAATTCACCTTGTCGAGAGTGCCCTGCTCTGTTTGAATCTCACCAGTTGTGAAGCAATTCAAGTCTGTCGTTACGATTATATCGTCTGTCGTCATGTCGGTAATTACTGTAATTAATTTCTTGTAGGTCACGTGGTGGAGAATTTCTCCCTGAATTATCACTGCACAGTGGACCGTTGCGTCTGAAGCTATTTTGTCTCCCATAATAATAATTGTTTTGGTTCCCATATGTTTCTATGGTTATCTCTGTCATATTCATAATTACGGAAGTGCGATCTTTCTCTGTAACTATTACTCTGCCAGTGGTTGTCATATGGGTGGTGTCTGTTTTGTTCACGATTTGCGTGGTAAGAATAGCCTTGTCGTGTCAAGTTATTATTTCTTTCATGGCGGAATTGTGACGGATGTGATCTGTAATTGTTGTGTTCCTATTTTCGCGTTCCGCGTTTGTCAGTGTCAATTTCCAATTCTTGTAAGAGTCCCTGAAAAGCTTCAATGTCGTCATTGCAACGTCCTGCCAAAAGAATATGTCGTAAATGTTCAGGCAATTTGATTAAGCAAATGCGGATGTGTTCTGAGGGGCTGTAAGGGTTTGACAGGTACTGATTCTTGTGCAACATGTCATCAAAATATTTCACAAGACTGGAAAATTCAGATTGCTCGAAATGTTTGATCATTATGATGCTATGTTTTACTCGGTCTTGTGTGGCTTGAGACCAATATGCTGAGAGGAAGACATTGTAAAATTCTCCTTCACTGCAACAATTGTGAATGACCGATCGATTCTTACAGCTGGTTCATTCTCTAAATAGCCACACATAAATTCTAATCTGTGCTCTAATGACCAGTTGGGAGGAAAACAATGAGAGAATTGATGTAGCTACGATTGTGGATGAATGTCGTTGCCAGAATTCTTAAATGTTTTGAATTTACGTGTAGTAATGAACAGCTTATAGTCAAAAACATCATGTCGGCGAGTCGCATGTCGGTCATTGCTACGTCGTTTCGGCGGTTCCGTCTCAAAATTCGGTGTACCTTGCCAATTTCTTTCATAATTTCCGAAGTGCCCTGAGTTATTATTTTGTGGCTGTTCCGTATTTCTATGTCCCTCTTCCCGTATTGGAGCGCGATTGGCCTCTAATGTAATTCCTGTATTACCTGTGTCAACTGATCTTGTACTTCCCGGATTTCTCTTTGGTGTTGCGTATTAATTTGATTCTGATTTTGTTTGAATTTCCTAATTTGTTCGCACTCTTCTGTGTCATTAAAGACTACCGGTTTTGTGTCATTCAGATTATCATCTACCTTTGTAGATAAATTATTTAGCTGATCCGAAAGTTCAACTACTTTCTCTGATAATGTACTAATTTCCTCCATGTGTCTTACTGAGCCAATTTTCAGAGTATCTACTGTGTCCTTTAAGTTTTCTGAGTTTTTGCAAGTTGCGTAACCGAATCAGTAGATGCAACTGAGTCAATATTAGCTTGCAAGGTGTCGTGATTTTCATGAACTATAGTTTGCAGTTCTTTTATGGCTGCTTCGTGATTCTGTAATGCATTTTCATGACGCGAAAAATTAGGTTGGAAATGCTCACAAATTTGTGTTTTTACGTCATTACAGACTTTTTGACATTTCGATTCGATTTTATGTAACTCAGTAGTTAAAACTTCATGTGTTTGTTCAAGTGTGGTGTCTAACTTTTGAAGATTTTGTTCCATTGCGTCTAAATGTTGCTGTGTTTGTCTCTGGTGTTGCTCCATTGTGTCTAACTTTTGAAGATATTGTCCCATTTGTTTCTGATTTTGTTCAAGCATTGTGTCTAACGTTTGAAGATTTTGTTCGATTGTGTCTAACTTTTGAAGATTTTGTTCCATTGCGTCTAACTTTTGTAGCCTTTGTCCCATTTGTGGCATTAACTGTAATAACAATGCACTGGTGTCTGAAACATGTTCCTCAGTGCTTTTCGTCAGTGAAGTTGCACCGGCAACATTCACATTTTGACAAGCAGAAAATGTGTCTTGACTTATTTGAGAAAACGGTGAGAACCCAAAACCTGAATCTGCGGTAGTTGCAATATTGTGTCCTGTCATTCCCGATTCCTGAGGCGGGCTGTTGCCGACCGATCGATCGATAATGCTTCCCTGTTCACTAATTGTTTCACTGTCTACACCATTGTTTGCCGCCCGCTCCATTTCCCTATGCACAATTACCAAATTACTACTTTGAACATTAGTTAATTCATTACACGGTGGCGCTAACACACTGATTTCGTCTTCACTGTCATTTCTCAGTTTACTTTGGAGCCTAGTATTACGTTTTTCACACGCAATTATTGTCACAATATTTCACACGACAACACAGAAATGCACAATTTGAAGAGCACAATAAGAAAACACATTAACATAGCATTGAAAATGATATCTCGTTAATTGCAAGCGCAGCTGCGAAATACTTGGTGCAAATCTACATGCATGCCACAACTGTTTTACTGTACAAGAATGAAAAACTACAACTACAAAGGAAATTCTCTCTACAATTACGCGCTAGCAATAAACAAAAGCTACACTAATTACACAAACTACAAGAAAAAATCAGAAGATTCCAGTGAGGTATCCTCGGCTAAGGGTCGACGTATGAAACGTCCCCTTAGAAAAATTACTGACACACAATATTTTTTTGGTGCAACGCAATCTGACTTTCAAAAATCCCTACAAATGAATGGCCCTGACTAACATTAACCTATACGTTTCACATATCAGTTACCTCACAAAAATCTTCGTTACTCGAACTACTGCAATACAGCGAGCACCACTACTGCCAGCTAAATAAAAAATTCAAACTACGGAAGGCACTAACTACTGATAGGCATAGTTAGGCAATGCAAGATTTTAATAGAGAACAAACAATGTATTTACCTTAATAGTCATCAAAAGTCATAATATATATAGCAGTTCATGACATCGAGTCTTACAAATTTCAAAATTCCGCCATTTCTCTCCCCACATCCACCACTGCTGGCGGCTCACCTCCAACTGCGCAACGCTACGCGCTGTTAACATCCAGCTGCCCAACACTACAATGGCAGACAGCAATGCAAACTAGCCACAGACTGCACACAGCACAGTCAGTGATTTTCATACAGAGCGCTACGTAACGTTGCCAATAAGAAAACATAAACAGCCTACTCACACTAACGACAACTGAAGAGAATCGTTAAACGTGAAAGAAGTGCTACCCTTTCGCAAATTGCTGCAGATTTCAATGCTGGGCCATCAAAAAGCGTCAGCGTGCGAACCATTCAACGAAACATCATCGATATGACCTTTCGGAGCCGAAGGCCCACTCGTGTAACCTTGATGGCTGCTCGACACAAAGCTTTACGCCTCGCCTGGGCCCGTTAACACCGACATTGGACTGTTGATGACTGGAAACATGTTGCCTGGTCGGACGAGTCTCGCTTCAAATTGTGACGTGTATGGGTACAGAGGCAACCTCATGAATCCATGGACCCTGCATGTCAGCAGGGGACTGTTCAAGCTGCTGGAGGCTCCGTAATGGTGTGGGGCGTGAGCAGTTGGAGTGATAATGGGACCCCCGATACGTCTAGATGACACGTTCGTAGGCATCCTGTCTGATCACCTGCATCCGTTCATGTCCATTGTGCGTTCCGACGGACTTGGGCAATTCCAGCATGACAATGTTACACCGCACACGTCCAGAATTGCTACACAGTGGCTCCAGGAACACTGTTCTGAGTTTAAACACTGGCCACCAGACTCCGCAGACATGAACTTTATTGAGAAAATCTGAGATGCCTTGCACCGTGCTGTTCAGAAGACTCAGTTTTTACAGTTTCTAACACACAATTCAACAATACCTGACGTTTTAATTTCACAGAATGGGCATATGATTAGTGAAACTGAACAGTTCCAATTTCTAGGTGCTCAGATAGGTAGTAAGCAGTCGTGGAAAGCCCACGTTCAGGATCTTGTCCAAATATTTAACGCTGCCATGTTTACTATTCGAACTGTATGTGAAGTGAGAGATCGTTCGACACTAAAATTAATCAACTTTGCTTATTTTCATTCGCTTATATCGTATGGTATTATATTTTGGAGTAACTCTTCCCACTCTAAAAGGAAATTATTGGCTCAGAAACGGGCGGTTCGGGCAATAAGTGGTGTAAGGTCACGAACCTGTTGTCGACTCCTGTCACGAGTCTGAGTATTTTGACATTGGCCTCTCAATATGTATATTCCTTACTGTCATTTCTTGTCAACAATATTAGCTTATTCCCAAGAATAAGCAGCTTTCACTCAGTTAATTCTAGACAGAAATCAAACCTGTATTTGGATCGGATTTCCTTAACTATTGTGCAGAAAGGTGTGCAGTATACTGGTGCATCCACTTCCAATAAGCTACCACAAGAATTCAAAAATCTCAGCAGTAATCCACGCGCTTTCAAATTGAAACTGAAGAGTTTCCTCATAGGTCACTCCTTCTGTTCTGTCGAGGAGTTCCTTGACTTTATTTGAAAAAATGACGAAAATCAAATGTGTTCATAGAGGACTATACCCTTAGGGAAAAGAAGGGTAAGTGCAGTTTTCAACAGGTCAGGATGGTAGCCTGTGTCAAAGATCGGATTGTGGGTATTGACAAGGGCTTCTAACAAGGAGTCAGGACATTCTTTCAGGTGCCGATCGTCGTGACCATGAGTAGTGTTTGGTTTTTTTGTATAATATTTGTGTGATGTCTTGTACTATGATTAGAGTATTAAGATCTGTGAGTAGTATGTGTCCTAGTTACTGAAAATTAGATGGAATAGCTGACTCAGTTCATTCGTGCTTACAGGGGATACAGGGGGATGAAACTGAGGTCCATAACCATCGATTGTAAAAATATTGAGCGGAAGGGTGCAATGTGGTTAGCTTTACTAAGGTTATCAAGAAATGGGTGGTTATTGTGCAGGATTCGGTAGCAGAGAGTAGGGTTATTGTCAGCGAGGTGATGGAAGGCATTCCAGTACTTAGAGGAGTTTATGGGTAGTGTTGAGGATGCTGACTGTTTGGCGTCGGTCCTAGCATTTCTTGGCATTCAGTAGATTTCAGACGTGCCTCTGCATTTGCCAGGGCCATGTATGTATCGCTCACTGGTCTGAAAGAAGGAACGGTACAATCGATAGGGTCCATGAACAAGAAGTAGAATTCGTGGAAAGAGTGTGGAGCGATGAGGATAGATAGATTTGATTAGGCTGCGGGAGGATACCGCACCTGTCAAGGTCTGTTTCAAAAAGGAAGAGGCATGAGGAATGTCATCTGGTTTTGAATAGTTAAAGGATGCAAACCGATTTGGACATCTATACATTCGCCATGGGCATTAATGTTGGTGTGGGAGTAGCTTCTAATTGGTGGTGGGGTTGGATCTACTGGTGCGGGATATTCTGGTGGTAATAGTGAGTAGGATCGCTTCTAATAGGATCAGACCTCTACAGAGAGACGATTTTTTGGCTTCAATTGCAGGAGCCGTTGCTGTTTGTTGCTAGGTGCTTATACGATGTTGCTGATCAAGTGGGTTCTTTTGTTGATTCTTCAGGTGATGCTGCGGCTGTTGACGGACAGTCGATGTAGCGGTTACATCTACTGGGTCATTCCATGTAAACGAGGAATCATTCTAAAAAAAAAAAAAGAAATTTCTGTGGGAATTTTTTCCCTTGTTACTTATGTAGGTTGGGCACTGAATTTTGTTGGAAAGATTGATTTTTCCCTCCAAAACCTATTGTTTACTTGTGGGAGCCATTGTTTTAAAGATTATATTGTTGAGTTTTGTTCATGCAGAAGATCTGATCGATTTTAAGGTAAGAAAAAGTCATGAAATTTATAATAATTCTTTATGGTTTATACATCACTCTAAAGTGCATAACGTCTTCTTCTTTTGGGTATATTTTTAGAAGAAAGCAATTTAAGCATGATAAATACAAAAACATTTATATAACCTAACCCAAAATGTGTAACATGAGTTGCCAAATGCCAATTTTTTTAAGATTTCCACAAAATACATTAAAGTACAGAAACTTGTATGACATGCTGTCCCTTCACATAAGTGTACCTGATACTTTGGTGTCTCAAATAAATTTCCTCCTGGAAGCCTTCTCCTGGTATAGGATATTTGATTCATGTAATGTGAGTTACCTTTATTTATGTAATGTGAGTTACCATAATTTTTGTAGGATTAGTTATAATTTTGAGCTGTCACATTGGTTATGAATTACATACAACACAACTAACAATATATTAGAACAAATTTAATTTACATTTAGCTCCATATGCCACATAAAATCCCATAGGGAATAGCTATTTCTACTTTACAACAATTTGCAATTTTTGCAGAATGCCTTTAAGTGCATCTGAAAAGACGAAGAAGGCAGAAATTGTCAGATGAAGGCAGGTAGGAAGAGTATAAAATCAAACACAAGGAAACTATCAAAATATTCAGGAAAAAGAAGCACGAACAGGAAAAAAGGTTGAGTAAAAGAGAACAAGACAGGATTGCTGCAGACAGGAAACGGAATTTTAAAGAAAGAGTTGCCAAGTACAGGAAGCAGCTAAAGGAAGCATCTTCAGCTACACCAAGTATTTCTGCCTCTCCATCATATAAAAATAGGTCTTCATTGGGAAAAGCCGTATCCAAAGTGAAACACATACTTCCAGCATCACCCAGAAAACAAAACTGTGTTATTAGAAGGTTCTATCATACATATGTTGAAACTATAGTAGTAGAAAGAGTCTCTAAACAAAAAATAAGTGATGAAATAATAAGTGCAGTGAGCAAATTCTATGAAAGGGATGACATTAGCACACAAGCCCCAGGACGCAAAGACGCTGTGGCTGTAAAAGATGAGAAAGGTAAGAGTAAGTTGCAACTACGACACTTGATATTTTCTTTGAAAGAAGCCCATGCAATGTTTTGTGAAGAAAATGGCAAAGTGATCGGTAAAAGCAAATTCGCAGAATTAAGACCCAAACATGTCATGCTTGCCAATAAACTTCCACACAACGTGTGTCTCTGCAGATATTACGAGAATTTCATCTGTGCTATTAACTCTCTTCATAGTATAGTACCTCAAATACCTAAGTACACCGGTAATTGGCCAGAATTTTTTCTATGTGCAGAGCCTACACCCGATTGTTGGTTGGAAAGTGCATGAAATGTAAAGATTTATTGACAGTTAAACTTCTTGATTTATGTATTGGTGTACAAGAGTACGGCGTGAAATGGTATGTGTGGCAGGAGAGTGATGGCAGAATTTTGAAAGCAGAGGAAGAAGGTACATTACAGAATCTTATTGATCATGTTCTTACCATAGGACCTAAATTTTTAGAGCACTGCTACTTTAAGAGAGAACAATCACAGAACTATCAGAGTGATGAGGAATCACTATCTTCTGTGGTGATAACTGCCATGATGCAAATCGATTTTTCTGAAAATTTTACATGTGTAAGTCAAGATAAAATTCAAAGTGCACATTGGCAGCAGAATCAAATTAATGTTTTTACTGCCATGATTTGGGATTCAGGTGTTGGTATCTGATAATCTGGACCACACAAAAAACACTGTCGTTCTCTATGCTGACAGACTTCTTGAAGAACTACCAAAAAATATTAGAGAATTTGCAATCTGGTCAGATGGTCCTGCTTCCCAGTTTAAAAACAGATATATTGCACAGGCTATAAAAGTTCTAAGTAAGAGTCATGCCAAAAGAACTACATGGAAGTACTTTGCAACTTCTTATGGGAAGGGGCCAATGGATGGAATTGGTGAGGCTGTCAAACGCCAAGTTTGGTCTCTTGTGAAAAGCCGAAATGTGTTGTAAACAATGCAACCGATTTTGTAAAAGCGTTGTTGAATTCTTCTTATAACGTGACAGCAATTCTTATGGGTGAAGAAGACTTTAGCCAAATCAAGAACTGTAAGCCATTCTTGAACATTTCTAAAATTCATCACTTCATCAGGTGCAGAGGAAAACACTAACAGAACAGAAAAATCACTAGATATACAAGTAGATGATTGGGTGGTGGTAAAATATGATAATTAATATTTTCCTCGTAATATTACTAAAATGGTGAGTTTAAAGTTGATGTTATGATGAAAGATGGGAAGTTTTGGAAGTGGCCTGAAATTAAAGATGAGATATACTACACTAAAGACAAGCTTGTCAGAAAAGTTAACCTTCCAAGTGTTGTAAATTCCCGTGGTTATTTCAAGTTTGACTGTGGTCTGTGACAATGAAACGTGAGTTACCGTATGTCGTAACGCGAGTTACCTGTTCATTATGTTTTAATATTTACTTTATTGGAGTCAAATGTTTGGAACTTTGTTAAAATACTTATTATATCTTCTGGTATTGTGTGTAAAACTTACAAGAAATGTTCACATAAAACAGAGCAGACTTTTGTATTTTCTTTTATCATATGCAGAAGCCATTTCTTGGAAATGTAACGTGAGTTACCAAGAATAATTATAAAATTTGGTTTTGTAAATATAGTAATGTAACAATTATTGTGATAACGGTTTATAGAGCATTCTGTATAAGCTATGTTTTGAGTTATATAAAATATTCAATAGAAACATTTCCTTCTGTTAATTGTCCAAAACTTATAATATAAACATCACTTTGTAACGTGAGTTCCCATGGAATGACCCTACTGACGATCGGCAGGGGAACACGACGACTAGCAGACGACAGCGAAGACGAAGGTTGATACACGAGGCAGCAACAGAAGGACGAAAGCGAACAACAAAAAATATAGATTCTTACACGGGGAGACCACGACTTTGGTGTCACGGATTTACTTCAAACTTTGTACACCTTTAGTAGACCATTAAAGCAACATACTGTGCAAGTAGTAGTGTGCACTACTCTGGCAATTCCGAGAAAACCGCAAAAGTTTTAGTCGTATATTATGTAACTGATGTATTTGTGCGTGGGTGCCGGATATTAGAGTTAATGGAGGTCAAGGGGTTAGCATCCGAGCTTCGTAAGACGAACGTGTATGAGGCAACAGTTCGACTTCCACTCAAACCTTCATTATTCTAATGCAGGTGTAAATTCTGTGATATTGAAAAAAATTGCACGTACATTATTCGTTTTGGTTACATTAGCAAAGTCTCACCGTTACGCAGGTTAACTGCCAAATGGGGCCTGCCTCTGTGTTTGCAGCTCGAAGCGTCGAGATGCAAAGCAGTTCTGGGTACCTTACCAGATTATAAGGGATTTCGCATACCACGACAGGCATACGTTTTCAGGAAGGCTCTATACGTTTCTTCCCTTTCTTGTCGATAGTTATAAATATGTTTGTTCTAATAATTAAATTTAATTAAAATTGGTAAGTAATAAAATAACATAAAATTCGCTAAAACTTCATGCAAATACACGTGTTTTTGTAATTACTAGCCCTCAAATGTCATATAAATTAAATAATATTACGAGTCATGAAAAACATATAAAACTAAGTTTGAGCGATAGTCGAATCGTCGTTTCGCACTCAGTCGTCTTCGCACACTCGAACACTAACAACTTTTTTTTTTTTTTTTTTTTTTTTTTTGTTGATCTCATTTTGCTATTGGTCGTTGTATTTGTTCAGGGCGGACGTTCCCATGACGCTTGTTTAAGTTCATTACTGACCCATTAACTCAGTTTTTTTGTTACAAAGGGTGGCTACCTCTCTGACCGAACACGCTGAGCTACCGTGCCGGCATCCATTTGAGCTCGATGAAGTGTCACGTCCGGCAGCTACGCATAGGTACATCAGTTACATAAAACTTCTTTTGCGATTTTCTCAGAACTGCCAGAGAAGTACACCTTACTACTTGCACATTTTGTTGTTTTAATGGCCTACTAAAGATGTACAAAGTTTGAAGTGAATCTGTTAACCCAGCGTTGTGGCCTTCCCTTGTTAATAAGAATCGGCAAAAGGAGATTGTACAGGGTGTTTCAAAAATAACCGGTATCTTTGAAACGGCAATAAAAACTAAACGAGCAGCGATAGAAATACACCGTTTGTTGCAATATGCTTGGGACAACAGTACATTTTCAGGCGGACAAACTTTCGAAATTACAGTAGTTACAATTTTCAACAACAGATGGCGCTGCAAGTGATGTGAAGGATATAGAAAACAACGCAGTCTGTGGGTGCGCCATTCTGTACGTCGTCTTTCTGCTGTAAGCGTGTGCTGTTCACAACGTGCAAGTGTGCTGTAGACAACATGGTTTATTCCTTAGAACAGAGGATTTTTCTGGTGTTGGAATTCCACCGCCTAGAACACAGTGTTGTTGCAACAAGACGAAGTTTTCAACGGAGGTTTAATGTAACCAAAGGACCGAAAACGATACAATAAAGCATCTGTTTGAAAAATTTCAACGGACTGGGAACGTGACGGATGAACATGCTGGAAAGGTAGGGCGACCGCGTACGGCAACCACAGAGGGCAACGCGCAGCTAGTGCAGCAGGTGATCCAACAGCGGCCTCGGGTTTCCGTTCGCTGTGTTGCAGCTGCGGTCCAAATGACGCCAACATCCACGTATCGTCTCATGCGCCAGAGTTTACACCTCTATCCATACAAAATTCAAACGCGGCAACCCCTCAGCGCCGCTACCATTGCTGCACGAGAGACATTCGCTAACGATGTAGTGCACAGGATTGATGACGGCGATATGCATGTGGGCAGCATTTGGTTTACTGACGAAGCTTATTTTTACCTGGACGGCTTCGTCAATAAACAGAACTGGCACATATGGGGAACCGAAAAGCCCCATGTTGCAGTCCCATCATCCCTGCATCCTCAAAAAGTACTGGTCAGGGCCGCCATTTCTTCCAAAGGAATCATTGGCCCATTTTTCAGATCCGAAACGATTACTGCATCACGCTATCTGGACATTCTTCGTGAATTTGTGGCGGTACAAACTGCCTTAGACGACACTGCGAACACCTCGTGGTTTATGCAAGATGGTGCCCGGCCACATCGCACGGCCGACGTCTTTAATTTCCTGAATGAATATTTCGATGATCGTGTGATTGCTTTGGGCTATCCGAAACATACAGGAGGCGGCGTGGATTGGCCTCCCTATTCGCCAGACATGAACCCCTGTGACTTCTTTCTGTGGGGACACTTGAAAGACCAGGTGTACCGCCAGAATCCAGAAACAATTGAACAGCTGAAGCAGTACATCTCATGTGCATGTGAAGCCATTCCGCCAGACACGTTGTCAAAGGTTTCGGGTAATTTCATTCAGAGACTACGCCATATTATTGCTACGCATGGTGGATATGTGGAAAATATCGTACTATAGAGTTTCCGAGACCGCAGCGCCATCTGTTGTTGAAAATTGTAACTACTGTAATTTCGAAAGTTTGTCTGCCTGAAAATGTACTGTTGTCCCAAGCATATTGCAACAAACGGTGTATTTCTATCGATGCTCGTTTAGTTTTTATTGCCGTTTCAAATATACCGGTCATTTTTGAAACACCCTGTATCTATTGAACTTGCATGTGAATGTGGCTCTAGTGGGTGTAGACAATAGATAATAATTTCATGCGGTTCAATGACCTAGTACATGCAGTGATGTGGGATTCTAAACCTCGTAAATGTTTTCTGTTTTTCTTTTTTGTAGTTATTTCATCCCCCAATGCCCCATACTGGTCGGGGGTGTGCAGTCAGCGGTACAGGCAGCTCGATCTCCAGCCAATTGGCAGTAAAGCTAAATAAGATGAAAAAAATGAAACAGTTAGGGGACATATTTACATAGATTTTAAAACTTTGTAGAGGTAAAAAGTAAAATGGAAGGTTTTAGATATGTGGGAATTTTGACTTCTTGCATTGATAGTTAAAAACAGGAATGATAAAAGGTTAAACGAAACACGATAAGCGCACATTTAAAAAGTTTAAAACTTGATGCCCAAACATTGGTATTTGAAACAAGCACTCTCTTGTTACTAAAAATCGGAATGTCCTGCCCTGGGATAGAGAGTCCGCTGTTGAAAGGGAAAAAGTTGGCTGGTGAGGAGGGTGGGAATGTGGTGGTATAAAGATGGAGGACTGGTGCGCAGCAGCGATAGGGTTGGAGTGGCTTTTGGGAGGGAGTAGAGGGGGGAACTGGTGACACCAATAGTTGTTGGGAAGAGCAGGTGGGGAAAGAAAGGCAGATGGGGGGAAAAGGAGGATAAGCCGTGGTTGGTTGCTGGCGCCCCCTTTCGAATTCCTGGCGTCACTAGCTCGATCTGTCGTGTGAGGTCCGTCGGGTGTGAGGCCACTAAGATCTTTGCTCGAAGTTGTTGATGGGGGACGGTGCGTGGTAATGGAGCGAGGAGGACGGTGCGAGAGGTCTGCTTGGTGACTAAGGAGAGCTCTTGTGCAAGCGCCTTGGGCACGGAGTCTGGCGAGCGGTTGCTGCTCATATTTTTGGGTCGATTTGAGTCCGTGGCTGGCTTCAAGTGACGTCTAATGCATAGCCTGGCAAGCCAGCCCTGTGCTAAATTCTGGGCCATCTGGAACCGGCAAGCTTCAGTTAATTTTAAGATTTTAAAGTCTTAACTGTTGTTTTCTTATTGATACCTATAGGTCTGTTTCGATTTCTTAGCTGATCTGTTTCACCACCAGTTGGCTCCTTGAATTGTGGCTGTTGTTTCCTTTTCCTGAGTCGGTACTGGCCTTGGCTGTTTGTTAACAGGATGTCTTAAACTGTGTGAGTCAATGGTGTTTCCTGAACCGGAGAAATAACGTGTTTCTTCTATGCTGTTTGGTCGCCCGCCCCCAAATTCCCCCCCCCCCCCCCCCTACCCCCTGCCATCGTCTCGCAGTACCTAGATGGTTGGGCTTTAGCCGACCTCCCTGCCAAACGTCTTCGAACACCAGATAAGTCTTTTCTCTTGTAATATGGCCGGGTGCCGGTTTCCAGATACCTTCGAGCATTGCAGACGTTGTCGCTCTGTTAATTATATTGGCTTGGGAAGTACCTGCGTCTCGAAAATTGGAATTGTTGAGGCTATGCAATTGGGTTTGGCAGCCTAGTTCTCTTTCGGGCGTTTCGCCATCTTTTATAGAGGCGGTATCATGCAGTGATGCGGGTATACAGTTTCGTTAGTTATTGTTGTATTCACGTAATTAATCTTGCTGTGCTAATATTTCTTTTGCCGGTATGTATCCAACGAAAAGGGCCTTGGGAGGCCGGTTCTTTCGTTGTAACCTTTCTTGCCCTTCCTATTTGGTGTAATCTTGTGCAGCTTGCGTAAAAGCCTTCTGTGAAAACTCTTGGTTACTTAATTGAAACAGTTATCATGAAGGCCTACCTGTTTGTCTTGCGCAGCTTGCGTAAAAGCCTTCTGGTGCAAACTCTTGGTTACTTAATTGAAACAGTTACTCATGAAGGCCTACCTGTTTTCTGTTTGGTAGTCTTACTTAACTGAAGCTGTTATTAAAGAAACCTACCTATTTCTATTTGGCAATTCTATTTAACTAAAGCATTGAAGTCCTGCCTGTTCTCTACTCGGTAATCTTACTTAACAATCTGTTATTATTGAAGGGCTGCCTGTTTTTTATTTGGTAAGTTTACCTAACTGAAGGAGTTCTCATTGAAGGTCTACCTGTTCCCTTTTAATTAAATTAAGAGCTGAAACTTCCTGGCAGATTAAAACTGTGTACCCGACCGAGACTCGAACTCGGGACCTTTGCCTTTCGCGGGCAAGTGCTCTACCATCGGAGCTACCGAAGCACGACTCACGCCCGGTACTCACAGCTTTACTTCTGCCAGTATCTCGTCTCCTACCTTCCAAACTTTGCAGAAGCTCTCCTGCGAACCTGGCAGAACTAGCACTCCTGAAAGAAAGGATATAGCGGAGACATGGATTAGCCACAGCCTGGGGGATGTTTCCAGAATGAGATTTTCACTCTGCAGCGGAGTGCGCTGATTTGAAACTTCCTGGCAGATTAAAACTGTGTGCCCGACCAGGTTCGCAGGAGAGCTTCTGTAAAGTTTGGAAGGTAGGAGACGAGATACTGGCAGAAGTAAAGCTGTGAGTACCGGGCGTGAGTCGTGCTTCGGTAGCTTCGATGGTAGAGCACTTGCCCGCGAAAGGCAAAGGTCCCGAGTTCGAGTCTCGGTCGGGCACACAGTTTTAATCTGCCAGGAAGTTTCAAATCAGCGCACTCCGCTGCAGAGTGAAAATCTCATTCTGGAAACATCCCCCAGGCTGTGGCTAAGCCATGTCTCCGCTATATCCTTTCTTTCAGGAGTGCTAGTTCTGCCAGGTTCGCAGGAGAGCTTCTGTAAAGTTTGGAAGGTAGGAAACGAGATACTGGCAGAAGTAAAGCTGTGAGTACCGGGCGTGAGTCGTGCTTCGGTAGCTCCGATGGTAGAGCACTTGCCCGCGAAAGGCAAAGGTCCCGAGTTCGAGTCTCGGTCGGGCACACAGTTTTAATCTGCCAGGAAGTTTCAAATCAGCGCACACTCCGCTGCAGAGTGAAAATCTCATTCTGGAAATTAAGAGCTATTCCATAATTTGGGTTAGCTGAAATTCTTGTTAATCAATGCCTACCTGTTCTTATTGTCATATTATTGAGATCTCATATCTTACTCAATCTGTGCTGTAATTAACTGAAATTGTGATTGCCAAAGGCCTGCCTGTTTCAGAGGTATTTACGTCAATAAGGTAGCAACAGGAAATGACACATGATGGTACATAGGCCCTAACCTTTCGCCTTGCATACCTTTATCCATAATTGTAGGTATCAGTGGATCAGGGGATAAGGAAATGTGGGGGTGGTGAGGGAGAGGAACCGTTATGAGACGTAATGGCTGGAGTGTATCTGTAGCTGAAGGGCAAATGTCGTGGCAGAGTTCATGATCTGGGAGGGAGAGATGGTTGAAGTTTCTTTGGGAGAGTATGTGGAGTGTTTGTAGGTGTAGTGGTGGTTGGATTTGTGGTACAGTCGTGGCATCATATAAGGATTCGAAAGTAGAGGGGAAACGATAGGATTATGGGTGTCCAGTTTGCGGATGGTGTTGATTTTTCGGAGATGTTCAATGTGCTTGAGGAGAGGCGGGAATTTGATGGGTTGGTAAAAGATCCTTGTGGGGGAAGATAAATAGATGTGGATAGTGAGGTGGAATGCATGGCGTTCCAGAATCTCGAGGGACTGATAGAACTGGGGTGGGGTGGAGATCCATTCAATAATCGCAGTGCAAAGGATGGGTCAGAGCAAGGTTTTATTGATGTGGAGGACAATGGAGGGGTCAAAACCCAAATTTCGACCAGTTAGTAGTTTTAGTAGTTTCTGTCTATTGTGGACTTTCTGTTGGATGGTTAGTAGGTTAGGGTTACACGTTATTTGTTGTTCGAAGGTTAGTCCAAGGTATTTTAGTATGTTAGTTAGCTGGATAGGACGGTCGTAAAGGCTGAGGTAGAAGGCATGGAGGTGGAAGGTGTGGGTGGTGCGGCCCATAATTATTGCCTACCACGAATTCCTCTTCCACGCCAGGCTCTTCATCCCAAAGAAGCACTTGCACCCTATGTCCTCAATTATTTGCTGTATGTACACTCCTGGAAATTGAAATAAGAACACCGTGAATTCATTGTCCCAGGAAGGGGAAACTTTATTGACACATTCCTGGGGTCAGATACATCACATGATCACACTGACAGAACCACAGGCACATAGACACAGGCAACAGAGCATGCACAATGTCGGCACTAGTACAGTGTATATCCACCTTTCGCAGCAATGCAGGCTGCTATTCTCCCATGGAGACGATCGTAGAGATGCTGGATGTAGTCCTGTGGAACGGCTTGCCATGCCATTTCCACCTGGCACCTCAGTTGGACCAGCGTTCGTGCTGGACGTGCAGACCGCGTGAGACGACGCTTCATCCAGTCCCAGACATGCTCAATGGGGGACAGATCCGGAGATCTTGCTGGCCAGGGTAGTTGACTTACACCTTCTAGAGCACGTTGGGTGGCACGGGATACATGCGGACGTGCATTGTCCTGTTGGAACAGCAAGTTCCCTTGCCGGTCTAGGAATGGTAGAACGATGGGTTCGATGACGGTTTGGATGTACCGTGCACTATTCAGTGTCCCCTCGACGATCACCAGTGGTGTACGGCCAGTGTAGGAGATCGCTCCCCACACCATGATGCCGGGTGTTGGCCCTGTGTGCCTCGGTCGTATGCAGTCCTGATTGTGGCGCTCACCTGCACGGCGCCAAACACGCATACGACCATCATTGGCACCAAGGCAGAAGCGACTCTCATCGCTGAAGACGACACGTCTCCATTCGTCCCTCCATTCACGCCTGTCGCAACACCACTGGAGGCGGGCTGCACGATGTTGGGGCGTGAGCGGAAGACGGCCTAACGGTGTGCGGGACCGTAGCCCAGCTTCATGGAGACGGTTGCGAATGGTCCTCGCCGATACCCCAGGAGCAACAGTGTCCCTAATTTGCTGGGAAGTGGCGGTGCGGTCCCCTATGGCACTGCGTAGGATCCTACGGTCTTGGCGTGCATCCGTGCGTCGCTGCGGTCCGGTCCCAGGTCGACGGGCACGTGCACCTTCCGCCGACCACTGGCGACAACATCAATGTACTGTGGAGACCTCACGCCCCACGTGTTGAGCAAATCGGCGGTACGTCCACCCGGCCTCCCGCATGCCCACTATACGCCCTCGCTCAAAGTCCGTCAACTGCACATACGGTTCACGTCCACGCTGTCGCGGCATGCTACCAGTGTTAAAGACTGCGATGGAGCTCCGTATGCCACGGCAAACTGGCTGACACTGACGGCGGCGGTGCACAAATGCTGCGCAGCTAGCGCCATTCGACGGCCAACACCGCGGTTCCTGGTGTGTCCGCTGTGCCGTGCGTGTGATCATTGCTTGTACAGCCCTCTCGCAGTGTCGGGAGCAAGTATGGTGGGTCTGACACACCGGTGTCAATGTGTTCTTTTTTCCATTTCCAGGAGTGTATTTCATTCTCTATCTTCCTCTACAGTTTTGCCTTCTGCAGTTCCCTCTAGTACCATGGAAGTCATTCCGTGACGTCTTAACAGATGTCCTATCACCCTGTCCCTTCTCCTTAGCAGTGTTTTCCACATATTCCTTTCCCCTTCAACTCTACACAGAACCATCTTATTCATCACCGTAACAGTCCACCTAATTTTCAACGTTCACCTACAGCACCACATCTCAGATGCTTCGATTCTCTTGTGTTCCGGTTTTCCCACAGTCCACGTTTCTCTGCCATTCAATGCTGTGCTCCAGACGTATCTTCTCAGAAATTTCTTCCTCAAATTAACATATATGTTTGATACTAGTACACTTCTCTTGGCCAGGAATACCCTTTTTGTCAGTGCTACTATGCTTCTGATGTCCCCCTTGCTCCGTCCGTCATTGGCTATTTTGCTGCCTAGGTACTAGAATTACTTAACTTCATCTACTTTGTGAACATCTATCCTGATGTTAAGTTTCTCGCTGTTCTCATTTCTACTACATCTCATTACTTTAGTCTTTCTTCGCTTTACGCTCAACCCATATTCTGCGCTCATTAGACTGTTCATTCAATTCAGCAGATCATGTAATTCTTCTTCCCTTTCAGTCAGGATAGCAATATCATTAACGAATCTTATCATTAATATCCTTTCACCTTGAATTTTAATTCCACTCCCGAACTTTTATTTTATTTTCATCGCTTCTTCGATGTACAGATTGAACACTAGGGATGAAAGACTACTTCCCCGTGTTAAACACTTTTTAATGCGAACACTTTGCTCTTGGTCGTCCACTCTTATTGTTCCCTCTTGGATGTTGTCCATATTGTATATTACCCGTCTCTCCCTATAGCTTACTGCTGTTTTTCTCAGAATTTCGAACATCTTGCACCGTTTTATATTGTCGAACACTTTTTTCAGGTCGACAAATTCTATGAATCAGTCTTGATTTTTTATTTTATTTTATTATTATTATTATTATTTTAGTCTTGCTTCCATTATCAACCGGAACGGCTGAATTGCATCTCTAGTGCCTGTACCTTTTCTAAAGCCAAACTGATCATCATCTAACATTCCTCTGTATATTATTCTTGTCAACAACTTGGATGCATGAGCTATTGAGCTGATTGTGCGATAATTCTCGCACTTGTCAGCTCTTGCAGTCTTCGGAATTGTGTGGATGATATGCTTCCGAAAGTCAGATGGTATGTTTCCAGACTCATACATTCTACACACCATCGTCAATAGTCGTTTTGTTGCAACTTCTTCCAATGATTTTAGAAATTCTGATGGAATGTTATCTGTCCCTTCTACCTTATTTCACATTAAGCCTTCCGAACCTCTCTTAAATTCTGATTCTAATATTGGATTTCTTATCTCTTCTAAATCGCCTCCTGTTTCTTCTACTATCATATCAGACAAATCTTCACCCTCATGGAGGCCTTCAATTTACTCTTCCCACTTAACATCCCTCTTCTCTGCATTTAGCAGTGAAATTTCCGTTGTTCTCTTAATGTTGCCGTCCTTTCTTCTAATTTGTTTTGGCTTTCTTATATGCTAAGTCAGTGCATCCGACAGTCGTTTTTTTCGATTTCTTCACATTTTTCATGCAGCTATTTAGTCTTAGGTCCCCTGCACTTCCTGTTTATTTCATTCCTCAGCGACTTGTATTTCTGTATTTCTGAATTTCCCTGAAAATTTTTGTACTTTCTACTTTCATCGATTAGCTGAAGTATTTCTCCTGTTACATATGGTTGCTTCGCAGTAGTCTTCTTTGTTCCAATATTTTTCCTTTCAACTTCAGTGATTTCCCTTTTTAGAGATGTCCAATATATATTTTACATCATTAAATTTGCATTTTACAAAGGAGAAAGATAGATCTTTTTGTAATAAACACTTGTAACCTTCGCTGGTTCGTGCATAATACATACAGTATTCTCTGAGGAATAAAGCCAGCCGGCCGGAGTGGCCGAGCGGTTCTAGGCGCTTCAGTCTGGAACTGCGCGACCGCTACGGTCGCAGGTTCGAATCCTGCCTCGGGCGTGGATGTGTGTGATGTCCTTGGTTAGATTTAAGTAGTCCTAAGTTCTAGGGGACTGATGACCTCAGATGTTAAGTCCCATAGTGATCAGAGCCATTATTTTGTTAAAGTCATTCGTTTTTTCGGTGTTTTGCATCTCGCTAAATGCTGCCATCTGTTGGTCTATAACGGTACTCAATCCTCTCACTTTCCACGGTGAATTCCAGTTCCACTTCTTTATAGTCGTAATTCTTTTTGTCAGAGGCAGGTTATGTAGTGTTCATGAAAATATCTTGTGCACATACGAGAGTCTAGTGTCGCAACATTCGTCGCAGGTGAGCGACGGAAATCCAAGGAAACGTAAACCTACAACATTTATTTTTCGATAAGGATAGAAGCTGAAGTAATGAATTAAAATTTGAACTTGGGTCTCCTGCTTACTTGGCAAATGTGCTGAGCACTGCACCATCGTAACATCGGTGTTACCAGAGTTGTATGGAGTACTGTCGTGGAATGGTCTCCCTAACACAACTGTTCACAGCTTTAGTCCACTTTCTCCTTCTTAAATCGTCAATATTGCCGGCCTTATTGCCTTATGGAGGATGAAGTTCAGACTTATATGTCTCCAGGAAAATATAATTCCGTCAGATCAATTTATTTTTCATTTAATACTCGATGCGAACCCACAACATGTTATCGCAGATGGGTCTACACCTACATTCAGGACCGGACCTCGTAAGGAAGTGCAAAATGCGAGAGAAAAATGTAGGTCCTACATCCAGCGTCCATGGAAATCAGTTTAAATTTCTCGTATGACCCTACAACTTATCTTAGAAGAAAGATTAAGGAAAGGCAAACCTACTTTTCTAGCATTTGTAGACTTAGAGAAAGCTTTTGACAATGTTGATTGGAATACTCTCTTTGAAAATTCTGAAGGTGGCAGGGGTAAAATACAGGGAGCGAAAGGCTATTTACAATTTGCACAGAAAGCAGATGGCAGTTATACGAGTCGAGGGGTATGAAAGGGAAGCAGTGGTTAGGAAGGGAGTGAGGCAGGGTTGTAGCCTATCCTCGATGTTATTCAATCTGTATATTGAGCAAGCAGTAAAGGAAACAAAAGAAAAATTCGGAGTAGGAATTAAAATCCATCAACAAAAGCAAAACGAGGATAATGGAATGTAGTCGAATTCAGTCGGGTGATGCTGAGGGAATTAGATTAGGAAATGAGACACTTAAAGTAGTAAAGGAGTTTTGCTATTTGGGGAGTAAAATAATAAATTATGGTCGAAGTAGAGAGGATATGAAATGAAGACTGGCAATGGCAAGGAAAGCGTTTCTGAAGAAGAAAAATTTGTTAACATCGAGTATAGATTTAAATGTAAGGAAGTCGTTTCTGAAAATATTTGTATGGAGTGTAGCCATGTATGGAAGTGAAACGTGGACGATAAATAGTTTGGACAAGAAGAGAATAGAAGCTTTCGAAATGTGGTGCTACAGAAGAATGCTGAAGATTAGATGGGTGGATCACATAACTAATGAGGAGGTATTGAATAGAATTGGGGAGAAGAGAAGCTTTGGCACAACTTGACGAGAAGAAGGGATCGATTGGTAGGACATGTTCTGAGACATCGAAGGATCACCAATTTAGTATTGGAGGGCATCGTGGAGGGTAAAAATCGTAGAGGGAGACCAAGAGATGAATACACTAATCAGATTCAGAAGGATGTAGGCTGCAATAGGTACTGGGAGATGAAGAAGCTTGCACAGGTTAGAGTAGCATGGAGAGCATCAAACCAGTCTCAGCACTGAAGACCACAACAACAACATGGAGGCAAACAGATGATCACTTTCTCCTAGGTCCATGTGCAGATGCAGTAAGACAGCGCATGCCCAATACTGAAGCGATCTACCTGCCGCACTCCATACCGTCGCTTGCAGAGTAAGTAGGCAATAAAAAAAATTAAAAAAAATAGTCGACCCCAGGACGCATCACGCTAAGATCGTGTAACGCCGCCTCCTACTTTGAAGATGGCTGCA
Source organism: Schistocerca piceifrons (assembly GCF_021461385.2). Taxonomy (NCBI): domain Eukaryota; kingdom Metazoa; phylum Arthropoda; class Insecta; order Orthoptera; family Acrididae; genus Schistocerca; species Schistocerca piceifrons. The sequence continues at coordinate 94,538,387 of NC_060140.1, forward strand.
ATTAGGCGACGAGGACGGTCCACAAGCTTCTTCTAGTGTTTCGTATCCAGTTGAAGCCGCCCATTGATGACTATGTCCTGAACAGCTACCAAATTGCGGGGATGTTGATAAGTACTTCCCACTTGCTTTTTTTACGGTATCAGCATCGGGTGATTTAGCGGGCTAGTCGACGTGCGATACGGCGCCTAAAAGTTCGTCAAACCAGGAATGCCTGTGAAAACATCCGCTGTCATTTTGAAAGATGAGTGTGTTCACAACCTACTCATCAGGAAGATGCAGTGAAGATTGTGATATCACATACTGTGGGGACCCTTATATGAAGCATTCGGTACCATGCTTTTATATACCACGTGGCACACATTTCACAGTAAAGCAAATGTTAAAATAGAACTTTTGGTGCTCTGTAGTCAGTCAAGTAGCATTGTACACGAAAGATATAAAATGTAACACACCAATTTAGTCAATTACAGATCATCTAAATACGATAACAGAAATCTTTAATTAGTAGAAAAGTATTGTCATCATCAATTTTACGAAATTTATAGAAAAGCTTATTATTTCATTTGTGTAACTATCGACAATAATCGTGTAGAAATATCACCGTTAAAATCAGTTCAGTGATTAAATGGGAAATTATTTGTCAAAATTCGATTATTTCTTTAAAAAAATGATTTGGGTAGTTTTCTGCCTAACTGATGTACTGAAAGTTGCGTTCACCCTCAAAAAGAGTTTTTCTATAAAAACTCAATCAGGTTCATTGTAATTAATTCTGTAATTACGAGTTCTAGAACATTCTGTCGTAACAAACTATTATTTCGATCATTCTGTTAAAACGAGATTATTATGAACAATTTGAACCTAAAAATCTATTTGCACGTTATGTAAGGCACTCCAAGATATGTTAGCATCAAAATTCCAGTTGCAATAACGAGATATTAATTACTTTGTATCAAGTATTGCTAGTCACATTTTCCAAGCAGAATCTCGATAGTAAATTTTAAAAGCAATTTTAGAAATCACATTTGTTACAATCAGTCACTTCTTATCTTCAAAACTGTAGCTGTAATTTCTTATGAAACAAACGATTTTAATTGTGACTCGATTAATGTGACTTGGTTGAACAATACTTTCAAAGAACTTTTATTGTTAAGAAACTGTGTAAGCGGTGAGCATATGAGCTCGGGCTGAGGGGGGGGGGGGGGGGGGCGGAAGGGGGGAATCGCAGTAGATTGGTAGTAGAGTGGTAGTTATTTGCAGTTAGTTCGAATACATGATCTGTAAAGTCAGTTTCTTTGAGTTGGGCATTGTACTTATGTTCTAGAGCGATATAAACATTAACACAAAATGCAAACTATGTCTTGTGTAGGTTATTTAATTCCATCGGCCTTTCCCATTGACTCCTGGGATTTCTTCCGAAAAATAATTTATTTTATGCACCCCAATTAACATTGAACTGGTGGAGAAAAGTCATAGAAATCTACGAGGGCAGATCAATAAGTAATGCAACACATTTTTTTTCTCGGCCAATTTTGGTTGAAAAAACCGGAAATTTCTTGTGGAATATTTTCAAACATTCCCGCTTCGTCTCGTATAGTTTCATTGACTTCCGACAGGTGGCAGCGCTGTACGGAGCTGTTAAAATGGCGTCTGTAACGGATGTGCGTTGCAAACAATGGGCAGTGATCGAGTTTCTTTTGGCGGTAAATCAGGGCATCTCAGATATTCATAGGCGCTTGCAGAATGTCTACGGTGATCTGGCAGTGGACAAAAGCACGGTGAGTCGTTGGGTAAAGCGTGTGTCATCATCGCCGCAAGGTCAAGCAAGACTGTCTGATCTCCCGCGTGCGGGCCGGCCGTGCACAGCTGTGACTCCTGCAATGGCAGAGCGTGCGAACACACTCGTTCGAGATGATCGACGGATCACCATCAAACAACTCAGTGCTCAACTTGACATCTCTGTTGGTAGTGCTGTCACAATTCTTCACCAGTTGGGATATTCAAAGGTTTGTTCCCGCTGGGTCCCTCGTTGTCTAACTGAACACCATAAAGAGCAAAGGAGAACCATCTGTGCGGAATTGCTTGCTCGTCATGTGGCTGAGGGTGACAATTTCTTCTCAAAGATTGTTACAGGCGATGAAACATGGGTTCATCACTTCGAACCTGAAACAAAACGGCAATCAATGGAGTGGCGCCACACCCACTCCCCTACCAAGAAAAAGTTTAAAGCCATACCCTCAGCTGGTAGTCATGGTTACAGTCTTCTGGGACGCTGAAGGGGTTATTCTGTTCGATGTCCTTCCCTGTGGTCAAAAGATCAACTCTGAAGTGTATTGTGCTACTCTTCAGAAATTGGAGAAACGACTTCAGCGTGTTCGTAGACACAAAAATCTGAACGAACTTCTCCTTCTTCATGACAATGCAAGACCTCACACAAGTCTTCGCACCCGAGAGGAGCTCACAAAACTTCAGTCGACTGTTCTTCCTCATGCACCCTACAGCCCCGATCTCGCACCGTCGGATTTCCATATGTTTGGCCCAATGATGGACGCAATCCGTGGGAGGCACTACGCGGATGATGAAGAAGTTATTGATGCAGTACGACGTTGGCTCCGACATTGACCAGTGGAATGGTACCGTGCAGGCATACAGGCCCTCATTTCAAGGTGGCGTAAGGCCGTAGCATTGAATGGAGATTACGTTGAAAAATAGTGTTGTGTAGCTAAAAGATTGGGGAATAACCTGGTGTATTTCAATGCTGAATAAAACAACCCCTGTTTCAGAAAAAAAAATGTGTTGCATTACTTGTTGAACTGCCCTCGTACAAGATGAGTACACATCCAAACATTTCATTGAACTTAACACAGACTCGTAGTCTACGAGCATGTTGATCGAACATTTATAGCTAGAACCTGGTAAAAGAGAATGTGTTAGAAGATGCTGAAGAAAGGCAACATTTGGGCCCTGAGAATGCTGCGACAAACATTCTGGTTTTTCACTTGATTCAGTGAGCCCTGTCCTGATGCGGCAAACAAGCCCGAAACATAACGGGACCACCTCCGGCCTGCACTACAACCTCTACACACTTTAAGTAGAACGTCTTATTTGGCGATAGGTAAACTGTGTGTGTGTCTGACTTCGTAAGGGACCAAACTGCTGAGGTCGTTGGTCCCTAGACTTACACACCACTTAAACTAACTTAGACTATCTTATGCTAAGAACAACACACACACCCATGCCCACGGAAGGACTCGAATCTCCGGCGGGAGGGGCCGCGTAATCCTTGACATGGCGCCTCAAACCGCGCGGCCACACCGCGCGACTAAGTAAACTCGACGCCTTACATCGCATGAAAAAAGGGGAAATCGCGACTCGTCGGAACACACTACACGGCTCCAGTCAGCTGCTGCCCATTTTGAGTGTTGTTTGGCCCACTGAAGACATGCAGACTTATGTGACTTGAGAGCTAATGTTTACCACGAAACTGGTTTAAATCGACCTGCATTCACTCACAGCAGCAGTACCTGTCGGAACTGAAATCGACTGTCATTAACGATGCTTCACACACGTGTCCGGTAAAGTCGCTTAGGATCGTCTGACAACCACCATTCTTAAGCCGTCTTACCTGAGAACAACTGGTACACCATTCCTTCTAGACACGTTGGACAGCCTCTCGATACCCCAACTTTATTTACTTTAATTCCCTCGTTATGCGAGAATTGAAGGGCGATCTGTTTAACAGTTAAAAACCATCCAACAGCCTAGATAGCATAAAATATTTATTTATTTAAGACAACCGGTTTCAACAGACTGTGCTATTATCTTCAGATCTTAAAATCTTTTGTTGTAATGTGCTGTTTTTATCCACCTGTCATCTCTTGCATGAGGTCGGCATAAAATGAAATGGGTTCCAAAGTCTTCGAAGCCGGTGAAGGCCAGAGAGCGTTGTGCAAACCCCATGCAACTCCATACTGCAACTGGATGATGGCATATGACAGAGGACGACATAGCGGCCATTCGTTATCGAGCGTTATTCGTGGCCTGATCGAGGAGAGCATTTTTTTTCTTTCTTCACACTGATATAATTTACTGCACTGATTCCAAACAACCGACCGGCACATACACTCCATTGCACTGTGAAGGCCGTCTACTGCAACCGACCTTGTTTTATGTCGTGTATTGGTAGGAGAGGTGTTAAGCACACATGTGACTCAAAGACCCGTTATTCAGTTTTTGCACCTGCTATCAGAGCTGTTTCTGCCTTTGAGAACAGCAACGCATTTCTCTTCCCAGAAATATGAATGGAGAGTTGAATCAGCCATTCATATTGCTCGGTGCGATAAGTTGATTCCTATAGGACAACGTGGCCTGCCAAGCACACTCACTCGGGTGCTGTGAACGTATTCTGCCTGCTGCTAACTTGTCAACCACAGACATTTGCTTTGCGGCATTGAGATGGGCATGTTGAAGCCACATCAACCAGGATTATTGGTGATTTGGTTGCTTGTTGACGGCTGGCGTAATTATATGTTACGTGATTTTCCAGGTTTATTTACGGGACGTCCTCTGAATTTGTGATTCACATGAGCAATAATAGGTTTTTGTTCGATTCGCACCTTTGTTATAATTTGTGAAGATCACTACTTATTTTTAATTCGCTCATCCGAGCACATCAGTCGCTTATCACGTTACTTTCCCACTCATTAAATGATATTACAGGGATTATTGTGAATACGGGCTTCATTTTTTTAAATGTATGGTTCTGTAAGTATTCGTAGGAGGACATTTATATATATTTCTCATGAAGCTTTTTGTATCCATTTTTTGAATAACATAAGAATGTAAATTCAACTCTTGTGAGTTATTTTTCTCGGAAAGTTATTTTTTCGATACTCTTAATCTTTATTGCTCACCTGTATATCTGCTCACGTAAGCCTCTGTTTATGAAAGCATGACGTTCACGTGCAATCCATTTAAAATGTTTCTTGAACTGCCTTCGGCACAAAGGACATTTCTTGATTTTATACGCAATTTTCAGCTAAATAAGATAACTGTGGCTCACAGTATGTCGTCGAGACACGTGCTGCAGCAAAGAAGACTTTGACGCTTCGATTTCAGATGCATTATTTTCCATTCGTTGTTCGAAAATACAGTGCACAGCAACATTTGAACCGCATGGATAATTTCTAGAAGGACTCACACACACATTCTGATGGGTTGCATTGCAACAGTGGGAGACTTTTGGCTGCAATTTATCTTGATTTAACTTACCTTAAATGCCAATTTAGTATTCCGCCGCGCTTGGAAAGTTGGTTCACTATTGCATATTCCACCAAAAGAAGTCAGTTAACGTTATTGTCCATTTGTACGTCAGATGTCATACAATGGGGAATGTTTTCAAGGCATTAATGGCAGGGTCATAACATAGTATGTACTCACTGTTTAAAGTTTAGGTGTATTGGCGGCTTTCAACTGTCAACAGCAGTGGAGGTGCAGTTTACACCGTCTAGAGCAGTGGTTCCCAACTTGAGGGTAATTACCCTCCGAGAGGTAAAATGAAATTTTCGGAGGGGTAACACCAAAAGGGTACGTTTTCGGTCCCGAAACGAAATTATTTTTGAAAGATCGTTGCTATTATCAATATTTTGTAAGACAGTAATTCTGTCTGTCACATGGCTTTTCGCCAAGTAGTGCCGTGTTTATGCGGAAAGTCTATGTTTACATTCATTGGCGATGTTTTGGTATGAGCTCTTGAAGGGAGTTCGGCAACCCACCTTGCTTGTCTGTTGAGCGGGCCCTCTAACAGATATGGTGCCGCTACGACACATTGTACACGGTACACTCACCGGTGACACTGTACTCCTTTCCCACGTGCGTCTCATCAATGTTACATTCGGTCCTGACTTTATTTTCGTGGATGACAATGCACGACTGCTTCGAAGTGCATGGATGGGGGAGCTCTTGGAATGAGAGGATGTTTGGCGAATGGACTGGCCTGCCCATTCCCGCCGACTTAAATCCCATCGATCACGTGTGGGGTGCGTTGGGGAGACGTTTTGAAGCACTTCTACCTGTGCTAACGACCAACCAGGTTGTCAATCTCGCTGTTGGAGAAAAGGAGCGTCCTACCACACGAAGTCCTTGCCAGCCTTGTGACCAGCATGGAAGGACATTGCAGAGCATGCATTGCCGGCAGTCGTGATGACAAATCCTCTAAAAGAACCATGACCCACCTTTACTAATAGTCAGGAGACCACCACAAATCGCAGTAACTTCGGTGTAATTATTGTCTTTGAATAAAAGTTTCATTTCTGTTCAAGTCACTGCACATTTCTTTTAGTTACCTTCTGGACTATACTGTAACAGTTCTTTCTATGTATGGTCTAACTTTCATCGAGCTATGTTACTTGGCGGTGATACACCATGCGAAAGTTACTTTCATCCTTAAATTTTGTGCAGCACTGTATTTTCCTATAGAACCTCGATTAGTCAAAACTTTTCAGCTGCTGAAGACTGTGTGTAAACGAGAAGCTGGTCAGTTTATCTGAAGCGACGTTCTAAACAGGAAAGGGAGAAGGTTATCCCACAGCTACCACTCATCCGGACGCATACCTCATTTTAAGAGAGTGCAGTTTCCAGTGACAATGGTGCAGTCTGTTAACTAGTATGGAGCAGATTTGAGATCGACGTGTATTTTCCCAGGAGCAACTTCATTTTGCTTCCTCAGTAGTATGTGTATCTTGTTAAAAACTTTCCTTTCTGCTATTATGAATCTCCTTGTTCTCATTTTCAGGGATAGATGTCGAAGGCAAGCTGTCACCGCCTTATTAATTGTAGCCAATAATTTACAATGTGGAATATATTGCTTTCAGTTACAGATTTGCGCAAAATTGAACAGCAACTGCTATGTCTGTATCCGAAAGAACAGAGACTACGCATTCATATAACTGATTCGCCTTAATGGGCAATGAATCCACAGCCTCCAGTGCATGTGCACGTTTACGTTCGGTTTCCAGAGGGAGGAGCATGGAGGAGAAGTACGGGGACTGTGTTTACCTGGCGCTAGATGGGAATGAGTCGGACGGAGACCGTGCCGAGTCAGTCCGCGCTGTGGCGAGAAGTACCGTGACCGGCTGTAGGAGAGGTTAACGCAACTGCCTAATAAGCAGGAGGTCCTGGCTTCGAGTCCCAGGCCAGCAAACATTTTTGCTGACTGCCGCTGATTCCGCACAAAGCCCCGATGCAGCTGACATCATTGGTCCCTTTCTTTTCCTTTCCTTTCTCCCCCTCCACCTTCAATTTACGTAATCCTTACATTTTTTTCCGAACACTAGCACTGACTAGCGACACTATGTGGTCGAGTTTACAGCTTATGAAACGAATTTATGAAAAGTTGTCGTACGAGGGTCGTTCAATAAGCAATGCCCCACAATTTTTTAAAAAGAAAGCCATTAATATACACAGACAAACGTGCTTGTTGGTGCTTCACATTTGATGTTTATTCTGTGCGCCGGTGAAGTTGTGAACCGTTCTGGCACATGGCGTCTACATACGACTTACGTTACAAGCAGCGTGCCGTTATTGAATTCTTGTGTGCAGGAAAAGAAACCGTAGTGAACATCCATAAACGTTTGTGTGCAGTGTGTGGCGATTCTGCAGTCGATAGGAGTACAATTGGGCGATGGGTAAAGAAAGTTGTAGCCTCAGGAAATGCAGAAACAGAACTCCCTGATCAGCCACGCTCGGGACGTCCTCTCTCAGCACTGCTCCAGACATGGTGAATGGTTCGGTTGCCACTATTCGTGCCGATCGGCGCATCACAACTCGACAATTGGCTCTATAGTTGTTGGTCATGCAGTGAAAACATGGCTACGCCTACAGGACAAGAGCTTTTACCAGCAGGGAATACATGCTCTTCCACAACGTTGGCGTACGGCCATAGAATGTTAAGGAGATTACGTAGAAAAATAGGACATGGAAAAGACATGCTGATGTATATTGTCACCAAATTCCGACTCTTAACAATGAATACGTTAGGAGGAAAAAATTTGGGGCATTACTTACTGAACGACGTATAATCTTCCTCATATAGTCCACCCGCAGCAAACATACTTAGTACCATCCAGCTACAGTAGTGAAGACATACGATTAAATATCGCTTGAAAATGCCTTCTCCGAGTTGCAGGTATTGGCCAAAAACTGCTTTAATACTCACTTAGCAGCAATAAACTTACTAAATGACAGCAAAACACACCAGTAACTATGTAATACTTACCACACTGCTGTAGAGTCTTTAAAATGTTATTATTATTATTATTATTAGTGACGGTGGTCAAACAGAAAATGTTGACAGCCTGAAGTCTCCTACCAGTTCAGAGGTACAGAGTCCAGCATTCAAGTGACTTACAAACAGTAGGTATGGTGCACTGGGTTTGACTAGATTGGTTTTATATGGAGGTGGATGGTGTGAGTGAAGCAAGTGTCGCTAGGGAGGGGAGTTGCGCAGAGGATTCATATTTTCTTACAACTCTTTACCCTCAATGTGGATAGTGAGCCTTTTTTCTGAGAAACAGCTGCAGGTAGCACTCGTGATACACTGACAATTGATATATCATTCTATTAAAAATAAAGGGTTTCTAGAAGTAAGCAGCACCAATTGTTTCACTGACACATTGCTTCGTGCGTTAACAAAAGACGTACAAAAACTAAATATCATTTACCTATCTCCATTTTAAAAGTAAAAGTGTTCAAAGAAAATTCTTTTTTATTCTAAAGTTCAGTTAGGCTCTCACGTTGGTAATGGTGGGAGAGGTGATTGGGGGGGGGGGGGGAGGGGTACAAGATAATACCTGATTGCACTCAGGGCTAATGGGCTCAGAAAGGTTGGGAACAAGTGGTCTAGAGCGCTCCAAAGAGACCAGTGTGCTCTTTTAAAGCTCAGGTCACAGTGGCATCGACAGCAGAGGATTTCGCCCACGACGGACATCGGCCGAAAACGGCCGATCTTTCAAACTAAGTGTGCGGTCACATTGTCGCCGAATCATCGCCCGAACATATACTCTTCAGATGGAAATCGTAAAATGCAAATCAGAGATCGTCTTCTTCGATCGTATCGGCCGACTAGACACGAAATATTGACTGTGAGAAACTTACAAGTTCAGTCCAAGGAGGCTGTAGCATTCTGAGGATGAAAAAATCATAATCGGGATATATTTCGGAATATGTGGACTGAAATTGCAGGTTTATTGGAAATTACGAGGGGACAAAATCTTTATAGGTACTTTTAGGCTTGAGGGGATCCGGAGGTGGTCAAATCCAAAAAATTACGATTTTTTTTTTTTGCTACCGAAAATTAATTGGAACATTCCTCTTTAATGTAAACTTTGAATTATTGTTCTACTCGCCCTAGAAGTGGAGTTATTACCATTTTCCCCGACGCCTGCAGAGGAAATTGGCGGCCGCTGAATGCATCTAACACCCTCTCGTGACTTCCTGGCAAACTGCTTGGGATTTTCTCGGCCTGTTGCACATACAGCGCCTTATGTTACGCATACAGCGAGTGTGCAAGGGTTGGCTACATTGTTTTCTGTGACAAATATTGCCCGTATATCCTTACAGCTTACTCCTATTTTCCTCAGAATTTCGAACATCTTGCTCCATTTAATATTGTCGTACACTTCTGTTCTGGTTACGATGCCACGTTTTAGTAACCGTGTATACAAGAAGAGGAAGAACGTAGGGAAAAGAAAATTAACACTAATACCAAGTTGCAATACTACAACGAATAAGAGCGCGGAACATCGTCTCTTTGCTGTTTACCGTTCCGAATTAGTTCAGTGTTGCGCCTGTTGTTGGTAGTATTATACTTTTTGTGTAAAGCGGGTAATATGCAGTATGTACAAGAATCAGGAGGGAACAATAAAACCAATTTTTCATGACTTAGCATAGCCAGAATTGTTACACAAATGTCTACACGGAAAGACGCTGAATCCTAATGAGAGCGTAAACAATTTGATTTGGAAAGTGATTCATAAGAGGGTGCTTGTAAGCATAAAAACACTGCACTTTGGCATTTATGATGCAATAGCAACCTACAACCAAGGGGACAGTGTGAAGTTCTGAAGGCATTAGAATTTACAGCTGAGGTGAACTCTGTACGAGCACTAAGAAATATTGACAGAGAAAGGATAAGAGGAGCCGAAAGAAGAGAAAGGCATATGAAGTATGATGGAACAACAGGCCAGAAAAGAAGACAGAAGACGAAGCTTTTGGAGGATGAAGAAGAAGACCCTGATAATCCATCCTATAGTGCAGGAATGTATTGAGAAACTTTGATAGCCATTTCCCGTAAATTAGAATTTTTCGAATATAAAGAACATTTTCTCAAAATCCACTCAAGATAGAGAGATGAAATTTTTATACAGCACTCCTAGTGGTCAAACTTGCATTGTAACACAGCCATTTGGCAATATGTTCTGTAGTTTCATTTCAGTTTAATTATAAAGCAATTATTTGTAAAAAAAATTGGGTCATTAATAAAAAAAATAATTGGAAGGAAACTAGAAAAGATAGTCCAAAATCCCTCTGTCATAACTGCAATACTAAACCACTCTATACGTAAAAAAAAATCAAATTTTTCTATTTGGTAGTTTATTCATAAATGTTCCTCAAACTTTTAGTGATTTTAACATGGGCAACATAGGCACCTCCGGCTCCCCTTAAATTATAACCTCAAAAAGTAACTGTCAATGTCAATGAAATTGACCAACCGCCACAAACCTCTGGATGTCGTGAATTCAATCGTCACACTAGTGCTTCATTCGAAGACTTGATAGCACAGTGAAATGCTGAAACAAGTAGCCTTAAAAAAACATCTTAAGATGCACGGCTGTTGGTGAATTTCATTGACATTGACAGTTACTTAACCATCCGGCGTCCCCTGTCCATGATGGACCAGCAGAGACTCAAAAAATAATTTGTTGAAGTGAGAAGCGTGGTGTGTTTTAGACTTGCGTTACTGTAGTGGATCTTTCTTGGGTTGTGGTATGTAATCTTACTTTGCAAGGTCACAACACTGTGTGTAACAGACTGTTTGTTCCTTCTGGGCGCTTCAGTTTGGAACCGCGTGACCGCTACGGCCGCAGGTTCGAATCCTGCCTCGGGCATGGATGTGTGTGATGTCCTTAGGTTAGGTTTAAGTAGTTCTAAGGTCTAGGGGACTGATGACCTCAGATGTTAAGTCCCATAGTGCTCAGAGCCATTTGAACCATTTGTTTGTTCCTTCACCTCATATATTTACAAGACTTGTCTGATAGTTCTCCCCTGATGTTGTATACTCGCAAAACAAACGTCTGACATGCCAGATATTGCTCTACACTTTCGGAAAGACTCCCGAGCGTGCTATTCCACGCTATGACGTCAGAAACTCAGCACACACAACGCTCAACATTCGGATGCACGGTCCGTATGCCGATGGCTTCAGGAGGCTCCTAATATAATGTTTTATGTATTACGTGAACGTGTGTTGCCTCACGCAACAAAGGTACAGATGGAGACGTGTGGCACCTCCTGGCTAACAGGGTGGACAGAACACGTAACTCGCTCGGCCAAATTCGAGTATCCCACACAAGGTGGCAGCTTGTCACGAGAAGAGAGATGTTATTAGAATAAGACGCCCGCAGAGGAAGAGCTGGGCCGCGTGCACGGGCCTGCAACTGACAGCGCCCGCTGCAGGGCTCTTCTGACGCAAAACGGGCGCAGGTAGGCGGGCAGCCAGCCAGCCAGCCAGCCAGCCGCAGCTAGGCGGCAGCACTTGTCAGCCGCACTCGCCGCCGCGCTGACAGCCCCACCTGACCGGAGACCCTCTGCTCTTCCGAGAAAACGCTACACCGCTCAGCTCTGCGCCGCACCCGCGTGCGTGCCTGCCAGGGGCAATGTGACGGGTACGGATTACAGAACGCAGCCGGAAAGCTTCTCCGGCTGTCAGTTATCCAACAATTCCCATCTGCCGCGGCATATATCGAAGAGTTATATACTAAGATGGTATCTGTTCTTTCGGACATGACCGGCCATTTGACCATCTTCTTCTGCTGTGCGAATGCACAAACAGTGCCCGAACTCTTACGGGAATCGGCAACGCGGGGCGAGTAATGAGTATAATGGGCGGGAGCACTACGAATGTAGTGCGGGACAACACGATGAGAATGTAGGTTTCGCGGGAGGCGTGCCAGAGATAAATCCCTGCAGTCGCGCTATCCTCTGTGTCCTCGGTGGCTCAGATGGATACAGCGTCTACCATGTAAGCAGGACATCCCGGGATCGAGTCCCGGTCGGGGCACACATTTTCATCTGTCCCCGTTGACGTATGTCAACACCAGTAAGCAGCTAAGGATGTTGATTTCATTGTAACATCGAAGAGTTTAAAACTCCTCCTCATCTACCAGGAATAGGGTTGCCATATTCCAAAGACGAAAATCAAGCACAAAATTCGGTGATTATAAAGATATGTTTGAAACTTGGAATCACAGAACGTCCTTTGGCCTTTCTGCACGTCAGCCAAATCTTCATAACTACCATAATTCAAACAGTAATTCTGTCAGCAAAGAAGTTGTAACCAACAAGGAAAATTAATCCAAGCATTAATGGTGTCTACAAAGGAGTGGTCAATTATGAAGAAAATTATTTGCAATTGACATTAAATACACTAATGGTCATTAAAATTGCTACACCACGAAGGTGACGTGCTACAGACACGAAATGTAACCGACAAGAAGGAGATGCTCTGATACGCAAATGATTAATTTTCCAGAGCATTCACACAAGGATGGCGCCGATGGCGACACCTACAACGTGCTGACATGAGGAAAGTTTCCAACCGATTTCTCATACACAAACACCAGTTGACCGGCGTTGCATAGTGAAACGTTGTTGTGATGCCTCGTGTAAGGAGGAGAAATGCGTACCATCACGTTTCCGACTTTGATAAAGGTCGAATTGTAGCCTATCGCGATTGCGGTTTATCGTATCGCGACATTGCTGCTCGCGTTGGTCCAGATCCAATAACTGTTAGCAGAATATGCAATCGGTGGGTTCAGGAGGGTAATACGGAACGCCGTGCTGGTTCCCAAAAGCCTCGTATCACTAGCAGTCGAGATGACAGACATCTTATCCGCATGGCTGTAACGGATTGTGCAGCCACGTCTCGATCCCTGAGTCAACAGATGGGGACGTTTGCAAGACAACAACCATCTGCACGAACAGTTCGACGACGTTTACGGCAGCATGGACTATCAGCTCGGAGACCATGGCTGCGGTTACCCTTGACGCTGCATCACAGGCAGGAGCGCCTGCGATGGTGTACTCAACGACGAACCTGGATGCACGAATGGCAAAACGTCATTTTTTCGAATGAATCCAGGTTCTGTTTACAGCATCGTGATGGTCATATCCGTGTTTCGCCACCTCGCGGTGAGAGCACATTGGAAGCGTGTATTCGTCATCGCCATACTGGCGTATCACCCGGCGTGATGGTATGGGGTGCCATTGGTTACACGTCTCGGTCACCTCTTGTTCGCATTGACGGCACTTTGAACAGGGGACGTTACATTTCAGATGTGTTACGACCCGTGGCTCTACCCTCATTCGATCACTGCGAAACGCTACATTTCAGCAGGATAATGCACGACCGCATGTCGCAGGTCCTGTACGGGCCTTTCTGGATACAGAATATGTTCGACTGCTGCCCTAGCCAGCACATTCTCCAGATCTCTCACCAATTGAAAACGTCTGGTCAATGGTGGCCGAGCAACTGGCCCGTCACAATACGCCAGTCACTACTCTTTATGAACTGTGGTATCGTGTTGAAGGTGCATGGGCAGCTGTAACTGTACACACCATCTAAACCTCTGTTTGACTGAATGCCCAGGCGTATCAAGGCCGTTATTACGGCCAGAGGTTGTTGTTCTGGGTACTGATTTCTCAGGATCTATGCACCCAAATTGTGTGAAAATACAATCACATGTCAGTTCTAGTATAATATATTTGTCCAATGAATAGCCGTTTATCATCTGCATTTCTTCTTGATGTAGCAATTTTAATGGCCAGTAGTGTAACTTTTTAATTAAAGCACTGAACACAAATTATTAACATGTACACAATCATGCTGCAACAATTGATATATATCTTTCACTTTATGCTTTAAACCAGTCATATTTCTCTGAGCCCTCGACAGAAGAAAGAAACTCGCTACGATTCTGAATCAATCTATGAAAATCTCTGCAATCTGTGTTTTTCATGTTATATTGGATTTGGAACATTGCAATGACTGATGTTAAAGCTAGCCCGTTTCTTCTGTCCATTGTGCATTCACTAGGGAAAACACTCTCTCCACATTGGTATTATGCCCTCGAATGGAGAAATAGTACTGCACAATAGCAAGCAGTTCTGAATAATGCTGTTTAGAAACACAATCCTCAAAAAATTTAACTCACTTTTTATGAGGCATCATCTCCATATTCTTGTTATCTGTGTAAGAAAAAATTTCAGTTCCGCTTTCTGAACAAATAGCAAACTCTCATCCACTTTACAGCTTGTGTTTTCTTGGATTCACTTCAGTGTACATTCAACTTTTTCCCAATCAAGTAAAGCCTTCAACAGTATCCAGTTAAAATATTCAAGTTCGGATAGAGGCTTGCTCCATTTTATCAGATAATCTGTAACTGTTTGATAAAATGCCATGACAGCCTCTTGAAATTTTGACTGCTGATACTGAGAGAGATCTGACATTAACTGTTTTACTTTCGTAGTCATGAATTTACATTTCCTTCTTACCTCTAAAACATGCACGAAGTTTTTAAGTTCCAACCTAACCTCATTCACAGAGATGTCTTTTATCTCAATGTTGGCGATAGCCTTTTGAAATGGCGTCATCTGAGCAAGTAGAAAGTGTAAATACATCTTTCCACAAGCATCAGAAAAGAAAGACTTGAGAAGACTTGGACACTAATCGAGAGACAGGAAGTATGATTTAAGAGCTTGAAACATGTATATGAATCTTTCAATTGCAGGAAATAAGCTCATCTACCTAGTTTTCACATGCCTAAGTAAATCTTTGTGAGTGACATGGAGGAAATCACAAAAATTTTGCAGCAGTTTTATGGAGTGTGTTTCAGTGATGGAGATACGAACTTTCAGGGATTATGGAGAAAGGCAAATGTACGAGGAGTGTCACAAGGTTTCGGTTATGATTATTTCATAGTCGACTATCGAGTATTAAAAGAAAGTCGATCGCGAGTTGGGTTGCCACATCTAGCTGGAACCTCGTCGGGACACTGACAAAGGAGTGTAGAAATGAAGTAAAATTTTGACAAAGGAGTGTAGAAATGAAGTAAAATTTATTTGATATAATTACTTTTATTTTGGACAAAATTACATGGAACTTTTTGCTGCAGAAGTAGATGCTACAGCATATTTTTCTGAAAATTTTACATTTTATATGTTTGTAGTTAAACTGGGAGTGTAAGATCGATTCCGCAGTCCCCGGTAGCAGTCGATTTCTTTCATCAGCCCACTGGGCCGACGTCAGCGAAAATACTATTTCGTCAGCGGCGTTGTGTGCGAGAATAGAAAACAAACACCCGCATAATCTTAGCAGCTGGCATTTGCATTAAGAATTTTCGGTTTCCTTAAGACAGTAAATCCACCTTTCTTCCACGGAGTGTTTAGACTTCCATTCTTCCGAATCACCATTAGTTTCTAAAAAGCTCTTCAGAAGCAATGTCTACAGTTAAGACTCCAGCAGCGACTAATATACTATTGTGCAGAGTATGGAAAAGGCATCTAATTCCTGCTACATTTTTTCCAAATTCTTCTTTAATTTGGTAGAACACATTCCGCTGGCTATGTCGACGAAATCCTCCGAACTTGGTACTGGCATTGCCTCCACAAAAAACAATTAATTTATCTAATGGAATTTGCAGTAGCCTTAAAATGTCTGGACAGAACTCTGCAACAGTCTCCGATATTTCGTTATTCAGCGAATCAAACTTCAACAGCTTCTGTTCGAATCCATAAGTTTCAGTAAAGTATTGAACAACGAAACGAAACAGCTTTTCAGCCTTGGGGTTCGATGCGTCGGTGCCTTTGCCGCAAAATGAAACTTCTTGCAATTGTTTTATGCATTCGGACACGGAGTGTGGTGCGAGAATATTTTTAGCAGCCGCTGTAGCTTTGGTCCTGGCTGTTGACTGCTTTGCCGCGACTTTGGAGATCAGGATACACTGCGGCATTCAATTTTACGGTACAGTCAAGAGAATTTAAGGACTGATGACGCTTAACAACTTTATAAGCTGTTGTTAGTTCTGCAGCAGCAAAGAGCAGTTCATAATTAATGTACAAACAGGCTTTGACGTCGATGCAACCGCGAATCTATTTGTATGGCTCTTTATACAAATGTGATGTCTAACATCTGCCTTACATCCGTGAGGTTCTAGATGGAACAGCTACAAATCTCACACAACGCTGCCTGATCCACACTTCCTTTCTTGACAAAAGAGCACTCTTTTTTGTAATCATTCGAGAAGTGACACTTTCTCTTTCCATCCTTAGGCATTTTCGTATGCTATGATAAGTTTATTAGACGGTAAACAGTTGACAAAACGTTTTTGCCATCGAAGTACATGTCACTATACACTTCACGCCATACATACCACCAGGAAACATTTCAAACATTGCTAACTTGATTCTCGTTTTTTTTTTTTCTTTTCTTTATTGTTATTAAACACCTTACATAAGGTGGGCTGGCAGCAACATACTACGCTGCTCTTCAGCCACAAGTTTTACAAAGAAAATACAATGGAGACACAGAAGATACAGAACAAGGTGGGCGGCAAAAAACAGTAGACACAGAAACAAATAACACGTAGCCGTTCACACGCGAAGACACCTAAAGAAACTGTTGGCACTGCACACGGACACTGATGAGGGAGACTACACGTGAACGATGGAGCGTGGACGGCGAAAAACACTGAGGCACAAACACGACGGCACACACAATATAACGATGGCGATTGAACTCGTTGTTCTTATTACGTTTACAAAGAATCGGCTTATCAGATCGCAGATGGGAACGGCCCGATTCTCCCGCGGGTGCTACTTACAGAGATCCAGCCCTGTACTACTTGAGAAGTCTGATATTTTCTCGAATGATGGCAGTAGGTCGAGAAGGTGCTTCAGTATGCAACATGCAACGCCATCTGTGAGACGATCTTATCAACATGAACATGTTGAAAAAAATAAAACTAACTGAGGCTGCATTTACACGTTGCGCTAATAGATGGCGTTACTTCAGTGCTTGAGCCAAGCTCGTAAAAGTATTTTGCGAAATCGGGGCGAAATTGGATCTTGTCGAGGTGTGGGGACAAGAAGGTCTACAACGGTGACATTCACGATAAATCGGGACCGATAGCAACCTAATCGCAAGACTCTTTGACCGTAACCTAAACTGATATTACCGTGCATAAATTCTGTTTTCTAAACATAAGACACGTTTATAAAAACAGAAAAATATTGCTGATTACTTTCCATCCTCACCCGCCGCATCCACCAGCATCTCCACCTGCACTGCCTCCTTCCCGTTACCCAGTGTGGCTTTCGGCCGTCCTTCTCTTCCGATGACCTTCTCCTTCACCTCACTCATCTCCTTTCCGAACAGCTTAATTCCTGTCGCTCCGCTATCTTCCTCTCCCTGGACCTCGAACGTGCCTATGACTGCGTATGGCATTCCAGTCTCCTCTTCAAGCTCCAAACCTTCGCCCTTCCCATTAACTACGTCTTTTCTCCCAACGTACTTCCTACGTCACCATCCATAACACGGATTCCTACACCTTTTTTCCCTCCGCCGGTGTGCCGCAAGGCTCCGTCCTCTCCCCCCTTCTGTACTTTTGTATACGGTGGACATGCCACCGCCGTCACCCCCAGTCCACCTTCTCCAGTTTGCTGGTAACACCGCCTTCCTTGCCCTTGCCCCCACCCTGCAGCGTTCCCAACACCTTCTCCAATCCCATCTTGACCGGTTCACCACTTGGTACAACCAGTGGTTGCTTAAGGTCAATCCCTCCAAAACCCAGGCGACCATTGTAGGCAAAAACCACCCCTTCCTTCCGCCTCCTTGATTTCTATCTCACCGTCTATGGCCGTCCTACCGCCCTCACCCCCACCCTTAAGTACCTTGGTGTCACCCTCGACCGTCGCCTCTTCTGGACCCTCCATCTCCGGACAATCCAAGCCAAGGCACACTCCCGACTCCGTCTCCTCAAGCTCCTTTCCAGCTGTACACCCCTCCACCATACTCCACACCTATAAATCCCTCATCCACCCTATCCTCTGTTATGCCCATCCTGCCTCGATCTCTGCCCCCCCCCCCTACCTTTTACAAATCCCTTCAGATCCTTGAACGCCATGCCCTCTCCCACGCAGATCCTGTACGACCTAATTCCGTTCCCCCACCTCCTCCTTTTCCTCGAACGGATACGGATCCGCTACACCTCCCATAAACTCGATCCTCCTCACCCGCTTGTCTCACCCAACCTCTCCTACCCCCACCCGCTGCTGCGCCTGTATCTCCACGTCCCACCTGCTCTCCATCTCTCCACGCTCCTTACCCTCTCCCAAGGTGGCTTCTGCCAGCTCCCCCTCCCTGATGATGCCCTCCTGCCCTCCATCTACCCCTCCTACCAACTTTGATCCTCCCCTCCCCCTTCCTGTGTTTTTTCCTTTGGGCACCCTCCCTCCCTTCTCTCTCCTTTTCCCTCCATCCCCCCTTCCTCCACCCCTCTTCCTGCGGGCTTCCCCTACCCCCCCTCCTCCCTTCCTTCCTCCCCCCTGTCTCCCCTGCCCTTGGCATCTCTGCTCTTCCCTCTCCCTCTCCCACCCCCCTCCTCCTCTCTTGGCAGGTCCCCGGACTCGTATACACTCAGTGGACATTCGCGCGCCGGAGATCATTGCCTCGTGTTTCTGTGTGTGACGTCGTTCGTGCTCAAGTGTTCCAGTGTTATTCGTTTTGTGCTCCAACGTTCGCGTGTGACAATTTTCGTCTCTGTGTGTGTCCACGTGTCTGAACAATTTTATCTTGGACTCTACGCCCGTAAACGGCTCCATGTATTTTAAAAGTGTATGTCTCCGTTTATATATCGACCGTATTTATTCTATAACTGTCTTCATTTGTATCTTTTTTTTTTCTCTGTGGCCAAAGAACGGCGTACTATGCCGCTGATGGCCTACCTGTAACAGGTATAAAAATAACAATAAAGAAAAAAAATTTCTGATTACGTGCTGATACCCATAGATACGACACAATGCTTCTGAAATTGTATTTTGGAATTCATCTAACAATGATGAAACCAATTACATTCATCACCCCATTTTTTGCTACCACAAAGTGAGGATCTATTACACCTAATAATATAATAGGATAATAGGTTTCATTGGTGGGGGGGATGGGGGAGGGAACTATTCATTGCCAAACCTCAAAACTGGGTCACGTATTAACGAAAGAGTTATGACACCATACTGAAATCCAATTAAATGACTGTTTTCAAAAGAAACGTCCACTAAACTGACACTAGAGAAGGAAAGATTATGTTTACACATACAACTGCGGCCTAAAGGCATCACATGCCTTGATATTAATAAAATATTAAACATAACATTAAATCTTCCACTACTTTGGAAGTATTAGAGACTTACAGAATCCAAGACCAGTTTCGGAATCAGCAAAAAATTCCTTTGTGATTAGACGTTTGACACATCAAGTTGTCTTCTTCGTTTCTCAGCCTCTTTTTTCTGCATTTGCAGATATACCGGTTGTATAGTTTAAGTACCGTGTTTAGCAACTATAATGAAAGTCTTATTAAGATCAAACGCATTCCGCTTTATTCTAAGGCGTCTTGAGTGGTCACTGCAACAATATGATTTTCCTCTCTTACAAATTGGTTTGCTAGAATCATGAACAGTTCGTATGCTTTAAGTTACTATTATAAGTAGTATTAATTCTTATCGTTACTCACAGTTTACGTTGACGAAGAATAACGTAAACAACAAAAAACCGAGAGTAACGATATGAATTAATATTGTTTATGGTATTAAAGCGTGGTAACTGTTCATGATCCTAGCTAACAAACTTATAAGAGAAAATCTCATTCTGGAAACATCCCCCTAGCTGTGGCTAAGCCATGTCTCCGCAATTCTTTCGGGAGTGCTAGTTCTGCAAGGTTCGCAGGAGAGCTTCTGCAAAGTTTGGAAGGTAGGAGACGAGATACTGGTAGAAGTACAGCTGTGAGGACGGGGCGTGAGTCGTGCTTGGGTAGCTTAGTTGGTAGAGCACTTGCCCGCGAAAGGCAAAGGTCCCGAGTTCGAGTCTCGGTCCGGCACACAGTTTTAATCTGCCAGGAAGTTTCATATCAGCGCACACTCCGCTGCAGAGTGAAAATCTCATTCTAATTAAGGACAAACTATTTCTCGGCACTTTTTAACCGTGTTCCACACGCGTTTCACTGCGGAACAGAAAGCAGCCTCAGGCATTTTCATACCGCGTATTAACAGCACGACAATGAGAGTACAACAGTGCAGAGGCTGCGACTGCACACTATTTTTGAAATGAGAGCTACACAGCTAAAGGGTGATTAAGAAATACATTGATGACTGTTAATACATTTGAATATCTTAAAGTTTCGTTTAACGTAACTTAGTAATGTTGTTGTTGTGGTCTTCAGTCCTGAGACTGGTTTGATGCAGCTCTCCGTGCTAATCTATCCTGTGCAAGCTCCTTCATCTCTTAGTACCTACTGCACCTACATCCTTCTGAATCTGCTCAGTGTATTCATCTCCTGGTCTCCCTCTACGATGTTTACACTCCACGCTGCCCTCCAACGCTAAATTTGTGATCCCACGATGCCTCAGGACATGTCCTACCAGCCGATCCCTTCTTCTAGTCAAGTTGTGCCACAAACTTCTCTTCTCCCCAATCCTATTCAATACCTCCTCATTAGTTACGTGATCTACCCACCTAATCTTCAACGTTCTTCTGTAGCACCACATTTCTAAAGCTTCTATTCTCTTCTTGTCCAAACTATTTATTGTCCATGTTTCACTTCCATACATGGCTACACTCCATACAAATACTTTCAGAAACGACTTCCTGACACTTAAATCTATACTCGATGTTAACAAATTTCTCTTCTTCGACCATCATCAGTTATTTTGCTCCCCAAATAGCAAAACTCCTTTACTGCTTTAAGTGTCTCATTTCCTAATCTAATTCCCTCAGCATCACCCGACTAAATTCGACTACATACCATTATCCTTGCTTTGCTTTTGTTGATGTTCACCTTATACCCTCCTTTGAAGACACTGTCCATTCCGCTCAACTGCTATACCAGGTCCTTTGCTGTCTCTGACAGAATTACAATGTTATCGGCGAACCTCAAACTCTTTATTCCTTCTCCCTGGATTTTAATACCTACTCCGAATTTTTCTTTTGTTTCCTTTACTGCTTGCTCAATATACGGATTGAATAACATCGGGGAGAGGCTACAACCCTGTCTCACTCCCTTCCCAACCACTGCTTACCTTTCATGCCCCTCGACTCTTGTAACTGCCACCTGGTTTCTGTACAAATTGTAAATAGCCTTTCGCTCCCTGTATTTTACCCCTGCCACCTTTAGAATTTGAAAGAGAGTATTCCAGTCAACATTGTCAAAAGCTTTCTCTAAGTCTACAAATGCTAGAAACGTAGGTTTGCCTTTCCTTAATCTTTCTTCTAAGATAAGTCGTAAGGTCAGTATTGCCTCACGTGTTCCAGCATTTCTACGGAATCCAAACTGATCTTCCCTGAGGTCGGCTTCTATCAGTTTTTCCATTCGTCTGTAAATAATTCGTGTTAGTATTTTGCAGCTGTGACTTATTAAACTGATAGTTCGGTAATTTTCACATCTGTCAACACCTGCTTTCTTTGGGATTGGAATTATTATATTCTTCTTGAAGTCTGAGGGTATTTCGCCTGTCTCGTACATCTTGCTCACCAGATGGAAGAGTTTTGTCAGGACTGGCTCTCCCAAGGCCGTCAGTAGTTCTAATGGAATGTTGTCTACTCCCGGGGCCTTGTTTCGACTCAGGTCTTTCAGTGCTATGTCAAACTCTTCACGCAGTATCGTATCCCTCATTTCATCTTCATCTACATCCTCTTCCATTTCCATAATATTGTCCTCAAGTACATCGCCCTTGTATAGACTCTCTATATACTCCTTCCACCTTTCTGCTTTTCCCTCTTTGCTTAGAACTGAGTTTCCATCTGAGCTCTTGATATTCATACAAGTGGCTCTCTTTCCTCCAAAGGTCTCTTTAATTTTCCTGTACGCAGTATCTTTGCCTAGTGAGATAAGCCTCTACATCCTTACATTTGTCCTCTAGCCATCCCTGCTTATCCATTTTGCACTTCCTGTCGATGTCATTTTTGAGACGTTTGTATTCCTTTTTGCCTGCTTCATTTACTGCATTTTTATATTTTCTCCTTTCATCAATTAAATTCAATATTTCTTCTGTTACCCAAGGATTTCTTCAAGCCCTCGTATTTTTACCCATTTGATCATCCGCTGCCTTCACTACTTCATCCCTCAAAGCTACCCATTCTTCTTCTACTGTATTTCTTTCTCCCATTCCCGTCAATTGTTCCCTTATGCTTTCCCTGAAACTCTCTACAACTTCTGGTTTAGTCAGTTTATCCAGGTCCCATCTCCTAAAATTTCCACCTTTTTTGCAATTTCTTAGTAATAATCTCATACATAAGTAGGACCTACTTCCAAGAACGTAACGCCATTGTACGTGTGCCACGGCTTCTGACCAACCATCGAGTTTCTGTTTGTTTACATCAGGTTTATTCTTATGATGAACGGAGTATAATAATGTAATACGTACTGTCAAATGGCTGACACTGCTTCCTGCTTCATGGTGAAACACGCGCGCGGAACACCTTTAAAAATGGCGATAAACAATTGTTGTTAATGTTTTACACAGAATTGCAAAGAAAATTCAGCCTTGAACTTTTTCTAGAAACGTATTTCTAAATAGAAAGGAATCGTCCGTGTAAGATCTGCGGCGTAATTCGTAGCGTGACTCTACCGACTCTCAGTGGATTTTTTTTTCATTCAGTTCAAATACCTGTATCATTTAAATAGGAAATTCATGAAATGTATGCAAATTAACAAGTACTTAATGGTCATTTTCATGAAAAATGCATGTTTTCTTGTTTCTAATAACACATATCATTTTCGTTGCAAATATAAATTCTCAGTTATCGATATTTTATAAAATATTAATAAAGATTAATAAAGAAAGATTAATAAATATTGTTTAAGTTAAGAAAGCATTTGGAGAAAAATGAAAAATCAAATACCCTTTCATTTGAAGTATGTTCATCGTTTTGTACCAAAGGTGTTGTCGCACGAGAGACTGAAAAATAAGCGTCGTAGAAACATCGGAAAACTATAATTTTTCACGGCGTCCAACACGCTGTACAAATGCTACATTGTCACAGTTGGCACCGTACCACTGCAGTCAGAACACTACAGAAGTGATCTGGTACCAAGTTAAGGGATTTGTCGTGAGAAATAAGACGTACTCGAACTAATGCACGAAGCTTTGTCACACAGCACAGCCGAACGCTTGCGAAATGCGAAAAGCACGTCAGGAGAGAAGAGGAAAAAAAATGCGATGATTGGGTGGCTTCGTGGATTCCGTTGTTGATCGCCTCGTTATCATCGTAGCAGATGACAATTCAGCACTGACATGTGTTCCTCGGATTCGGCTATGGGAGTACCGGTAGTTAAGAGATTACCAGACGACAGACTATAAGTAATACGTTTTTCACTGACTTGAATTTTTGACGACATGGTGAAATCCGTACAATATGCTGTTGTGTTACACATAGTTCATGCGGAAAAATTACCTTGTGTTTAAGTTAGGAATTTTCATCACTCTTGTTTTTAGTTACAATACTATATTAGCTAAGAAAGAATGCGTGTTTATGTTTTCCAGCGTGGTCATCTGAGAACCATATTGACGGCATACTGCCATATATTATTATATTCTGTTTAAAAATTAAATGACTTTCGAAGTTATAGGTTGTTTCTCTGCTCGTCTCTTTTTATGTATTAACTGTTCAGATCACTGCAGATTAGTTGGAGCAACTGGCTGGCCAGAGGTGTCCAAGTTACATGCGCCGGTAAAGCTATTGTCCGCTATCCTCGCTGAGTCGTAAGGCACAGAGTAAAACGTATCCTTACTATCGTACTTGACTGTAATCCAGACAGCTTGGCTTCTGCTCCACATGAAACGAAATCCAATAACATTTGAGCATACGTGGAAGAATACATAGTATAATTTTTACATCATGTTTATTCTTACGATGAACGCAGTATAGTGATCAGACACCTCAATACTACTAAGAAGTACATATTTATACCTCGTTCTGTGACCTTACATCAATTAAACTGGTGAGCAGACTATGTCTATACATACATTCATAAGAGGCGCCAGGGGCCTGAAATTGACGTAGCTCAGCAGAACTTCAACAATGTATTTTTGTGATTGGCTACCAAAGTTAAGTTGACAACACTGGAAAAACATAGCTTATGATTGTTGATATTGGGAAAGCTGTTTGTGAAGTGTGTTTCGCAATAAATGTAATTCTATTGAGACATGTTTTGATTTATTCCTTGGTGCATGGAACATAGTGGCCAGCACAAATTAATCCTGAGACCAAACTTCTGAATGGACTGCACCCATTTTGATTTTTGATCGTGTTGTGGAATCCAATAGTTGGATCTGTGAATTGAATGGGAACTCAGAGTGTAACTGTCTGTCGATCTCCAGTTTAGAAAACGTCCTAACTCGAGAAAATTATGACGGTGGAGGTGTTAGTCCTTCTCCACATGTCCACCCTTCAATGAGACCCCTTTTAACTTCTTGTAGAAGTCTGCCTTTTGGTTGTTTCACCAGAATCACCTTGTCTTTATTCTGGAAATGCCTGTCACGCAATGCTTCTTTCTTCCTAGAATACAGGAAGAAGTCATCTGGAAATACTATCGATGACAGTGTTGTTAAAGCAGAGTTACTAAACAGAGCCTTGCGAAATCCCTTCACCAAAGAAGACGAAATAAATATTCCAGAATTCGAATCGAGAACAGATGCCAACACGAGTAACTTAGAAGCAGACTTCCTTGGAGTAGTGAAGCAACTTAAAACATTCAACAAAAGCAAGTTTTCCAATCCAGACCGTATACCAATTAAGTTGTCCGCCCCCGGTAGCTGAGTGGTCAGCGCGACAGACTGTCAATCCTAAGGGCCCGGGTTCGATTCCCGGCTGGGTCGGAGATTTTCTCTGCTCAGGGACTGGGTGTTGTGTTGTCCTAATCATCATCATTTCATCCCCATCGACGCGCAAGACGCCGAAGTGGCGTCAAATCGAAAGACTTGCAGCAGGCGAGCGGTCTACCCGACGGGAGGCCCTCGTCACACGACCAATTAAGTTCATTTCAGAGTATGTTGATGCAGTAGCTCCATACTTAACAATCGTATACAACCACCCGCTCGACGAAAGATCCATATCCAAAGACTGGGGAGTTGCACAGGTCACACCAATATTCTAGAAAGGTAGTAGGAGTAATCCACTAAATTGCAGGCCTGTATAATTATCGTCGATATGCAGCAGAATTCAGAAACATATATATATGAATTACCTAAAAGAGAACGGTCTATTGACAAACAATCAAGACGGATTTAGAAAACATCGTTCTTGTTAAACACAACTAGCTCTTTACTCACACGAAGGGTTGCGTGCTATTGACAAGGGATTTAAAATTGATTCCGCATTTATAGAGTGCCAGAAGGCTTTTGACACTGTATCTCGCAAGCAGCTTGTAATCAAATTGCGTGCTAATGGAATATCATCACAGTTATGCGACTGGATTCGTGTCCTTTCAGAGAGGTCACAGTTCGTAGTAATTGACGGATAGTTATCGACTAAAACAGAAGTGATTTCTGGTGTTAATCCTCTTCTATTCCTCATCTATGTAAACGATTTAGGAGACAATCTGACCAGCCACCGTAGGTTGCTTGCAGATGGTGCTGTCGTTTATCGTCTACTAAAGTCATCAGAATATCAAAACAAATTGCAAAACGATTTAGAAAAGATATGTGTATGGTGTAAAAATTGGCAATTGGCCCTAAATAATGAAAAGCGTGAGTTATCCACATGATTGCTAAAAGGAATCCGTTGAACGTCGGTTGCACGATAAATCAATCAAATTTTAAGGCCGTAAATTCAACTAAATACCTAGGACCCACAATTACGAACAATTTAAATTGGAAATAACACATAGGAAATGGTGTGGGGAAGCGAACAAAAGACTGCGGTTTTTTTTTTATAGAACACTTAGGAAATGTAGCAGATCTACTAAAGAGACTGCCTACACTACGCCTGTCTGTCCTCTTTTGGAATACTGATGCGCAATGTGGGATTCTTACCAGATAGGATTAATGGAGTGTATCGAGGAAGTTCAAAGAAGAGCAGCACGTTTTGTATTATCGAGAAATAGGGGAGATAGTGTCACGGACATGATACAGGATTTGGGGTGTATATCATTAAAACAAAGGCGTTTCTCTTTGCGGCGGGATCCTTCTCACGAAATTTCAATCACGCCGACATACATAGGGAGAAACTGTCATCGTTATAAAATAAATAAACCAGCAACAAGTTCATATTCGTTGACTCACCGTTACCTGAATCCAACTTATACATTCATCATCAGAGGGCTTGCCTACTTTTATGAAAACAAGTGAACGTTAGTTTACTGATGTCCACCAGGAACTTTTGTTTGAATAGTGTTTGTCCAACTAACGACTTTCACGGAAAGATATAGGTGTTCGTTTACCCAGCGCGTTGTTAGAGAGTGGAATAATAGATTATTATTGTGAAGGTGTTGCGATGAAACCTCTGCCAGGCACTTAACCGTGATTCGCAAAGTATTCATGTATATGTAGATGTAGATGTGCCAATTCAGGGTAGGGCGAGCGGGGGGTAAAGTATGATAGCTGAAAGAAACAACATCGGTAGCTGCGTCATGAGCAGAATGAAGTGCAGCCGTAGTCGTGCAGCAAAAACACCGCCTCGGCCAGCTTTCCGTATCCTCCTCAGGAGATTTCCATAGTACACCTCTGTGGCGATTTGCCACTCCCGAGCATGATTTATTAGCATCACACCGTGGGGGTGCCAAAAAACAGCAACGTCACCTTGTCCGAGAATGGCTGGTTCTTCACTTTTTTCATCGGTGGTGAGTCCAAAGAGCATGCTCCGCTACGTTGTGTTTGGATCGTTGTGATGCACCCAGCAATCATTGACGGTGATTAGGCGGCTACAGAAGCAATTTGGATTGGCTTTATGCGCGTGCAACATTTCCGATGTTGCCTCAATTCGATCAGCTTTCTGAATGAACAGCTGCGGAACCCAGCGGGCAGTTACCTCTGTCATGTTCAAAATGTCATACAAGATGTTGAAACCTCATCCACAACTGATTGTCGCTTTTTCCATTATTGCCTCGATAGGTCTTCGAACACCAGAACCTTCACATCTGTTACAGGGTGTTTCAAAAATGACCGGTATATTTGAAACGGCAATAAAAACTAAACGAGCAGCGATAGAAATACACCGTTTGTTGCAATATGCTTGGGACAACAGTACATTTTCAGGCAGACAAACTTTCGAAATTACAGTAGTTACAATTTTCAACAACAGATGGCGCTGCGGTCTGGGAAACTCTATAGTACGATATTTTCCACATATCCACCATGCGTAGCAATAATATGGCGTAGTCTCTGAATGAAATTACCCGAAACCTTTGACAACGTGTCTGGCGGAATGGCTTCACATGCAGATGAGATGTACTGCTTCAGCTGTTCAATTGTTTCTGGATTCTGGCGGTACACCTGGTCTTTCAAGTGTCCCCACAGAAAGAAGTCACAGGGGTTCATGTCTGGCGAATAGGGAGGCCAATCCACGCCGCCTCCTGTATGTTTCGGATAGCCCAAAGCAATCACACGATCATCGAAATATTCATTCAGGAAATCAAAGACGTCGGCCGTGCGATGTGGCCGGGCACCATCTTGCATAAACCACGAGGTGTTCGCAGTGTCGTCTAAGGCAGTTTGTACCGCCACAAATTCACGAAGAATGTCCAGATAGCGTGATGCAGTAATCGTTTCGGATCTGAAAAATGGGCCAATGATTCCTTTGGAAGAAATGGCGGCCCAGACCAGTACTTTTTGAGGATGCAGGGACGATGGGACTGCAACATGGGGCTTTTCGGTTCCCCATATGCGCCAGTTCTGTTTATTGACGAAGCTGTCCAGGTAAAAATAAGCTTCGTCAGTAAACCAAATGCTGCCCACATGCATATCGCCGTCATCAATCCTGTGCACTATACCGTTAGCGAATGTCTCTCGTACAGCAATGGTAGCGGCGCTGAGGGGTTGCCGCGTTTGAATTTTGTATGGATAGAGGTGTAAACTCTGGCGCATGAGACGATACGTGGACGTTGGCGTCATTTGGACCGCAGCTGCAACACGGCGAACGGAAACCCGAGGCCGCTGTTGGATCACCTGCTGCACTAGCTGCGCGTTGCCCTCTGTGGTTGCCGTACGCGGTCGTCCTACCTTTCCAGCACGTTCATCCGTCACGTTCCCAGCCCGTTGAAATTTTTCAAACAGATCCTTTATTGTATCGCTTTTCGGTCCTTTGGTTACATTAAACCTCCGTTGAAAACTTCGTCTTGTTGCAACAACACTGTGTTCTAGGCGGTGGAATTCCAACACCAGAAAAATCCTCTGTTCCAAGGAATAAACCATGTTGTCTACAGCACACTTGCACGTTGTGAACAGCACACGCTTACAGCAGAAAGACGACGTACAGAATGGCGCACCCACAGACTGCGTTGTCTTCTATATCTTTCGCATCACTTGCAGCGCCATCTGTTGTTGAAAATTGTAACTACTGTAATTTCGAAAGTTTGTCCGCCTGAAAATGTACTGTTGTCCCAAGCATATTGCAACAAACGGTGTATTTCTATCGCTGCTCGTTTAGTTTTTATTGCCGTTTCAAATATACCGGTCATTTTTGAAACACCCTGTACTTCGTAATTCAGACTTCTTTGACGACAATGGAAGCGTCTACGCCATCTCAGTATGGATTAGGGAAGCGTTTTTCCTCTTAACACGCAGAAAACAAATGCCGTGTGGTGCATCGCTTTGCTGCTGCACATTCTTTTTTTTGCCTTGGCTGTTCTAGCGCTTGCGGCGTACTAGTGTGCAGGAATTTCAGAGTGTATCAGCGAAACAAACGATTTTTTTTAGGGGATAGTTAAAACTTTATGACTATCTCTCGTATCGATTTCAATTAAAACTTCTTTCATATGTAGGCAACTTTGATCGTGAAACGCCTGAGTGGACAATTACGAAGTCAAGCGAGCTGAAAGCTAACTCCGCCAGTGGAATACAGAAACCTACAAATCGTTGTTTCTACGAGACAATAAAATTATTTATTAATTAATACGCAATTGCTACTATTGCCAGGGAGGCAAACCTGACGAATGCGTACGCATAAATAATATGTTGTTGGGTTAGGAGACTCCACTTATGAACTTTGGACGCTTAATGTATAAGCTTAGCTGGTCAGTCTTGACATAAGAGTCCGTAAGATTGCAGTCAGTGTTCAAAAGTTGAAGATAGCAGTTTTTACAATGAGGGGGATAAAACCAAAAGGAAGTAGAACAAATATTCTCGTGTCAAAAGTCAAGAATTTAATTTTGACAGATTCCATTTACTAGACTGATTTCTCGTTTTCTTTCCATACGAATGTATGCTTATGAGATAGGACGGTCTTAAATACCACTTCCGCCTCTCTCTTCCCTTGCGGTACGTACGGCTGGTTAAAAACCCAATATGTGTGAACTCTAATGCACATTGTATACGTGACATTACACGACTTCCTATCTATATAGGTAACATAAGGAGAACTGTCGCTTAGCGGGGCAGTATCATGGAATATTGCAGGAACTGATGTACGAGGCCTGTTCAGAAAGTAAGCTCCGATTGATTGCCAAATTGAAACCACAGTGATCATCAGAAATGTTTTACTTGTAACAATTAGCTACACCTTTCAGCTACGTCTCTACGTAGTCGCCGTTCTGGCTTAGACTTTTGTCATAGCGTTGTACCAACTTTTCAATAGCCTCATCATAGACGGCAGCCGCCAGTGCTTTCCGCCAATTCTCCACGCTGGCCTACACCTCGTTGTCTGTGTCAAAATGTTGTCTTCAAAGACAGCGGTTCATGTGACCAGAGATGAAACTCAGGGGGAGACAATTGCGGACTGTATTGTGGGTAATCTCACATTTCCATTTGAAAACGATGCAGGAGCATCTTCATTGCCCCTGCAGAATGCGGCTGAGAATTGTCTTGAAGAAGAAACAGCACGACAGTTATGTAATGTTAGCTGCATAGCTTCAGGCGAAATTTCTCACCAGGCCCTCGTACTTGGCGGCAGACGCTATTTTCTAGACATCTTTACGCACTCACTGCGAGCTCAGAAATGAGAAGAGCGACGTGATGCTAACTGGGGTTATACTAGAGACACTACCCAACACATCTGTGCAAAGCTTTATCGGATTTTCATAGTCGTTTCCATTTCGCGACCGATCGGAGCTTACTTTCTGAACGCCCCTCGTATATGCTATTTTGTCAAATTACGACGTCTTTGGAGAACCGTGGGTATTATGCGGTACAGGCTGTTGACAGTACACAACAGAAACCAGCAATAATTTGATATTCGTTGACTTTCTTTAATACGCACCGTTTATATATTCATCGTCAGATGGCTTGCCTACTTTTATGAAAACAAGTGGACACTAGTTTACTGATGTCCATCAGGAACATTTGTTTGAATAGTATTTGTCCAACTAACAGCACGAAGGTTCTTCGTCGTATTTACGAACACACGCACACACACACACACTGCGGTCTTCATTACTAATGAGGTTCGCTGCGCAGTAGTACAATATGTTTCCACTCATCATGTATTTTGACTGAATTATATCATCTGCTGTGTACTGTGAGCCTTCTGTGTCTTCGCTCTAAACAGCTGTGTTTTTGTTATGCTGTTTAGCCGCACGGGGTAGCCGTGCGATCTACAGCGCCTTGTCACGGTTCGAGCGGCTTTCCCCCGTCGGAGGTTCGAGTCCTCCCTCGGGCACGGGTGTGTGCGTGTTGTCACTAGCGTAAGTTAGTTTAAGTAGTACGGAAGCCTAGGGACCGATGACCTCAGAAGTTTGGTCCCATAGTCCTTACCACAAGTTTCCAAAATTATGCTGTTTAATTTTTGTCTTTTCATTATCAGTGTGCCTTTCATGATTCGATTTTTCATCAAATTTCTACACTGCGATATTGATAATGTTTTGAAACTGAATAGGTGATACAGGGATACTATATCTGCTACAACGTTCATAAAAGCAAAAACCCAATAAAAATGGCCATTGAGTACACACACACACACACACACACACACACACACACACACGCACACACACACTATCCACTCACCCTGCTACCCACCCACAGCGAACCCCCCCGCCCCCCCCCCCCCCACTACTCCCTCTGCGGGTCCGGGGTAAGAATAGGCCCAAGGTATTCCTGCCTGTCGTAAGAGGCGACTAAAAGGAGTCCTTCCCCCTCAAGGGGGTAGTTTGCGCCTACGTCCGGAGACGGACGGTTCAACGACTTACATTTGTGGTCATTTTGGTTTTTCGCTTATTCTGGTTTCTTCCTTCGTTTGTTTGTTTCCTTTCTTTGTCCTTCTCCCTCTCTCACTGTCTTCCTTACTTTTTACCTTGCCTTCTTCTCCTTGCCTTCTTGTCCACCATATCGTCTCCGCCTCGGCGTTTGAGACAGTCTATCCTTTCTCTGCCGGCCGATGTGGCCATGCGGTTCTAGGCGCTTCAGTCTGGGACCGCGTGACCGCTACGGTCGCAGGTTCGAATCCTGCCTCGGGCATGGATGTGTGTGATGTCCTTAGGTTAGTTACGTTTAAGTAGTTCTAGGGGACTGATGACCACAGATGTTAAGTCCCATAGTGCTCAGAGCCATTTGAACCATTTTTGTCTTTTCTCTCCCTCTCTCCCCTTTTTTTTCCTATTCTTCTTTCCTCCCTGTGCGTGCCTGAAGGCCGACCCACGCGTTCGCACGCGTAGCCGGTGACGGGGTAAAGCGTAATTCCCCGCCCTGGGTAGACAAGTAGAACCCGTGCGTACCCTCTGGTAAAGGCCAGACCCGGGGATGGGTGACTGCCCGAGCCGCACCATCCGACTATGCCGGTTGGTCCGTTCGTTTCTCGGGAGGTGTGACCTGAGGTGTAAACATTTACCTAAGGCGGGAGCGCCCTCTGAGAGGGTCCCCACAAGGAAGGAGCGCGCCATCGGAGACGCTGGCAATCATGGGGGATTCATCCGCAATGGATTTCTCTTCCTCTTCTCTCTCGACTTCTCTCCAAAAATGGAAACTTGACCAGCCACCAGTGACAAAAGTACTACTGCCTGCCCCAAAGTTCCTCGCAGGTTCTAGATCTGAGGACGGAAAGGATTTTTCATCTGTCAACACTTTCGTTATTCAGAAGGGCGTAGATGGCATAGCCGGACCTGTCAAGTCTTGTACCAGGATGCGTAACGGTATCCTGTTGTTGGAAACTGCCTTTCAGGCACAAAAACTCCTTCGGGCCACACTCCTGTACATGTTCCCTGTCCAGGTAGATGCTCACCGCACTTTGAATTCGTCGCGTGGTGTGGTATCTACTAGATCACTCGACAGATTGACTGACGTGGAGATTCAGTCTTTCCTCGCTAAGCAGGGCCTGACTGCTGTCCATAGGGTCATGGAAAAGGTCGACAATGACCATGTACCGACCTGGACACTTTTCTTGACCTTTGATAGTGTTCAGCTGTCGTCGCGCATCAAAGCGGGCTATGGGGTTATTTCTGGTCGCCCCTATGTCCCGACACCTATCCGCTGCTACCAGTGTCAGCGTTTTAACCACACCCGCCAGAATTGTTCTAACGCGGCTAAATGCGTCACTTGTGACAGGGACGCCCATGAGGGTGACTGTCCACCTCCGTCTCCTCGTTGCGTGAACTGTCAAGGTGACCATGCAGCGTCCTCTCGCGACTGTCCCATCTACAAGGATGAGAGCTGTATACAAGAAATTCGGGTCAAAGAGAAAGTGTCCACCTCGGCTGATCGCAAGCTTTTTGCTAGTAGGAAGCCCACGCTGCTCCCAGCGGGGAAATACAGTACCGTCCTTGCCCTACCAGGGAGGTATCGACGCAGACATGCGATCTGACCTTTAGCGCTACGGTCGTACCGTTCGGTCAGTGCTAAGATCGCCCGGTCAACGTCTCCTCTTCCTCCCGTCACCCCTAAGACACAAACAAGCACCTTCATCAGCTTCTGCCAAGACTAAGACCCAGAAGTCAGATGCACGGGCCTTCAAAAAGGAACCGTCCCGTGAAGACTTCTTACGTACCCCGAACTCCCAGCCATCGACCAGTACTTCGACTAAACGACCTTCCAAGAAGGCTCATAGGAAGAAAAGTTCTCCTTCTCCGCCACGGCGCGTTTCTTCTCCTGCGCCACCCAGCGGTTGCCGCCCCAGGCCGCCATCCGTTTCGCCTGGCCGCACCGCTGGTAGCCGAACATCTGGCCGTTCACCGGCGAAGGAAGCTCCCCCTCCCGACCATCTTAACATGGTGGCCGACGAACCTATTGAAAAAATGGACGATGACTCTCCACCTATTGATAGCGGCAGCAGTGCTCGCTCGAAGCCAGGCCCTCAGCGGCCTTCGTGATGACCCCTTCTTGCTTCTCCTTTTTCTTTTGCTTCTCACGATGGCACTTCTTCATTAGAATATTCGTGGCATTCGCTCCAACCGAGAGGACTTAAAGTTGCTGCTACGCTTGCACTTTCCGCTCGTAGTAGCTCTCCAGGAAACAAAGCTACGCCCTTGCGATCGTATTGACTTGGCACACTATACCTCTGTGCGTTTTGACTTACCCCTGTGGCAGGTATTCCGGCTCATGGAGGGGTTATGTTGCTGGTCCTGGATGATATATACACGATACCATCACATTGCACACCGATCTGCGGGCAGTTGCCGTCCGAATTACTCTCCCCACTTTCACATTTTCCATTTGTACCGTTTACACTCCATCGTCGTGTGCCGTTACTAGGGCAGACATGGTGCAAATTATTGCTCAGCTACCTGCACCATTTTTGTTGACTGGAGACTTCAATGCCTACCATCCCCTTTGGGGCTCTCCAGCATCCTGTCCGAGTGGCTCCCTGTTAGCAGGCCTTTTCAACCACCTCAATCTTGTCTGCCTCAATACTGGCACCCCTACTTTTCTTTCGGACACAACTCACACCTACTCCCATTTAGACCTCTCTATATGTACTACCCAACTTGCACGTCGGTTTGAGTGGTACGCTCTTTCTGATACGTATTCGAGCGACCACTTCCCTTGTGTTATCCATCTCCTGCATCATACCCCATCTTCATGCTCAACTAGTTGGAACATCTCCAACGCAGACTGGGGGCTCTTCTCTTCCAGGGCGACATTTGAGGATCAAAACTTCGCAAGCTGCGATAGGTCGCACACCTCACGGAAGTCATTCTCACTGCTGCTGAATATTCCATCCCTCATACTACTTCTTCTCCACGTCGCGTACCGGTCCCCTGGTGGACCGCAGCATGTAGAGACGCTTTACGTGCTCGTCGACGTGCTTTACGCACCTTTAAACGCCACCCTACAGTGGCGAATTGTATTAATTATAAACGATTACGTGCGCAATGTCGTCGTGTTATTAAAGAAAGCAAGAAAGTCAGCTGGGTTGCTTTCACAAGCTCCTTCAACAGTTTTACTCCCTCTTCTGTTGTCTGGGGTAGCCTGCGCCGGCTATCTGGCACTAAGGTCCACTCACCAGTTTCTGGCTTGACGGTCGCAAATTACGTCCTTGTGGCCCCTCAGGATGTCTCCAATGCCTTCGGCCGATTTTCCACAGAGGTTTCGAGATCCGCTCACTACCACCCTGCCTTCCTCCCACGAAAACAGGCCAAGGAGGCAAGGCCACCTAACTTCCGCTCCTCGAATCATGAAAGTTATAATGCCCCATTCACCATGCGGGAACTCGAAAATGCACTTGCCCGGTCACGATCCTCCGCTCCAGGGCCTGATTCTATTCATATTCAGATGCTGAAGAACCTTTCTCCTGAGGGTAAAGGTTTTCTTCTTCGTACTTATAATCGCATCTGGATTGAGGGTCATGTTCCCACATGCTGGCGCGAATCTGTTGTTGTCCCGATTCATAAGCCGGGGAAGGACA
Organism: Schistocerca piceifrons; assembly: GCF_021461385.2. Lineage (NCBI taxonomy): Eukaryota > Metazoa > Arthropoda > Insecta > Orthoptera > Acrididae > Schistocerca > Schistocerca piceifrons. Next base: position 94,573,914 of record NC_060140.1, read on the forward strand.
AGCTCTTGCCTTACAGTTATCGACCCATTTCCCTTACTAGCTGTGTCTGTAAGGTGATGGAACGATTGGTTAACTCTCGTTTGGCTTGGCTGCTCGAATCTCGACGCCTACTTACCAATGTACGATGTGGATTTCGTAGGCGCCGCTCTGCTGTTGACTATATGGTTACCTTGTCGACCTTCATCATGAATAACTTCTTGCGGAAGCGCCAGACAGTGGTTGTGTTCTTTGATTTGGAGAAGGCTTACGACACCTGTTGGAGGGCGGGCATTCTCCGCACCATGCATACATGGGGCCTTCACGGTCGCCTCCCTCTTTTTATTCGTGCATTTTTCATGGATCGAAAGTTCAGGATACGTGTGGGTTCTGTCCTGTCAGACGCCTTTTGCCAGGAGAATGGGGTGCCACAGGGCTCAGTTTTGAGCGTCGCTCTCTTCGCCATAGCGATCAATCCAATAATGGATTGCCTCCCAGCTGATGTATCAGGCCACCTTTTCGTGGACGATTTTACCATCTATTGCAGCGCGCAGCGTACATGTTTCCTGGAGCGCTGTCTTCAGCGTTGTCTTCACCGTCTTTACTCCTGGAGTGTCGCCAATGGCTTCCGTTTTTCCGCCGAGAAGACGGTCTGTATTAACTTATGGCGCTACAAAGAGTTTCTCCCACGGTCCATACTTCTCGGTCCCGTTGCTCTCCCATTCGTGGAGATAACAAAATTTTTAGGTCTTATATTTGACAGGAAACTCAGCTGGTCTCCACATGTGTCATATTTGGCTGCCCGTTGTACCCGTTCCATAAATGTCCTCCGTGTTCTCAGCGGTACGTCGCGGGGAGCGAATCGAACCGTCCTACTTCGCCTATATCGGTCGATCGTCCGCTCAAAGCTGGATTATGGGAGCTTTGTATACTCCTCCGCACGGCCGTCCATCTTACGCCGCCTCAATTCTATACAACATCGGGGGTTACGTCTTGCAATCGGAGCATTTTATACTAGTCCCGTCGAGAGTCTTCATGCTGAAGCCGGTGAATTGCCACTAATCTACCGGCGCGATATACTGCTTTGTCGGTATGCCTGTCGGCTATTTTCAATGCCCGACCACCCGTCTTATCGTTCCTTTTTTGACGACTCTCTCGACCGTCAATACGGGTTGTATGTATCTACCCTGCTACCCCCTGCAGTTCGCTTTCGTCGCCTCCTTCAGCAACTTGATTTTCCACTCCCTGCAACCTTTAGAGTGGGCGAGAGCCACACGCCACCTTGGCTCCAGGCTCATGTTCGCGTTCACCTTGACCACAGCTCGCTCCCAATGGAGGTTACCCCAGCTTCGGTATACCGCTCGCGGTTTGTCGAACTTCGTTCGAAGTTCATTAATACGATTTTCATTTATACAGATGGCTCTAAGACCAAAGACGGTGTCGGGTGTTCTTTTATTGTCGGCGCACACGGTTTCAAATAACGGCTCCACGGCCATTGTTCGGTGTTCACAGCTGAGCTATTTGCCCTCTACCAGGCTGTTGTTTACATCCGCCGCCACCGACATTTTGCTTATGTCATCTGCTCCGATTCCCTGAGCGCCATCCAGAGCCTCAGTGATCCGTATCCGGTTCATCCTATCGTGCACCGGATCCAACGCTCTGTTCAGCAGCTGGCGGACGACGGTTTTCCGGTTACCTTTATGTGGGTTCCTGGCCATGTCGGTATCCCTGGGAACGAAGCTGCAGATGCCGCGGCCAAGGCTACGGTCCTCCAGCCTCGGACAGCTTCCTGTTGTGTGCCTTCATCTGATTTTAGCAGGGTCATTTGTCAGCGCATTTTATCGCTGTGGCATGCCGATTGGTCTACACTTACTGAAAACAAGCTTCGGGCCTTGAAACCTCTCCCCACGGCTCCGACGACCTCTTCACGCCCTTCTCGACGGGAGGAGGTCGTTTTGGCCCGGTTACGGATTGGACACTGGCGGTCCAGCCACCGCCATCTGCTGACGGCTGCACCGGCGCCGCTCTGCCCATGTGGGCAATTGCTGACGGTACGCCACATTTTAACGTCCTGTCCGAATTTTAATACACTGCGCATTGATATTGGCCTGCCATGTACTCTGGATGAAATTTTAGCGGATGACCCTGGAGCAGCTGCTCGCGTTCTTCGTTTTATCCACGTGACAAACCGGTCTAATGACATTTGATTATGCTGTTTTCTTTTAATCCCTTGCCTGTTAATGTGCCTTTTATAGTGTTGTCCTTTTTAGTTGCTGTTTTAACATTGTGGCTCGCAGTGCATTCATAATTTAGTCTGGGCGCTAGTGACCACTGTAGTTGTGCGCCCTAAAAGCACAAAAAATAATAAATAAATAAATAAAAAACCAACACACACACACGTGCGCGCGCGCGAGCACGCACGCAAACACACACACATGAAAGACTACGACTGTTAGCTTCGTTACTGTACACATTTTAATCATTCACGAACAGCACTGCAACTGTGCAACGAAATCTCTCGAGAGCTATATCAACAACATATGGTTAACGAGAGGAGAAGAACTGGTAGCGTGTAGTTTCTGGTCAACAGATTGTGCACTAATTTCCATAACCCAAAAGCGATCCACCTACGTAAAATTTCATGGGTAGTGAGATTGTGGCACTGGGAGGACGAACATTGGGAGTAGAGGTCTGAAGATTGTCGGAGAATGTGATTGAAATTTTGAGAATTCCCAGCTACTTTGGCTCTCTCACGTTCCTACACGATATATGCTTCAAATAAACACTGTGCTATGAAAAAAGTGGTTGCTTCTTTCCACATTCAAGGCAGAAACATTAACTGTGATGTGTTATCGATGTGAAATACCCCCTACGACTGGCAGTCGAATAATGCAAACTGGAACCTCAATTGGAGATCGCAGTTAACGAGAAAGGAAGGAGATCAGCTTGTCTGCACATCTTAGTAACATGAAAAGAGTGTTGTTTAAGGGTGAATTTCAGCATTGACAACAAAATTAAAAATCAAATTATTGGCATCACAGAAATCTTATGTAATACACCAAAAATGGTTTTAAAGTTAAATAGTATATACTCCGTAATAATGCTAGATGTTTACCCCCACATACTGTCACACATTGATTAAGAGGGTCTGCGTCGTTTTAATAACTCTCGCATTCTTTATCGATAGTCGTCATTCTATTAGTTTGTCTATCTCCTTGAAATTTCGTACTTTGATTTGTCTGACAAATTAATCTACATCAGTTTCCTTGTACATTATTAAGTGACCATTGTTGGCGAATGAAGGGAGGGATTCACCTAGAAGATGATCTCATGAATAGACATAGGAGTTACCGTTCAATAATGCGCAAATCTGTTACTGAACGCAATATATTCACATTGTAAATTATTGGTCAGAACCTTTTTTTGCTACTATTAATAAGACTGTGACAGCTTGCCATCGACATCTACCCCTGAAAATGAGAACCAGGAGATTCATAATAGCAGAAAGGAAAGTATTTTTAACAAGTAAGAAAAATGAAGTTGATCCTGGGAAAACGCGCGTCGATATCAAATCTGCTCCATACTAGTTAACAGACTGCACTGGAAACTGCACTCTCTTAAAATTAGGTATGCATCCGGATGAGTGATAACTGCAGGATAACCTTCTTCCTTTCCTGTTTAAAATGTCGCTTCAGTTAAACTGACACACAGTTTTGAGCAGCTGAAAAGTTTTGACTAATCGAGGTTCTGTAGGAAAATACACTGGTGTACAAAACTTAAGGATGAAAGTAACTTTCGCATGGGGTATCACCGCCAAGTAACATAGCTTGATGAAACTTAGACCGTACGTAGAAAGAACTGCTACAGTATAGTCCAGAAGGTGACTGAAAGAAATGTGCAATGACACAAATAGAAATGACACTTATATTCAAAGACAATAATTACGCCGAAGTTACTGCGATTTATGATGGTCTCCTGAACATTACTAAAGGTGGGTCATGGTTCTTTTAAAGGATGTCATCGCGACGGCTGGCAATGCATGCTCTCCAATGTCCTTCCGTGCTGGTCACAGGTCGATTCCATATTCATAGATTTCCAGAAGGCTTTTGATACCGTTCCTCACAAGCGACTATTAATCAAATTGCGTGCATATGGAGTATCGTCTCATTTGTGTGACTGGATTCGTGATTTCCTCTCAGAGAGGTCACAGTTTGTAGTGATAGGCGGTAAATCATCGAATAGAACAGAAGTGATATCTGGCAAGGTAGTGCCACAGGCCCACTGCTGTTCCTGATTTACATAAATGATTTAGGTGATAATCTGAGAAGCCTCCTTAGATTGTTTTCAGATGATGCTGTATTTATTATTTATTTATTTATTTAGCGTATGGTGCTACACACATAGTTTACACTTATTACATTATGAAATTATATGATAAAATACAGTATAAAATACATAAGTGAAGGATACATATTCAGATAAAATATAATACATAAACACAATAAAAAGTAACATCACAGTAGATATTTTGCTTTACACACGTCTTCAAATTCTGACTTCTAAATTGGCGATCCATTCGAGGCAGGGCGGTGTGGCGTTGAAGAAGTCAGCCGGACTACCCTGGTAGGGTCTTAATTCACAGTCCTGGGCGATGCGTTGTATTGTTTGATTAGGTGCCCCACAGTCACAGCTAGGGCTGAGAAGCTAACTCCACTTGTGTAGATTGTGTGCACATAGTCCATGTCCTGTTCGGATTCTGTTTAGGCTTTTCCATAGCTGTCGTTGGAGTTCAAAGCCCTTAGGTTTCTCTGATGGACAGATAAGTTCACGGTTGTCAGGGGAGGCACCATCACTCCAGCTCTCGTGCCATTTAGTATCCATTCTGAAGTTGGCAGCTGACAGTTGTTGGGCCAGTCTTAAAGAGAGATTTCTGCAACGGAGTCGTGTTGTTCAAAAATGGTTCAAATGGCACTGAGCACTATGCGACTTAACTTCTGAGGTCATCAGTTGCCTAGAACTTAGAACTAATTAAACCTAACTAACCTAAGGACATCACACACATCCATTCCCGAGGCAGGATTCGAACCCACGACGGTAGCGGTCGCTCGGCTCCAGACTGTAGCGCCTAGAACCGTGCGGCCACTCCGGCCGGCTAGGAGTCGTGTTGTTTCCAAAGTTGGGACATCTTCATTCATAGGAAGTAGCGGGTTATTCATTATTTTTGTGTATTCCTTCGTCAGAGCTTCCTGTCTTCGCTGGGAGGGTGGAGCTATATGACTAAATGTTGGAAGTGAAGCCAATATAGTGTCTTTATGCAACCAGTTATGGTTCTCATAGCAGCGTTGAGCTGGGTGTCCACCTTGTTTACATGCTTGCTAGTTAACCACGCTGGTGCACAGTACTCGGTTGAAGGCGAGTGCAGAGGTTCGTAGTGTGTCTGCTGCTGCTCACCAGTTATTACTGCAGGGCCTCTGAATGAGGCTGTTCCGTGAGCTTGTTTTATTGGATACATTTTCCAGGTGTCTTTTGAGGGATGTGGCTGATATCGCAGTTGACTATTATTCATATGAACCTTCAGCTCATATCCCGTTATTCTGTTGTTCAAATGAAAACAGCTGACTTCAGTCTTGATGGGATTTGATATTAGCCTCCATTTGGTGAAATACTCATGCATTTTGTTTAGGTCAGTTGTGAGGATGTTTTCGTAGCTAGGGCCATATCATCAGCATAGCTGAACTTCCTTCAGATGGTTTGAGGCAGGCCAGAGATGTGAAGATTAAAGAGCATTGGTGCTAAAACTGATCCTTGAGGCAGTCCATCGTTCAGTTTCCTCTGTTTGAGTGTCATACGGCAGGGGATTACTTTTATCAGTTTGTGTAGAAGTCCTTCCTTCCATACAGTGTCATAGGCAGCTGTTAGGTCTATGAAAGCTACCGCAGTCTTTTTTGTTTTGTTTTTGAAAACCTGCTTCAATATATGTCGTTAGACTTAGAACCTGGTCTGTGCAGCTCCTATTGGGTCTGAAACCTGCCTGCTCTGGTGGGATGACTTCTAGGATTCGTGGGCCCAGCCTGTTGTGGAGTAACCGTTACAGAAGTTTGTAGCAGCAGCTGAGAAGAGCGATAGGGCGGTAACTTTCGGCTTTATCTGATGGTTTGTTTGGTTTCAGCACAGCAATTATTTTAGTAATTTTAAAAGCTTTTGGCAGGCAGCCCGATGTTAGTATGCATGAGTAAAACTTGGTCAGCCATTTCTTCGTTTCCTTCCCACATCGAGTCAGGAATTCAGGGTGCATTCCATCGTAACCAGGCGCCTTATCCGTTTTAACATCACTGAGAGCAGCTTCTAGTTCTTCAATTGTGAAGCTCCGAGAGTACTCAGTTACGTGAGGTGCTGTTCGCTCTATGTTTCTGTGTTCCCTTTTTACTTTTTGTGTGTTTGGTGTTTGTCTCGTGGTGCTCTAGATAGTGATACAATTCGACTTGCTATCTGGTATGGAGCACTGTACGAGCTACTTGATTGGTGGTTTACTTCCCCCCCTCCCCCCAACTTCTTTAGTAAGCTCCAAGATTTTCTGCTTGACTTCTTAAAACCCATTTCAGCAGTTGTCTTAATCTATCTATTTCTTCGAGCCTCATCCATTGTCTGTAGCAATTCATCGGCTACGTCTGTATCACCATGTTTTACGTATGTTTAAAAAAGTTTCTCACAATCTTTGTTCCAGCCCGGAATGTATTCCTTGCGGTACCCATGTAGGATACACTTTTTTGCTGTTGCAATCACTGCACCGACAAATCTGTTGTAATTTTTAGGTGTTGCTGGGATCCATCTTACGACCTTGTCAAGTTCTTGAGAGAACAGTTCCCAGTTTGCCTTTTGGAAATTCCATCTGGGTCTTGGTATAGATTGGATCACCAGGATTGGTATGCCTATTTCATATATGACTGGACGATGTTGACTGCGTGGGAAATCTGGTAGGATCTTTCTGGTTATGCTAATTGGTTGGCCACTGTGATTCTGGGTGAAGAAACATCTGTATTTCAGTCTCTACCCCATGCTGCTGATCTGAAAGTTCCCTTAACCTTTGCATCGAATATGAGACTTAAGCTGTTTTCTTCCATCCAGTCTTTGACTGCAACGCCATTCTGGTCACTGATGTTGTATTTCCACATTATATGGTGACTATTGAAATCTCCCAAGTACAGAGCTGAATGGGGGAGTGAGGGTAGTACCTCTGGAGGCCACTGGACGAGTGGAGGTTTGTAAACATTAGTTATTGAAACTTCTTCCACTTTTATAGTGACAGTGTGGACTCCACTGTCAATGCCAGAGTGCAATACCTGGGCATTTTCTATGTTGCTGCGGATATAAGTAGCACAGCCGTGTGACTGATGGTATGTCGCACCTAGTATCTCGTATTCTGGTATTCTGCCTCGTGCCTTAAGATCGGCCACACTAATTACATGAGTCTCTTGTATAGCAAAAACATCAATGTTCCTCTCACGGAGCATTCGAGACAGAGTTTCGCATTTGAATCTGTTTAGTCCTTCAATACTTAGTTGGAAAATTCTGAGGCTAGGTCCGATATTTCTTGTCATGCAGCTCCTGCAGGAGTCATTATCTGATAGGCTTGCTTCCATGTGCGCAAGGCCAGGAGATCCTCTAGCGAAGATAAGTCTGGCGCCAGCTGTCGTTCTAGCTTATTTAGCATTACCCAGGGTGCATGTGTGGACTTCTTCCACAGACGCGAGCTAGTTTACACCCCGATGATGCTGTAACTTAACGTCTAGTAAAATCATCAGACGATCAATTACAATTACAAAATGATTTAGAGAGAATATCTGCACGGTGCGAAAAGTGGCAAATGGCGCTAAACAAAGAAAAGTGCGAGGTCATCCACATGGGTACTAAAAGAAATCCTATAAATTTTGGGTATACGATAAATCGAACAAATCTAAGGGCTGTCAATTCGACTAAATACCTAGTAATTACAATTACGAGCAACTTAAATTGGAAAGACCTCATATATAATATTGTGGGGAAGGCAAAACAAAGATTGCGCTTTGTTGGCAGAACACTTAGAAGATGCGACAAACCCACTAAAGAGACAGCCTACATTACACTTGTCCGTCCTCTGCTGGAATATTGCTGCGTGGTGTGGGAACCTTACCAGGTAGGATTGACGTAGGACATCGAAATAGTGCAAAGATGGGAAGCCCGTTTTGTGTTATCGCGCAATAGGGATGAGAGTGTCACTGATATGACACGTGAGTTGGGGTGGCAATCACTGAAACAAAGGCGGTTTTCTTTGCGGCGAGATCTGTTTACGAAATTTGAATCACCAACTTTCTCTTCCAAATGCGAAAATATTTTGTTGACACCCACCTACGTAGGGAGAAATAATTATCATAATAAAATAAGAGAAATCAGAGCTCGAACGGAAAAATTTAGGTGTTCCTTTTTCCCATGCGCCATTCGAGAGTGGAATGGTAGAGAAATAGTATGAAAATGGTTCGATGAACCCTCTGCCAGGCACTTAAGTGTGAATTGCAGAGTAACCATGTAGATGTAGATGTAGAAGGCTGGCAAGGAGTTCTTGAGGTAGGACGTTCCTTTCCTCCAACAGCGCGGTTTACAGCTGCTGGATGGTCAGTGCAGGTAGAAGGGCTGCAAAACGTCGCCCCAAAGCATCTCACACGCGTCGATGGGATTTAAGTTGGCGGGAACTGGCAGCCCACTCCATTCGCTGAACATCCTCTCGTTCCAAGAGCTCCCCCATACATGTATTTCGAAGCAGTCGCGCATTGTCGTCCATGAAAATGAAGTCAGGACCGAATGTAACATTGATGAGACGCACGTGGGAAAGGAGTACAGTGTCACCGGTGAGTGTACCGTGTACAATGTGTCGTAGCGGCCCCTTATCGGTTAGAGGGCCCGCACAACAGACAAGCAAGGTGGGTTGCCGACCTCCCTTCAAGACCTCATATCAAAACATCGCCAGTAAATGTAGACATTAACAGACTTTCCGCACAAGCACGGCACTGCTTCGTGAAAAGCCATGTGACAGAGGTCCACCAACTGGAACTAACGTAACTAAGTGTTGCACTCCGCAGAATCGGTGTTATAAACACACCAGCAGAGTCAGACCGGCAGTGCGTACCTACAGTTATAACAGCACCAGCCAGTACCTACGCCGACTCTAGCCCAGTAGATACTCACCATAGTCTTCTGTAGAAATTTGTATCCTGTTGGGCGTAACGCCACTTTGAAATTGTGTAGCGTAGTATTATGGTTGTTATTATTTCTTTTCATTGTCTTGAAACATTTATCTGGTTTTTGCCACCACAAGAATTATTGTATTTCTTGTTGTTCTTGAGTTTGGAAATTAGTGCAGTGAAGTGTCATTTCTGTTCATCTCATTGCGTATTTCTTAAAGTTATTTTCTGTACTATACTGCAGCAGTTCTTTTTATGTATTGTCCAAGTTTCTTCAAGTATGTCACTTGGCAGTGACACATCATTCACAAGTTACGGCCCTCCTTAAGTTTTGCACAGCAGTCTAATGAGATATCCCACTTCAGGCACAAGACGAGTTGGTGACAACTGAACAGCACAAGGCTTCCATCCTCACCCAACATTATTTTTTTCTAGACAATAAGACATACCTCAGTATAAACTGATTGGTATTGATCTCAACGTAAAGAAGCTTCTGTTGCGATCAAGAAAAATAAGTTGATAGCGAACTATTATGGATTGCTTGTCTTCTTAACTGCCTCCATCATGCTTCATAAATAAGATATACGTGTAGTAAGTTTGGTTGAAGTTTCTTGTTGCTTTCCATAGCTATGCTCACATGTCATTAGCTTCCCATCCCAACCCCATCCCTAGGAATGTCCACGGACTGTTGTCTGCACAATGAATTCCGCCTTGAGGGTCTCTGGGAGGTATTTAATAATTCGCCACACCACGATACAGGAACGAGAGACATTCGAAAAATTCTTCAGTTTTAAACCTAGGGAATTACGATCGCAACCAGAGGTGGAAATACCGCAGTTCAAAGACACTCCACCACATGGAAAGTGGCTACCAACGGTATATTGAAATACAGTGCAAATAAGCTGATAACACAACGGCGAACCCCTGTATTTCATGCGATCTGCCAGCTATACTTATACACCCTGTCATCACGTTACCAGTAGAAAGGTGACAACAAGGAAATCGCAAACAAAACCCACACGATCAGGTACACTGAGCGGCCGATTTTATATTCAAATTTGCCTCTCTGATGGTGGCTGCGGAATGTTGCAGGACGGAGACCACAGCGTTGGCCCAGGAGATATGGCCAGCGACCAGCAACAACGTAAACTGTCAATCCTCGCACGCTTCTTTTGACAGCATAATCAACGACCAGCGTTATAGCCGCTCTAGACCGTCGCAGAGAACTTTTTTCTCACTGCTCTTGTGTCACATTTCTCCCTAATCGTATCTAACTTGTTCTGATTACGGCCATCAACCCCTCTCTTACATCGAAGCAGGGGCTCACATATATATCTCATTTATGTATAATAGTTATCTAAGAAATATGACAGATACTGTTAAAATGATTTGGATGTCTTTAGCGACAATGTGAGTATATAACACTTACTGTGAATTAATAAAGTTAATACTGGCAGTATTTGTACTACTGCTGCTGCTTAGCTGCTGCCACTAATAATGGTAATAGGAATAACAATGACAATAATAACTATGGTGATAGTGGCAGATATAAAAAGAATTTTTTGGAGTACAAAATAAATCTAAGGAGACTGCACCAGTTAAGAGTACTGGGAAATGAGAAAGATCTGGTTGGAAAGGACGTACAAGGATAACGACTACATACAGGGACAATGATAATCATTATCGTTGCTTCAATAGATATGTCATTAACTGTCTTCTGAAGCAGGGGATGTTACTCACTTCTACATCTACATCCATACTCCGCAAGCCAGCTGACGGTGTGTGGCGGAGGGTACTTTGAGTACCTCTATTGGTTCTCCCTCCTATTCCAGTCTCGTATTGTTCGCGGAAAGAAGGATTGTCGGTATGCCTCTGTGTGGACTCTAATCTCTCTGATTTTATCCTCATGGTCTCTTCGCGAAATATACGTAGGAGTGAGCAATATACTGCTTGACTCCTCGGTGAAGGTATGTTCTCGAAACTTCAAAAAAACTCCGTACCGAGTTACTGAGCATCTCTCCTGCAGAATCTTCCACTGGAGTTTATCTATCATCTCCGTAACCCTTTGGCGATTACTAAATGATCCTGTAACGAAGCGCGCTGCTCTGCATTGGATCTTCTCTATCTCTTCTATCAACCCTATCTGGTACGGAGCCCACACCGGTGAGCAGTATTCAAGCAGTCGGTGAACAAGTGTACTGTAACCTACTTCCTTTGTTTTCGGATTGCATTTCCTTAGGATTCTTCCAATGAATCTCAGTCTGGTATCTGCTTTACCGACGATCAGCTTTATATGATCATTCCATTTTAAATCACTCCTAATGCGTACTATAATTTATGGAATTAACAGCCTCCAGTTGCTGACCTGCTATATTGTAGCTAAATGATATGGAATCTTCCTTTCTATGTATTCGCAGCACATTACACTTGTCTACATTGAGATTCAATTGCCATTCCCTGCACCATGCGTCAATTCGCTGCAGATCATCCTGCATTTCAGTAAAATTTTCCATTGTTGCAACCTCTCGATATACCACAGCATCATCCGCAAAAAGCCTCAGTGAACTTCCGATGTTATCCACAAGGTCATTTACGAATATTGCGAATAGCAACGGTCGACACTCCCCTGCGGCGCACCTGAAATCACTCTTACTTTGGAGGACTTCTCTCCATTGAGAATGACATGCTGCGTTCTCTAATATAACGCGGGAAATTATTCCAGAGCCGGGTTCCTGTTACTGAAAAGGAGTTCGAGAAAATGGATTTTGTTTGATGGGAATGGTTATTTCTGCCATGTCGTTGAGACAAGACCGTTAAGGTCGAGGAGAGATATGGGAGACGGTGTACTTTGATGAGACCGAAGAGAAGGTAGAGGGTATGGAAATCTCTGTGCGTGTCAGCATGCAGCCAGGATAGTTGTGCATGTGAAGATGAAATATGATCAAAGAGCCAAACATCGGAGATATAGCGAACACATTCATTCGTAATCAGTTCCAGGTGCCGTGAGTTTTCATGAGAATTGCATTGCTGGATAACATCTCTGTAATCAATATTTAAAAGTATAAGTGCTTGTACAGGTTTCTTTTTCAGGTCAAGAGGGTCAAGAGAGAAGAGCTTTCTATATTTTTTATAGAGCGTGGAGGGATTCTGATTCCTTCTTGCACATTACAGTTACATCAGTTCAATTTAGATTTTCATACGTTATTACTCGTAGAGTCTTTCTTTTGTCCCTTCTAGGCTTAAAAGTGGTGGGGATATTTCGGCCTACCGAGGCTAGAATGACCAACCAATAGCTTTTGGATTTTGAATGGATTCAGCTTTAACCCTGCGTCCAAATTGATCAATACAGAGAGGTCGGTATTGAGATTCTCGGTAGCTGCATTCAGATTTATTGGTTTTGCATTTAGATATAATTCGAGGTCATCAGCCTATATGTGGTATTTGCAGTAGGAGAAAACTGGTAAAAAATCATAGACATGCATTGGAAAGAGTATAGGGCCTAATACCAAACCCTGATACTGCCTGCCTCCAACGTGACTTTATAGTGCTGAACACGATGCACTGCTAGCGAGACGTCATGTATGAGCGAAACGATTGCGCTGCATTTGGCAAGAAATTTAGGCGGCACCCTTCAGAAGATCCAGTCTCCTACTCTCAGATGGGACTACATTAGTGGGTGATGGCACTCGGACGTATGGACGACATTACAGACACTCCCCCCCCCCCCCCCCCACCACCACCACCACCACCAACCTGTGAATTCCGCTACAGCAAAGTATCCCTTTCGCAAAGATAAGAGTACAACTTTCTGTGGTGGTCGCAATGCAAGTGTGGGCGTGGAGGTACTCCACTTAAAAAAGTATGTCCTGATCTCACAGCAGTTTTTGCAGATACTAAGTCATATGTGTACCAAGTCTGTTTAACATTCCAGAACTGCACTTTACACTTCATCCCTTCCTTCCACCGAAACCACCGCTAGAGGTTACATGCCATGGAAGTTCTCTCCAGTCATTCCATTAACCCCAAACACTATCGATTCGACACTATCGTGGTTCGTTTTCGAATATTTTAATACTTCACAGTCCCACCCCACCTCTAAGGGTGGACGGGTGTGTTACACCAAGAGTATATTTTTCCACGGAGGGAGTCACGTGTGTAGCAATGCGTGTTGATGGAACTCCAAGATTTCTTAAGCGATGCCTGCATTTCAAGATTTTTCCATCCTCATCCCCACAAATAGCTGTGCTACCGAGTGTCTTATCGCCGCGGCAATTGTCTCCAGATATTTTGTCGTAATCCTAGAATTTTTACCTGCCACTTACCGTTTCCTTCGGCGCCTACCAACTTACTTAAAGTGGAAAATGCGTAGTTTTGCCTTGGTTGGGAATCCATGTTTAACTTTAGGTCCCTCTTAGATGGCTGGATGAGTCAGATCAGGAATTCAAGGCAACTGGGAGGGAGGCGACTGGATAGCACCTCCAATAGGGTAAAGCATTGTGGTATTCAAATCAATCTTCGAGTTAATGACAGCTTGGCTTTTCTTCAAAACTTGGTATGATTCACCAACAAAAACGGAAACTAGGGTAATAGATTACGAAACCGAATATTTTCGTGAATATTGTCTGCATAAGAAGATTCCTGGCCAAGAAGTCTACCAGATCAAACATACACCTTAATTTGAGGAAGAAACTTTTGAAAATGTACGTTTGGAGTACAGCATTGTATGGTAGTGAAACATGGACCGAAAGGAAAACCGGAACAGAAGAGAATCGCAACATTCGCGATGTGGTGCTACGGACGAATGTTGAAAATTAGGTGGTCTGATAAGCTAACGAAGTGGGTGGTTCTCCGCAGGCTGGGAGAGGAAAGGAATGATGGAGAACACTGACAAGGAGAAGGCACAGGATGATAGGACATCTGTTAAGACATCAGGAAATAACTTCCATGGTACTGGAGGGAGCTGTAAAGGGTAAAAACTCTAGAGGACTGCAGAGATTGGAATACATCCAGCAAAACAAAATGGAAATGAGCGTACGTATAGTGGGCCGGGAAACAAAATGGAAATGAGCGTACGGCATAGTGGGCCAGGAGTCCTCCATTCGGGGAAGTTCGGCCGTCGAGGGCCACATTGGGCGACTTGCGCGTCGGAGATGGAAATGAAATGATGATGAGAACAACACAAGCGGAGAAAATCTCCAGCCCCAGCCGGTAATCGAACCCGGGCCCTTTGGCGTGACATTCCGCCGCGCGTATAACTCAGCTAACGGGGCGGACTACACACAGAAAAAAAAATCCTAATTGTGAACGTATGTTGCAAGTGCTCCGTACATTTGATGCACGTTTAGCAAAATACGACAGGGCATGACACCATTTTCTACATCTGTGCTGGAAATAACCCATTTTCAAGTACAGACACCATGTTTAGATTTAACTTCATTCTAAAGGTGGCAGGGGTAAAATACAGTGAGCGAAAGGCTATTTACAATTTGTACAGGAACCAGATGGCAGTTATAAGAGTCGAGGGGCATGAAAGGGAAGCAGTGGTTGGGAAGGGAGTGAGACAGGGTTGTAACCTCTCCCCAATGTTATTCAATCTGTATATTGAGCAAGCGGTAAAGGAAACAAAAGAAAAATTCGGAGTAGGAATTAAAATCCATGGAGAAGAAATAAAAACTTTGAGGTTCACTAATGACATTGTAATTCTGTCAGAGACAGCAAAGGACTTGGAAGAGCAGCTGAACGGAATGGACAGTGTGTTGAAAGGAGGATATAAGATGAACATCAACAGAAGCAAAACAGGGATAATGGAATGTAGTCGAATTTAATCGGGTGATGCTGAGGGAATTAGATTAGACGCTTTAAATAGTAAATGAGTTTTGCTATTTGGGGAGCAAAATAACTGATGATGGTCGAAGTAGAGAGGGTATAAAATGTAGGAAAGCGTTTCTGAAGAAGAGAAATTTGTTAACATCGAGTATAGATTTAAGTGTCAGGAAGTCGTTTCTGAAAGTATTTGTATGGAGTGTAGCCATGTATGGAAGTGAAACGTGGACGATAAATAGTTTAGACAAGAAGAGAACAAAAGATTTCGAAATGTGGTGCTACAGAAAAACACTGAAGAGTAGATGGTTAGATCACATAACTAATGAGGAGGTATTGAATAGGATTGCGGAGAAGAGAAATTTGTGGCACAATTTGACTAGAAGCATCGATCAGTTGGTAGGACATGTTCTGAGGCATCAAGGGAGGAATTTAGTATTGGAGGGCAGTATGGAGGGTAAAAATAGTATAGGGAAACCAAGCAGATTCAGAAGGATGTAGATTGCAGTAGGTACTGGGAGATTCGCTTGCGCATGATAGAGTAGCATGGAGAGCTGCATCAAACCAGTCTCTGGCCTGAAGACCACAACAACAACAACAATAACTTCATTCATATAAAATTTTAATTAAGGGCTTTATCAGTTGCTGAAAGGTGTCATCATATTCGGAAAAAACGGGCTAGCGGAAGTATACTGGTAAAAATGTGAAATTTGACAGGCATAATGGTTCAAATGGCGAAACGAATTTTAGGTGCACTGGTATTCGACTTTTGATTACAGTTATTTTGATAAGTTAATTAGTTCCACAGAAATTGAAATACAGTATGTTACTCCAAGATCGGAATTCCACTCACCTTGCTCAACTCAACTGATTAATTCTGTCAGAGTCCCCTAACTCGTACCATACTAAAGTTTCCAGTTGTCAATAACTTGTAATTAACATGGTTTTCATCAAAAGTAATTGCACTAATGAAATTACCATATTGAAAAGAAAAGCCTGAATAATGAATTTAAGTGAGGCAAAGGCAGATTAAGGTTTTGATAAATTCAGGTACTGGTACATACTACACAAGTACCTCACATATTATTGAACGAAAAGTAAGAATGAGTAAAAAAATAATTCTTAATAGGGGTGCGATATAACCAGAGGGAAGGTATCACCTTTTACAGACTGTGTATTCACGCAATCTATAATAAATTGTGAAGATTATAGTGTTAGTGTACCACTAGAGAACTACGGCTCATATAGGCAGTCGTTTTCCCTCGCTCTATTTGCAAGTGGAACATGAAAGAAAATCACTAATATTGGTACAGGGTACCCTACGCCACACACCGTACAACGGCTTGCGGAGTACGTATGTAGATGTAGATGCAGATGTAGAGAACTTCATGACATGTTGTTTAGTATGTTTAGACTGTTACTTGTGATAAAGCTGATCATCATAGAGGGAACATTGATTATGGAAGAGGCTGAATTAATTACTGCAGCTTGGTGTACATTATTTGATGTAAGTTCGTAACAAACTTTCACAAGAGGAAGATCATTATTATCGAGTGACAGTGAAGCTACCGAAGACAGAAAGGCAGTTGAGCAAACTTCTACTATCATGATAGCACTACACATGAACACACCACTTCACAATCACGACGAACGGCAAATGTGGAGGCTTACATCACCACCTGGGCTAGTCCTGTTCAAGTTGTATGTTAATGACCTTGCGGACAAAATAATAACCTCAGACTTTTCTTACATGACGGAGATATCTATAATGCAGTACTGCTTGAAACATACTGCATAGATGTTGTCAGATCTTCATAAGTTTTCAAAGTGATGCAAAGATTGCGTGCTTTAAATATTCAGACCTGTAAAATTTTCCACTTCACAAAACGAAAAAGTGTAGTGTCCAAAGATTATAATATCAGTGAGTCACAGTCGAAATCGGCCAGCTCTCACAAGTACCTGTGTGTAACTGCAGAGGAGTGAAACAGAACTATCTCATAGGCTCACTCGTGGGTAAAGCAGGTGTCATTATTCGGTTTATTGGTAGAATACTGGGGAACTGCAATCAGTCTATAAAGGAGATGGGTTACGAATCACTGATGCAACCCATCCTAAAACATTGCTTTAGTGTGTGAGACCCATACCAAGTATGGGTAGCAGGGGATATTAAACGTATACACAGAACGACAGCTCGAGTGGTCTCAGGTTTGTTTGACCCGCACTGGAGCGTTACTGAGATGTTGAAAGAACACAGTTAGCAGACTCGGAGAAAGACGTAAACCATCCCGAGAAAGCATACTTACAAAGTTTCGAGAACAGGCTTGAAATGATGACTCTAGGAATATACTACAACCCCCTAGGCATCGCTCGCATAGGGATGGTGAAGACAAGATCAGATTAATTCCGGCACAAGCAGAGCCATTTAAACAATCGTTCTTCCGGCGCTCCATACGTGAAGGGAAAAAATCCTAATAACTGGTGAAGGAAAAAGAAGGGTGAAAGAAAAACTATGCCGAAAGTAATGTGCGTTCGTAACAAACGAGACGTTTTCGAGTAAACCTCTTTCGTTCACAATTAATCTGATCGGAATATTGATTAACGGTCGTTATGTCGTTCGTTGTTACGAAAAACAAAGGAGACACTCTGTCACCAACGATGATATCGCAAGTGTTTTGATCTCCACAGATATCTTTTATGAATGTGCTGTCCTCTAGAATCGCCCCCCCCCCCCTTCCACACACAAAAAAAATCTGTGAAACATCTCAGTAAACCTGTAAACAGCTTTAAGAGTAACCGTTAAACATGCTACAGCTCGGCATTTTTCATAACAAAAAGTATTGCCAGAGGTGAAAGTTACTCTACGTGCCAGGAGCTCGGCAGTGGGCAAAAACTTCTGAATATTTGGATTTGCTTTGTTAGACTACTCTAGCAGAGATGGTGACAAGCTCTGCTGTGCTGTTAAAAAATAATTTAAAAAGCAGTTTCGGGGGTCTAACCCTTGGTGTGGAATGACTACGAGAGACCAACTACATTCTGACAGCGAGAGCAGTGGTTCTCGATAAATAAGGCAGCCCAGTTTCTGTGCTGTTGGCGCGAAACTGCGGATTAAAAGCATTTCACGGCTGGCATCTACATCTTCCCTGAGCTCCCTGTGAGCCGGAATCTGGTCTCACAGGCTTGCGGAACGCGCCTGGACAGGTTCAAGTTCAGCGAACCCTCCGCGCCGTCTGCGGAACCTCGCCAAACGCTTTGACAACCAACCCTCTTTTTAATTACCGGTTTAAGTCCTAGTCATCATGCACACAAACATGCAAGTGGATTACGCGACTGATTAAAGGTGGGAAGCTGATGTACATTTTGTCCAAAATGGTAACAATCCGGGAAAGAAATTAAATCGATCTTTATTTATCAGCTTTTAGCCTTCAACACTCCTCTATCGCATTTAATGATAACTGTTCTCCTTCCCTATGAATCAGCTGACCCAGTAACCACGTCAGTCTTGATTTTCTTCCTTTCAGCATAACTCATCATACATCTTACTGAGATTTTCATCGCTATTCTCGCACTGTATCTACTCTTTGTTGAAGTTACTAATTGTTCAAAACGGACACTCCTTATCTAACTTTATTTTCAATTTTTTCACTCTCTACGTAAAATTGAATTAAAGCTATAATTTTAGCCGAACTCATCCTTAAAAAACTGTTTTACTTGATTAGCTTTTTTGTTTCTCGAGAGATTTTGTCGAAACGGTATCAGAGGCTATATCAAAATTTACAA
Source organism: Schistocerca piceifrons (assembly GCF_021461385.2). Classification (NCBI taxonomy): domain Eukaryota; kingdom Metazoa; phylum Arthropoda; class Insecta; order Orthoptera; family Acrididae; genus Schistocerca; species Schistocerca piceifrons. The sequence goes on from NC_060140.1 coordinate 94,592,702, forward strand.
ATCCTATATAAATTTGTATTTAATACTCACTGACGAATGTGAAATTTTTAGTTGTTCCACTGTGACGCACTAAGGTTTAAAGCTACCTTGTCTTCTGCCTTGATGTAACGATGTTACATACAGAGGGGTAGTAAAGAGATAGTAATAGGTTTAGTGTACCGCTAATAGGACTATAGTTCCTTTTTTAACATCTGCGCTTTCCTCATTTTTCTCTCTTATTTTCTACTGTTCTTCCTCCATTTCTAGATATGTTACCCTTTCGCATTGCTGAATTATTTATCTCTCTTTTTTTTATGTGGCCCTCCACGAATTCCTCTCCTTTCCCAAACTGTGCGGGGTGTATTGTGAGGCTGGAGGTGGTTCTGCAATATTTTATGGGTGTTTTCCGCACGGTGACTTTAGGCCCACTCTTTCAGTTTACCGTGAACATGGGTCAGTACGCTCATTTCAACATCCATTGTGACTAAGAGACCATTTTGACATGTGACGATGTGACGTATACATTGACATATAAGGCACTCGGTCTTCAGGCCACAAGTGGCCCATAGGGACCATCCGACCGCCATGTCATCCTCACTGAGGATGCGGATAGGAGGGGCATGCGGTCAGCACACCACCCTCCCGGTAGTTATGATGGTTTTCTTTGACCGGAGCCGCTACTATTCGCTCGAGTAACTCCTTAATTGGCATCGAGAGGCTGAGTGCACCCCGAAAAATGGCAACAGCTCATGGCGGCCCGGATTGTCACCCATCCAAGTGCCGGCCACGCCCGACAACGCTTAACTTCTGTGATCTGACGGGAACCGGTGTATTCACTGCTGCAAGACCGTTGCCATTGACATATAAGGGGCGTTCACATTTTCTTTTTTTTTTCTGAAAGCAAGTTGGCTTTTTTCGTGATTCCAATACGGCGTATTATTCCCACTCTTTTGGCTACAGAACCCCAGTTTTCAACACAATCTCCGTTCAATGGTTCAAATGGCTCTGAGCACTATGGGACTCAGCTGCTGAGGTCATTAGTCCCCTAGAACTTAGAACTAGTTAAACCTAACTAACCTAAAGACATCACAAACATCCATGCCCGAGGCAGGATTCGAACCTGCGACCGTAGCGGTCTTGCGGTTCCAGACTGCAGCGCCTTTAACCGCACGGCCACTTCGGCCGGCTCTCCGTTCAATGCGACGGCCTTACACTATCTTACTGGGCGGGCCTGGATGCCCGTATTGTCGCTGTCGGAGCCAGCGTCTCGGTGCATCAGTAACATCCCCATCATCCACCTATTGCTCCCCACGGCGCTCATACTTGGTTGTGCCAAACAGACGGAAGTCGGAAGGTGCGAGATCCGGGCTGTAGGGCGGATGAGAAAGAACAGTGTGGTTTTATTAGCTCCTCTCGGGTGCGCAGACTTGTACGAGGTTGCGGAGAAGGAGTAGTTCGTTGTCATTTTTTTGGCGACGAACAAGCTGAAGATGTTTCTTCAGTTACCTGAGGGCAGCACAGTACACTTCACACTTGACTGTTGCACGATGAGGTATGTCATTAAACAGAAGAACCCCTTCAGAGTCCCACAAGTCCGTCGCCATGAATTTAGCTGCTGACGGTGTGGCTTTGAACTTTTTCTTCGGAAGAAAGGTGGTTTTCGAAGTGATGAGCGCATGTCTCATCGCCGTGACGATGTTCGACAAAAAATTCTCTCGATCAGCCTCGTAACTCACAACCAGTTCCGCTTTTTATTCTCTTACGTTTCGGGGAGAGGAACAGAGCGGAAACATACTTTGAATATCCCAACTGTGGACGAGTGTGTCAATACTGCCAACAGAGGCGTCCAATTGAGCAACGAAGTGTTTGTTGTGAACCGTCCACCATCTCGAATGAGAGTGTCCACACGTTCCAACATTTGACGGGTCACACCTGTGTGTGGTTGGCCGACACGCGGAAGATCGGATAGGTTTGCGCGACATTGTTGCGATGATGACAGACGCCTCGCGCAACGATTCACCGTGCTTCTGTTCACTTCCAGGTCGCCGTAGACGTTCTGCAAGCGCCTGTGGGTATTTTCGACGCTCTGATTTCCCGCCAAAGCAATCTCTATGACGGCTCTCCTTGGAACGCACCTCCATTGCAGACGCCATTTTGACGGCTACGTATAGCGTCGCCACCAATAGGAACTTCATGAAAATGTAGCCGCTGAAGCGGGAATATTCCACGATAACCCACAACAAATTCCGCATTTTTAAACTAAACTTCGACGAGAAAAAAAGTGTTACATTACGTATTGAAAGCCCCTCGTATTTTATGAACTTTCGCGGTGTTCAGGACGCTGAACTGGAGTTGTTATATACCCTGAGCAAGATTTTAGAGAAACGAAACGGAACATTACGCGGAATCAGCAGCGACGAGAGAAAATGTGCGCTGGGCCGGGCTTCGAACCCGAGATCTCCTGCTTACTGGATGGTTGCGAGAACCACTTTGCCACCTGGACACAGTGTGTATCGCAACTGCGTGGACTATCTCGGCGCTTGTGTGACACTTTTTTCAAATCGGGGAATCCCAGGCAGGTACACAAGTCAGATAACTTCAGAAAGGCCTAAAAAAATTGATGGGCAATTTAACATAGCTTCGGGATAAAAACAAAATGTTATTCGTTGTAATCATTAAAAAGTTCACATGAGATTTAGGTTACCCCGCCCCCCTCTTTAAATGGGATTTGGTGCAGTTCTGCCAGCCCCCTTCTCCCAACCCGCCTTATGTTGAGGTCGCGTAATTAATGGACGTCCCCTTATCCAACTAACACATGGTATGACCCATCGCTCTCAGGGGCACGCAGTCGCACTGTACATTATAACACTTTTAATGATTATTCAGACATAACTGTCCAGTATTTTGATGCACAGGAGGTAATAGGTCATTTACATAAATTTGTTGTTTATTCTCAAATGACTTATTTCTGTTTTATTAAATCACCTTTTACGTATCGCAAACTGGCACATGAGCTCTTTTTGCATGTTCTGTTCCACACTGGTCTACTGCGCCCTGCTAAAAGGCAAAGTTTCGCCGCTCCGGCTTTAGATGGGACAATCGGGGCCGATGACCACCGCGTCATCCTCAGCCAATGGCGTCATTTGGACGTAGCATGGAGGGGCGTGGGAGGAGCACATCACTCTCGCGGCCGCTGTCGCTACTTCTCTTTCAAGTGGCTTCTCAACTGACATCTCCAGGCTGAGTGGATTCCCGTCTAGTCCTCCCACATGGGAAAAATTCCCAGCAGTATCTGGAACCGAACCAGGATCTTTCATATTGCAGTCAGCCACACTGCCACTCATCTACAAAGGTGGACGCACTACTACAGATTTGTGCCAAATTATTGTTGATAGAGGTTGGTTGCTTTACAGTATTAACAATCCTCTCCTAAAAATCACATGTTTAAAATATACTGAAGAGCCAAAGAAACTGGTACACCTGCCTAGTACCGTGTAGGGCCCCCGCTAGCACGCGCAACTGCCGCAACACGACGTGGCAATGACTCTACTAGCGTCTGAAGTAGTGCTGGAGGGAAATGACACCATGAATCCTGCAGGGCTGTCCATAAATCCGTGTGAGTACGAGGGGATGGAGATCTCTTCTGAACAACACGTTGCAAGGCATCCCAGATACGCTCAATAATGTTCATGTCTGGGGAGTTTGATGGCCAGCGAAATAGTTTAAACTCAGTAGAGTGTTCCTGGAGCCACTCTGTAGCAACTCTGGACGTCTAGGGTGTTGCAGTGTCCTGCTGGAATTGTTCAAATCCCTCGGAATGCACAATACACATAAATATATGAGGACGGTATCTGTTCTTTCGGACATCTCCGAAAGAACAGATACCTTCGGTGACCGTGCAGCTCTCTAGAATGAAATGATAATTAAATCAAGACCGTAAGATGCCGAGAGGCGTTGATATACATCAATGGGGACAGCTGAAAATGCGTGGACATGTCCGAAAGAACAGATACCATCTTCATATAGTTAAGGCTAACCGGCCATTGACCTTCTTCTGTGCGGATGCACACGCGTTGCCCGAACTCTTACGGAATTCGGTAAGATTATCTGCCGCGAGTAATGAGTGTAATGGGCAGGGACACTACGAATGTAGTGTGTGGACTTTAAGTTGGGAATGTGGGTGGTCTCACGGGGAGCGTGCAAGGGATAAATCCCAGCAGTCGCACTACCCTTTGTGCCCTCGGTGGCTCAGATGGATAGAGCATCTGCCACGTAAGCAAGAGATCCAGGGTTCAAGTCCCGGTCGGGGCACACATTTTCAACTGTCCCCGTTGATGTATATCAACCCCTGTCGGCAGCTTACGGTCTTCATTTAATTATCGTTTCACAAAGGATGCAGGTGATCAGATAGGATGCTTAAGTACGTGTCACCTGTCAGTCGTATGTAGACGTATCAGGGGTCCCATATCACTCCAATTGCACACACCCCACATTATTACATAGCCTCCACCAGTTTGAACAGTCCCATGCTGACATACAGGGTGCATGGATTCATGAGGTTGTCTCCATACCGTACACGTCAATCCACTCGATACAATTTGAAACGAGACTCGTCCGACCAGGCAACATGTTTTCAGTCATCAACAGTCCAGCTTTGTGTCATGCAGGCATCAAGGATACAAGCAAGAGTCGGCCTTCGGCTCTGAAAGCCCATACCGATGATGTTTCGTTGAATGGTTCGCACGCTGACACTTGTTGTAGGACCAGCATTGAAATCTGCAGCAATTTGCGGAATGCTTGCATTTCCGTCACGTTGATTGTTTCTCTTGAGTCGTCGCTGGTCTCGTTCTTGCAGGATCTTTTTCCGGGCGCAGCTATGTCGGAGATTTGTTGTTTTGCCGGAATCCTGATATTCACGGTACACCTGTAGAATGGTCGTACGGGAAAATTCCCACTTCATCGCTCGTACGCCTAGTATAACACTTACGTTCAAACTCACTTAAATCTTGATGACCTTATATTGTAGCAGCAGTAACTGTGCCAGACACTTGTTGTATAGGCGTTGCTGATCGCAGTGCCGTATTCTGCCCGTTTACATACCTCTGTATTTGAATACGCATAACTATACGAGTTTCTTGGACGCTTCAGTGTAGTTACACCGTATGCACGACCTAACAATCTTATCTGACGTATCCGGTCAGCCATGTGTAATGAGGAATTGAGCACCAGGTGTCACCAGAGGCGGACGACCCGATAGCACAAGAGGAGCCGGGGGGTGGGGGAGGGGGGGGGGGGTGGTGGTCGTAGGTTGAGTTCCAAAAATGAACAGGATAGAGACAGAAGTGATCACTTTCTGCAGGACCTGAGCATAATTTTGGAGGACAATCCTCAAGCACGTACAGTGCAAGCTGTTTCTGATTTGTTTGACTGATGGGACTGCTAAATGCTATACCACCTACTGCACTCCCCTGACTTAAGGCCTCTTGGGTTCAACTCGATTTCTAAACTGAAGGAAACACTTTACGGCATTCGCTTCAGAACTGCTACAAATTCGTCGGGCAATAGACCGCGCCGCAACTGGCTCTGCTAAGAGTATCCTGCGACTTCCACATCGCTGGCAACGGGTTTTCCGCAATACTGCTGACTACGCTGAAGGTAAGTAAAAGTTTGAAACACATATCTATTTTGTACGAGCTGTAAATAAGTAGTTGCCACTATTAAAGTTGCAACCCCCGTAGTTGTGTACAGGGACTCAATGAGAAGCAATATATGTATGAAAAACAAAAGCGGTCCTAGAGCTGATCCTTGGGGGACTTACGATTTTATCGCCCCATATTTCCGTGGCATTCATTACACGCAGTTGGCAACGCGTAAAAGAAAACAAACTATTTCTGGCTGTAACGAAGATCTCTAGGGTCATCATTTTCACAAGTATTATATCAAATGTAATACGAGTATGCTGATGTCGCAGTAGGCCTGCGGGCGATACGCGCGGGCTTCTTCGGCGTGTCCTGCGAGCGCCGGACCTGGGCGTTGCCAGTGCGCCGGCCCGCCAGAGATCATTAGCTGCGGCGATAGGCGCGCAGGACAGCGACCTCCACACCTGGACGGCCGCGGCCGGCCTTCAACCCGCGCACGCGCAGTTCGTTTGCCCCGGACCGCTGCCGGGCAGGTCTGGGCTGGGCTGGTCCGCCGCCCCCACCATACGAGGCGCCACCCGGCCACCGGTCCTCGCCTCGTTCCGCTGTCTGCCGGGCTGCGCCGTTTTATTGGCCACGCCACCTCGCTAATTTCCATATCTGTCAGACTCTTAATTATCCTTTTTTCTTTCGCATAGGTGAAATGTTGCTCCTCGCACGAGAACACTGTTGCCTCACAGAAAACCTCTTACTATCTCTCTCGCTCCTTTCCTTTTCTTTTACGAAAGATGTGCCGACCAGGGTCACCCAGCGGTTCTAGGAGCTACAGTCTGGAACCGCGCGACCGCTACGGTCGCAGGTTCGAATCATGCCTCGAGCATGGATGTGTGTGATGTCCTTAGGTTTAAGTACACTATTGGCCATTAAAATTGCTACAACATGAAGATGACGTGCTACAGACGCGAAATTAAACCGACAGGAAGAAGATGCTGTGATATGCAAACGATTAGCTTTTCAGAGAACTCACACAAGGTTGGCGCCGGTGGCGACACCTACAACGTGCTGACATGAGGAAAGTTTCCAACCGATATCTCATACACAAACAGCAGTTGACCGGCGTTGCCTGCTGAAAAGTTGTTGTGATGTCTCGTGTAAGGAGGAGAAATGCGTACCATACGTTTCCGAATTTGATAAAGGTCGGATTGTAGCCTATCGCGATTGCGGTTTATCATATCGCGACATTGCTGCTCGCGTTGGTCGAAATACAATGACTGTTAGCAGAATATGGAATCGGTGGGGTCAGGAGCCTGATACGGAACGCCGTGCTGGATCCCAACGGCCTCGTATCACTAGCAGTCGAGATGACAGGCATCTTATCCGCATGGCTGTAACGAATCGTGCAGCCACATCTCGATCTCGGAGTCAACAGATGGGGATGTTTGGAAGACAACGACCATCTGCACGAACAGTTCGACGACGTTTGCAGCAGCATGTACTATCAGCTCGAAGACCATGGCTGCGGTTACCCTCGACGCAGCATCACAGACAGGAGCGCCTGCGATGGTGTACTCAACGACGAACCTGGGTGCACGAATGGCAAAACGTCATTTTTGCGGATGAATCCAGGTTCTGTTTACAGCATCGTGATGGTCGCATCCGTGTTTGGCGACATCGCGGTGAACGCACATTGGAAGCGTGTACCGGTAATCGTCATCGCCATACTGGCGTATCACCCGGCGTGATGGTATGGGGTGCCATTGGTTACACGTCTCGGTCACCTCTTGTTCGCATTGACGGCACTTTGAACAGTGGACGTTACATTACAGATGTGTTACGACCGGTGCCTCTACGCTTCATTCGATCCCTGCGAAACCCTACGTTTCAGCAGGATAATGCACGACCGCATGTTGCAAGTCCTGTACGGGCCTTTCTGGATAAAGAAAATGTTCGATTGCTGCCCTGGCCAGCACGTTCTCCAGATCTCTCACCAATTGGAAACGTCTCGTCAAAGGTGGCCGAGCAACTGGCTCGTCACAATACACCAGTCACTACTCTAGATGAACTGTGGTATCGTGTTGAAGCTGCATGGGCAGCTGTACCTGTACACGCCATCCAAGCTCTGTTTGACTCAATACCCAGGCGTATCAAGGCCGTTATTACGGTCAGAGGTGGTTGTTCTGGGTACTGATTTCTCAGGATCTATGCACCCAAATTGAGTGAAAATGTAATCACATGTCAGTTCTAGTATAATATATTTCTCCAATGAATAGCCGTTTATCATCTGCATTTCTTCTTGGTGTAGCGATTTTAATGGCCAGTAGTTTAGTTCTAAGTTCTATTGGACTGATGACCTCAGAAGTTAAGTCCCATAGTGTTCAGAGCCATTTGAAGCATTTTAGAACGAAAAATGTGTAAATATTTATAATTCGTTTCGTCGCGTACATTTCGCACAGTCATAGTAAAGGCTAAAATATACGCTAACAATCATCAATGTTGCTACATAGGTGAATAATTCTGAGTAAAGGTACTAGATTGGGTTGTAACAATTTACTTATATTGTCAACACACGCATGTAGCTCAAGAATACGCGTTAAAACTGGAGTAGTTAATGCCCGATAAATAAATGTTGTTGCAGAGACAGACATGATTCAATCACCTACGTAGCTGCACTGTTATTCTCAATGTTACGTAAATTCTTCGGTAAACACTGATCTTTTACACTCTTAATTGTGATTTGAATAATATTTACGACAGTGAAAACAAGAGTTTTACTAGTTAGCGATTTATTCACAAGCAAGTCTGATCCTCATATTTTTATTCATTATCTTTGGGATCGTTGAGTAACTTTTTCAACAAAAAATATTTCTTTTGCTGATAGCAAAATATTTAAAGTGTTTTTTCTTGTTGTCTTGTGGGTGAAGACCGAAAATCATGTTATTAATTAAATTTCACGTAATGGTTGCTAATGCGCCGTTATGACAAAAGAATGGCAGACTGCCCATGATAAAACTTGAATTCTAGCGATAATTAATTATTTCCACTTAATTATTTCATGTGGTGGGAGAGGAATGAAATGAGGTTAAAAGAACATATGCTTTTTATAAATATAAACTGAAAAAACTTAGTTACCAAAATCGTGCGTTCAGAAGCAACCTCGTACAAAAGCGTGTAGTAGGTTCGAGGACTGACACCAGAGTGATCATTTTATTCATCCGAGTCTTAATCACCCAGTTATATATTAATTACATGACATGATGAGCCGGCCGGTGTGGCCGGGCGGTTCTAGGTGCTTAAGTCTGGAACCGCTACGTTCGCAGGTTCGAATTCTGCTTCGGGCATGGATGTCTGTGGTGTCCTTAGGTTACTTATGTTTATATAGTCATAAGTTCTAGGGGACTGATGACCCCAGATGTTAAGTCCCATAATGCTCAGAGCCATTTGGACCATTTAGCATGATGTATTCATAGTCTTTGTTATTCTTAGTATTTGTTACACAGAAATGTATTTACTATTAATATTTTTATGTTCAAAACACATAAAGGTGGAGAGTTTTCTCATACCAAAATAATATTTCCATCACTGATAGCACATTCACATACAGAAACACGCATATTTTTAATTTTTATCTACACAATTCACTTGTGGTTGTGTTAACATTTTACTATAGTTATTAGAAGGCTCTCCAAGAGACGGTACATCGCGAACAACCAGTGTAAGTTTTAGTGTATGGTTTTTATAGAAATGTCAACAAAAGTTTCACATCACCCCTTTGTTTCGAAATTCGTGTCACAGAAAACAGAAACACATTCTGAGGCATGCGTATATACTCATTTGAATATGGCCAGGTAAGAAATAAAAAAAAAGTCTAAAGACAAAAACGGTCTGTTTCCCTTGAGAGCTTTTTCACAGCACTCCTGATCAATGTTAACACGTGGCGGAGCGTCTCCTTGCTCGAATGCTTGATTGAATCCGGCGTGACCTGTCATCGATGAAATCTTCAAGCCAGCCCTGGTACAAATTGTCCCACTCTTCAATGGCGATTCTGTGTAAGCCGTGCAGTGTGTGTAGTCGATGTCGACGTCGTTTCAATCGATTCGACACATGTTCGATTGGGTGCATGTCCGGGGAACAGGAATGCCATTCCATCCTGGTGATCCAAGCACGCTCAAGAAACGTGTTCACGAGAGCAGCACTATGAACACGCGAGTCATCATCCATCAAGAAGAAATTGTCGCCAAAGTGTTAGTGCTACTAGTAGCAGAATTTCGTCCCTTTGCCATAGAGCAATGAGACTGCCCTCAACAACTCTCAGTCCAATAAAATATTTAACCTCGAAAAGAAAACTTTCAGGATAATATTATTTAAAAAACTCTCATGGAAACAAATATTCCGAAAACTAGGTCTTCTTCCACTTCCATGCTAGTACATATTTGAGATATTAAATTTTAACAAAGCTGAATATTGGCAGCATGAAGCTGAATCTGGACTATCACCAGCACAATACTTGCTGACAGTTTCCCCATTCCACCAAATTAAATGTTGATAGTGCAAAACTCTACAATCACCTACCACTAAACATAAAAACAATAATCTAGCACATTTTAAAATAAGGCTTAAATCAATATTATTAAAATACTCGATAACTTACATGAATATTTTGAATGTGATTTTTCTATGTAATGTATTTGCACACATCTTTCCGTACTATAATCTATGCTCAAAATGTAAATATCAATAATGGCTAATCCACTGTTAAAAATTTATCTACTTTTATGTACTTATTCTACTCAGTAAATCTTAACTACTGTATACATTATGTGATTCTTATCTATACTTAAACTGATTTTAGATGCATCCACAAATCTTAATTTTAATTAGGCCTTGCTGACCATTTTGAAGAATTTGTGAGCCTACTAGTACTATATCTTGTAATCTATTCTATCATACAATTGTTTAAAGTTTAAGTGTATTTAATTTGGTGTTCTGTATGTATTAAATCTTCAATGATGTGTTCCATATCATGTACTGCTCTGTACAAAAAGGAAAGGTGTACGACAGCCTCATGTAATGCCCTCCCAGAACATCACCGTCTTGTTACACATGTGGGGCACTTTGTTCGATATTAAGGGTTGTCTCCAAACACGTTGTCTGTGAGTATCAGAATATGACACCAATCCTGGGGCTCGCATTCTGCATGATTTCTTGCTTATCTGTACCGGAGTCCATGATGTTTTGGTCTACGGCGTGGTGCTCGCCACGGTCGTCAGGACTGGAGATTCGCATCAAGCAGTCGTCTCCTAACAATCTGATGCGATGACGTCCTGTAGCCTCCTCGAATGCCAAACTCAGTACTAGACCACCCAGCCCACGATTCCTTTAATTCAAAAGTCACAGATATTGATTATCTTGTGCACCTGCCGATAGTATGCTGTGAAGTTCTCAACCCTATCTGTCAACTGCATTCCGTGTCCGCTCCACCTCACTTTGACTGTGGTGCATACATCGAGCAACTTCCCTGGCTTCTGTGGGTAACGTGATGATGTGCAGCCGATCATTGGTCGCTATTATCATTCGCGACATAACAGATGTTCACTCTATTGCACCAGAGGCGTCTATAATTCGTCCCTATTGGGGCCTTACTTTCATCTGAAATACTGCAGTCCGTTCGAGTGCGGCGTTCTACCCTTAGGTAGCGCCAAGCTAACTCCGTATACGTTTACAATCAATGTCAGGGATGACTTTCCGATCGGTTTAGCAACAGTCACAAAAGCAACACGCCTGTACGTCACATCGACGCGTGGGATTAGCCGAGCGGTTTAGGGCGCTGCAGTCATGGACTGTGCGGCTGGTTCCGGCGGAGGTTCGAGTCCTCCCTCGGACATGGGTGTGTGTGTTTGTCCTTAGGACAATTTAGGTTAAGTAGTGTGTAAGCTTAGGGACTGATGACCTTAGCAGTTAACTCCCATAAGATTTCACACACATTTGAACGACACATCGAGGCGATGGAAAACTTTTATGATGTGTGCAGATGTGCGACATACACAGATGACCGAGCGAGCTGGCGCAGTGGATAGCACACTGGACAAGCATTCGAGAGGACGGTGGCTCAAACCCACGTCCGGCCATGCTGATTTAGTTTTCCGTGATTGCCTAAATCGCTTAAGGGAAATGGTGGAATGGTTCCTTTGAAAGGGCACAGTCAACTTCCTTCCCCATCCTTCCTATTCAGGTGGGACCGATGACCTTGCTGTTTGATCCTCTCCTCCAAATGAACCAACCAACCAACACTGAGGAGCCAAAACATTATGACGACCCTCTTCAAAGCGTGTTGGTCCACTTCTGGAACGCAATGCAGCAGTGATTCTGCACGCCATGGGTTCGACAAGTACTTGATAGGTTACCAGAGGTTTGTGACAGCAGTTCACTCACTTCCCAAAATTTACCGGCGGATGGTTTGTGGGCGCGAAGCGGACGCCCGATAGCAACTCAATTGGGTTTCATCGGATTCAGATAAGTCGAATTTGATGGCCAAGACATCAACGTAAGTTCACTGTCATGCTCTCCAAACCATTGCAGCACGATTCTGGCCTTGTAAAGTAGGCAATTATCCTGCTAGAGGTTGTCAGCACTGTTGAGGAAGACATTCAAGCATAAGGGGTTATAGGTGACCCCTAATAATGATGATGTAGTCCACACTGTCATGGCGCTTTCGATTATTACCGCAGGTCCCATGGAAGCCAAGGTGTATGCCTCTCACAACATAATACTGCTCCCAACGGCCTGAGTCCGTGGCACAATGCATTTTTCGAGCAACCGTTCGCATGGATGACGGCGTATCTGGACATGAACATCGACCTGGTTTAAAAATAAACGGGATTCATTCGACCAGGCGGAACGATTCCACTGATCCGCCGTCCAAGCTCGATGATTCCGGGCCCAGTGTAATAGTAATTGACGATGTTTTGGGTCAACGTGGGAACACGTAGGAGTCTTCTGCTGCGGAACACAATGTGCGCTGAACGGTGTTCACCAAAACACTTGTGCTCTGCCGTCAGACGTGCCACAGGTTGCCGCCTGTCCTGCTTTAGAAAGAGGGCAAGCCTCCGATCCTTATGATCTGTGATGATATACGGATGTCCAACTTCATGTCGCCTGCTCGTGATTTCAGCCTTCTTCAACCACTTTCCATGGATGCTCACGACAATAGCACGCGGACAGCCGACCATCTTCGCCGATTCCGAGATGCTCGCTCCCAGGCACCGGGCCACAACAATCTCCGCTTTTGCGCCACTTATCATCACAAGGATGATCCCCCATTCGTCTCTGCTCCGTTCCTATACTTCTCTTGCCGCGCCACATGCTCTCAGTGACACCAGGCAGCATACAACCTCGCGGTGGGCAGTGGTTATAATGTTCTGGTTCATAAGTGTAACTCTCCTGACATCCCAATGGGAGGCCCTAGCCACACGACATTTCCATTTCCATCCCAATGGTAAGCGCACACACGAAAATGGGAAGTGTTACACCACGAACATCATGACCGAACGCTATCAAACTGCTACGCCAGCATTTCCATCACTGATGAATATGTTACACTACTGGCCATTAAAATTGCTACACCTCGAACATGACGTGCTACAGACCCGAAATTTAACCGACAGGAAGAAGATGCTGTGATATGCAAATGATTAGCTTTTCAGAGCATTCACACAAGGTTGGCGCCGGTGGCGACACCTACAACGTGCTGACATGAGGAAAGTTTCCAACCGATTTCTCATACGCAAACAGCAGTTGACTGGAGGTGCCTGGAGAAACGTTGTTGTGATGTCTCGTGTAAGGAGGAGAAATGAGTACCATCACGTTTCCGACTTTGATAAAGGTCGGATTGTAGCCTATCGCGATTTCGGTTTATCGTATCGCGACATTGCTGCTCGCCTTGGTCGAGATCCAATGACTGTTAGCAGAATATGGAATCGGTGGGTTCAGGAGGGTAATACGGAAAGCCGTGCTGGATCCCAACGGCCTCGTATCACTAGCTGTAACAGATCGTGCAGCCACGTCTCGATCCCTGAGTCAACAGATGGGGATGTTTGCGAGACAACAACCATCTGCACGAACAGTTCGACGACGTTTGCAGGAGCATGGACTATCAGCTCGGAGACCATGGCTGCGGTTACCCTTGACGCTGCATCGCAGACAGGAGCGCCTGCGATGGTGTACTCAACGACGAACCTGGGTGCACGAATGGCAAAACGTTATTTTTTCGGATAAATCCAGGTTCTGTTTACAGCATTACGATGATCTCATCCGTGTTTGGTGACATCGCGGTGAGCGCACATTGGGAGCGTGTATTCGTCATCGCCATACTGGCGTATCACCCGGCGTGATGGTATGAGGTGCCATTGGTTACACGTCTCGGTCACCTCTTGTTCGCACTGACGGCACTTTGAACAGTGGACGTTATATTTCAGATGTGTTACGACCCGTGGCTCTACCCTTCATTCGATCCCTGTGAAACCCTACATTTCAGCAGGATAATGCACGACCGCATGTTGCAGGCCCTGTACGGGCCTTTCTGGATACAGAAAATGTTCGACAGCTGCCCTGGCGAGCACATTCTCAAGATCTCTCACCAATTGAAAACGTCTGGTCGATGGTGTCCGACCAACTGGCTTGTCACAATACGCCAGTCACTACTCTTGATGAACTGTGGTATCGTGTTGAAGCTGCATGGGCAGCTGTACCTGTACACGCCATCCCAGGCGTATCAAGGCCGTTATTACGGCCGGAGGTGGTTGTTCTGGGTACTGATTTCTCAGGATCTATGCACCAAAATTGCGTGAAAATGTAGTCACATGTCAGTTCTAGTACAATATATTTGTCCAATGAATACCCGTTTATCATCTGCATTTATTCATGGTGTAGCAATTTTAACGGCCAGTAGTGTAATTAAAATTTCATCCTTACAGGAGCTTGTTTTTAGTGCGGAACGAAGCCATTCCTACAGACGAAGAATAGTGCAAATCGGCAACAACCTTTGGGTGTATGTAACGCTACTCGAACGTTTCAGGTTGATATCGCAACACAGCATGCTCGTGGGACGTGCACGTGCAGTGCATCCCCATCTTTTGGACTTGGATATAGGTCGAATCATCGGCGTTCGGAACATAGGAGCATCATATCGGCAGATCGCATGGGCAGTTCGCTTTAGTGCAAGTACAGGAGAAGGACTGGTGACGAGATGGACTCAGGGCTACAGTGTGGCAACGAGAGTAGGCGTGGATCTTTCCAGATCGACTAGACCACAAGAAGATTGTAGAATCGTTCGACTGGTTCTGACAAATAGACTGATGACAATAGCTGAAAACCGGACAGAGATTACAAGGCCGGCCGGAGTGGTCGAGCGGTTCTAGGCGCTTCAGTCTGGAACCGCGCGACCACTACGGTCGCAGGTTCGAATCCTGCCTCGGACATGGATGTGTGTGGTGTCGTTAGGTTAGTTTAAGTAGTTCTAAGTGCTAGTGGACTGATGACCTCAGATGTTAAGTCCCATAGCGCTCAGAGCCATTTGAACCATTTGAGATTACAGGCAGAGTGTCACTACCCACTGTGGGGAACAGAGTACTGGAAGCTGGGTTGAGATCTTGAGCTACCATTTCTACCGTTGACGTCAAAACACAGACAACACAGACTTGTATGGCGTACAACCAGTCAACTGGGTCATTAAGTCATCTTCTGTTTGTGGCGGTCAGATCGACACCGATGTGTCTATAGACGACCTGGTAAAAGGCGCCGTGGGCATGCTTTGTGTGAAGTTGCTGGATTTGTTGGTGTTTCACCGGGGGACTGTTCAAGGCAGCGGTGTAACACACGTGGCCACGAAACACGACGTCAGAGTTGTGGTCGGAAGAACAGCCTCACTGAGAGGGACTGGAGACGCGTTTCAAGACTTGTGAATCAAAACCGCTTCCAAACACGACGGGAACTGCTGAAGGCAGAGAATTAAGGTCCATCCCCACCTGTTAGCAAGAGAACATTGCGTTGTGAATCCCACGCAATGAACATTTGGAGTTGGTCACCGCGCAAGAGGCCATTACTCACACAGGCATATGAAGATGACAACAGCAAAGTCCATCGGGTTGGAAGAATATGTGACAGGTTTCCTGAACACTCGCCCACCTTGTTAGATTTTTGGCCTGCAAAATCTCCTCACTTAAACCCCACAGAAAATCTGTGGGTCACATTGGAGCAGCGGGTAGAACGCCACCATCCCCGAAATTTGGTGGAACTGCATTATCAAATCCTCAGCGAGTGCCTTAACCTGGATACGACGTCCCTGCACAACCTTGGGGACTCACTTCTTTATCGGATACAGGCGGTTATCGAATCCAAGGGTGAAATTTCACGGTATTGAGTGATGGTTGTCATGAGTTCTCTGGTGGTAACTAATTATGTTGTCCAATGAGCTTATTATAGCTCCATGACTCTTTACTGAACCCGCCAACAATATTTACTCTTGCCTCCTTTTGCCGTAAAAAGATGGTTCAAATGGCTCTGAGCACTATGGGACTTAACTTCTGAGATCATCAGTCCCCTAGAACTTAGAACTACTTAAACCTAACTAACCTAAGGACATCACACACATCCATGCCCGAGGCAGGATACAAATCTGTGACCGTAGCGGTCGCGCCGTTCCGGACTGTAGCGCCTAGAACCGCTCAGCCACCCCGGACGGCCTTTTGCCGTAGTGCCCGCTTTAAACATGAATGTCTCACTGATCGCTACTGGCTTATTGTCACGTAGAAGCAGTGTGCGCAAGATTGAGCACGTGGCGCGAGTGCTGACCAACTGTACTGGCTTAACGATTCGTCTGTGCGTGGGCACAGGGGTGACTAAGTTTTCGTCCGATGAGCTTGTTGTACCTCCACTAAGAGCGCCCTCAGCGTATTCTTATCCGTGGAGATGCTCCTTTCAACACCTTCACAACGTCGGAGAGGGTAAAAAGAAATTCTAGGGCTAGATTACGAGCTACGCTTGAAGAAATATTACTACTGGATCCATTTTAGCAACCATTTGCTTTAACCAGTTTTCGCACTATCTTGAGACGTGCTAATAACTCTCCCCGCAACAAGATTACGACGAATAAAGTTACGCTGAGACCGTTCAAAGGAACAGTTAAATCATTTTCATTAAATTATTAAATTACTTTCTATTGATTTACTTTTATGATAATTTCTGAGATTCTTATTTGTTCAGCAGCTAATAGTCACGCGGAACAGCAACTGCAGTCTTCTGCCTTGTAATGAACGTTTCCATTCGATCTCTGACCCTTAGCTGTGTAAAAGTATCTTGCATTGCATTGTCCGCGATAAAATATCCAGCCACAGATCTGCTCTGGGTTATGTGATAATATTCACTAAAAGCTTTAACTGTTGATGCTAGAACAGACTTACCATTACGCATGATAAAATAGCTTTGCACCTGTGCGTTTCTTGTCTCTTGGGTAGCCAACAGTTTACGGTGTGGGGGCTAGTGTATATGACAACAGGATTGATTTGGTAAATGTTCACCAACTTTGTCCTCCGAACGCGAAAATATTTTATTGACGCCCACTTACATAGGGAGAAATCGTCATCGTAATTAAAATAAGAGAAACCAGCGTTCGTATGGAAAGATTTAACTGTTCATTTTTCCCGATCGTTGTTAGGGACTGGACCGATAGTGAAATAGGCTGAAGATGAGTCAATGAACCCTGTGCAAGGCACTTAAAAGGAAGGAAGGAAGATTGGGTTTAACGTCCCGTCGACATCGAGGTCATTGGAGACGGAGCACAAGCTCGGATGCCGACAAGGATGAAGAGTGAAATCGGCCGGCCCTTCAATGGAAACATCCCGGCATTTGCCTTGGACCGATTTAGGGAAATCACGGAAAACCTAACTCTGGATGGACGGATGCGAGTTTGAACCTTTGTCCTCCCGAATGCGAGTCCAGTGTGCTAATCACTGCGCGACGTCCCTCAGAGCAAGGCAAGTGTGAATTACAGAGTACCTATCTATGTAGATGTAGCTCTTGAAGGAAGGCTGAATGCTCACTATTATGTGGCAAGAATGGTAAACCCTGTTGTACTGTTCATGATCAGGGTACCGAATGTCGTATGTCAGTAGGATACTGCAAGACCCTAGGGGTCAGTTCACATCACAAGCGCCTTGAGGAATATAAGGATACTTGACAGACATGCCTGTCCCCTGGTCTGTCCCTCATAGACCATGTGTGAGATGTGACAAGAGACGTATACTACCAACGCGCAGTCGGCAGCGTGCGTGAGCTGAAGCAGCCTGTGCTTCAGGCGTAGCACGAAATTCCTTACGGTGTCATTAGGAGGCTGTGTCCTTCCGCGTCACAACAAATATAAGAGTGTGTTCGTCGCAGTCACGCTTCATAGTGGAATTAACGCTGGGCTTCAGTTCCGAGTGGAATGAAAGTTCAGTCATTTAACACCCGTTGTGTGATGAACAATTTTGTACTTCCTTCTGGTCGATGAAAGAAGGAACCACAAAAGAGTTCAGGGAAATTCAGGAATTCAGAAATACAAATCACTTAGGAATGAAATAAATGGGATGTTTGGTCTCATATTAACTTACCACCAAAAATAGGAAGTGCAGGGAATCTAAATCGAAATGACTGCATGAAAAATATGAAGAAATCTAAAAAGAAATTATTGTTGGGAGGAGTGACTCAGCATATAGAAAAGTGAAAACACCGTGAAATTAAAACCAAGGTGGTAACGTTAAGAGCGCAACGGGAATTCCACTGTTAAATGCGGAGGAGAGAGCGGATAGGTGGATTGAATACACTGAAGGCCTCTATGAAGGGAAACTAGTCTGTTGAAGTGACAGAAAAAGAAACAGCTGTAGATATAGAAGAGGAAGGGGATCCAGTACTAGAATCAGAATTTAAATGGGCTTTGAAGGACTCAAGATAGAATAAGGCAGAAGAGACAGATAACATTCCATAAGAATTTCTAAAATCATTGGGAGAAGTGTCATCAAAACGACTATTCACATTGGTGTGTAGAGTGCATGACTTCGAAAATGTACCATCCGACTTTCGAAAAATATCATCCAACCATTTTTGAAGATTGCAAGAACCGACAAGTGCGAGAATTATCGCACAACCAGTTTACCAGCTTATGTATCCAAGTTGCTGAAAAGAATAATATGCAGAAGAACGGTAAAGAAAATTGAGGATGTGTTAGATGACGATCAGTTTGGCTTTACGGGAGGTGAAGACACCAGGGATGCAGTTCCGAGGCTGCGGTTGAAGACCAAGAACCGACAAGTGCGACAATTATCGCACAACCAGTTTAACAGCTCATGCATCCAAGTTGCTGAAAAGAATAATATGCAGAAGAATGGAAAAGAAAACTGAGGATGTGTTAGATGACGATCAGTTTGGCTTTACGGGAGGTGAGGACACCAGGGATGCAGTTCCGAGGCTGCGGTTGAAGACCAAAGAAAAATCAAGACACGTTCATAGGTTTTGTCGACCTGGAAAAAGTGTTGGCCAATGTAAAATGATGCAAGATGTTCGAAATTCTGAGAAAAATAGGGGTATGCTGTGGGAAAAGACAGGTAATACACAACATGTACAAGAGCCAAGACGGAAGAATAGGACTAGAAGAGCAAGAACGAAGTACTCGGATTAAAAAAGGTATAAAGAGAAGCAATGGCGGAAATAAAAGACTGGTTCGAGAGTGCGATTGAAATTTAAGCTGAAAAGATACCAATGTTAAGATTTGCTGATGACATCGCTATCCTCAGTGTAAGTGACGGAGAATTGTGTGATCTGTTGAATATAATGAAAGATCTAAAGAGAATGGAACATTATTTCAGAGTAAATGAAAGAAAGACAAAAATAATGAGAATTAGTAGAAATGAGACCTACGAGAAACTTAACATTAGTATTGGGGATTACGAAGCAGACAAAGTTTAAGGAACTCTGCTGCTATCTAAGCAGCGAAATAACCAATGAGGGATGGAACAAGGAGGACATAAAAAGCAGACTAGCCCTAGAAGAAAGGGCATTCCTAACCAAGAGAAGTCGACTAGTATCAAACATAGCCTTTAATTTGACGAAGAAATTCCTGAGAATGTACTTTTGGATCACAGCATTGTATGGTAGTGAAATATGGACCGGCGAAAACCGGAACAGAAGAGAATCGAAGCATTTAAGATCTAGTGCTACAGACGAGTGTTGCAAATTAGATGAACTGATAAGGTAAGGAATGAGGAGGTTCTGCGCGGAATCGGAGATGAAAGGAAGATGTGGCGAACATTAACAAGAAGAAGGGACTGGATGATAGCACATCTGTTAAGACAACAGGGAATTACTTCCATGGTAATAGAGGAAGGTGTAAAGGATAAAAACTATAGAGAAAGACAGAGATTAGAATACATTCAGCTAATAATTGATGACGGAGGTTGTAGTAGTTACTCTGAGAGGAAAAGGTTCGTACAGGAGAGGAATTCGTGGCTGGCCGCATTAAACCAGTCAGAAGACTGATGATTCCAAATAAGGTTATCGTAAGGGATTACTAGGCCTCAGATCGGATATACTCAGCAAAAGTAATGGTGTTGAATAAACATTGACAAACGGCCACACATAATAATACTCATTTGATATTTAGGGCATATAATGAAGTTGCAATCCTAGAAAATTGCGAAAGTGTTGCTGGTGCAGCATTTTGTGCACAAACTGACCTCTCGATTATGTCCCATAAGTGTTCAACGGGATTCATGTCGGGCAACGTGGGTGGCAAAATTATTTGCTCGAATTATCCTGAATGTTCCTCAAACCAATCGCGAACAATTGTGGCGCGGTGACATGACGCATTGTCGTTCATAAAAATTTCATCGTTGTTTGGGAACATTAAGTCCATGAATGGCTGCAAATGGTCCCCAAATAGCAGAACATAACCATTTACAGTCAATGATCGGTTCAGTTGGACAAGAGAACCCAGTACATTCCATGTAAACACAGCTTATATCATGGGGTCACCAGAAGCTTGCACAGTAGCTTGTTGAAAATTTGGGTCCGTGGGGGTCTGCAACACACTCGAACCTACCATCAGCTCTTACCAGCTGGAATCGGGACTCATGTGACCAGATGAAGATTTTCAGTTGTCTAGGGTCAAACCGATATGGTCATGAGCCCAGGAGAGGCGATGCAGGCGATGTCGTGCTGTTAGCAAAGACACTCGCGTCGGTCGTCTGCTGCCATAGCCCACTGCTGCTACAGGGTGTTTCAAAAATGACCGGTATATTTGAAACGGCAATAAAAACTAAACGAGCAGCGATAGAAATACACCGTTTGTTGCAATATGCTTGGGACAACAGTACATTTTCAGGCAGACAAACTTTCGAAATTACAGTAGTTACAATTTTCAACAACAGATGGCGCTGCGGTCTGGGAAACTCTATAGTACGATATTTTCCACATATCCACCATGCGTAGCGATAATATGGGTAGTCTCTGAATGAGATTACCCGAAACCTTTGACAACGTGTCTGGCGGAATGGCTTCACATGCAGATGAGATGTACTGCTTTAGCTGTTCAATTGTTTCTGGATTCTGGCGGTACACCTGGTCTTTCAAGTGTCCCCACAGAAAGAAGTCACAGGGGTTCATGTCTGGCGAATAGGGAGGCCAATCCACGCCGCCTCCTGTATGTTTCGGATAGCCCAAAGCAATCACACGATCATCGAAATATTCATTCAGGAAATTAAAGACGTCGGCCGTGCGATGTGGCCGGGCACCATCTTGCATAAACCACGAGGTGTTCGCAGTGTCGTCTAAGGCAGTTTGTACCGCCACAAATTCACGAAGAATGTGCAGATAGCGTGATGCAGTAATCGTTTCGGATCTGAAAAATGGGCCAATGATTCCTTTGGAAGAAATGGCTGCCCAGACCAGTACTTTTTTAAGGATGCAGGGACGATGGGACTGCAACATGGGGCTTTTCGGTTCCCCATATGCGCCAGTTCTGTTTATTGACGAAGCCGTCCAGGTAAAAATAAGCTTTGTCAGTAAACCAAATGCTGCCCACATGCATGTCGCCGTCATCAATCCTCTGCACTATATCGTTAGCGAATGTCTCTCGTGCAGCAATGGTAGCGGCGCTGAGGGGTTGCCACGTTTTAATTTTGTATGGATAGAGGTGTAAACTCTGGCGCATGAGACGATACGTGGACGTTGGCGTCATTTGGACCGCAGCTGCAACACGGCGAACGGAAACGCGAGGCCGCTGTTGGATCACCTGCTGCACTAGCTGCGCGTTGCCCTCTGTGGTTGCCGTACGCAGTCGCCCTACCTTTCCAGCACGTTCATCCGTCACGTTCCCAGTCCGTTGAAATTTTTCAAACAGATCCTTTATTGTATCGCTTTTCGGTCCTTTGGTTACATTAAACCTCCATTGAAAACTTCGTCTTGTTGCAACAACACTGTGTTCTAGGCGGTGGAATTCCAACACCAGAAACATCCTCTGTTCTAAGGAATAAACCATGTTGTCTACAGCACACTTGCACGTTGTGAACAGCACACGCTTACAGCAGAAAGACGATGTACAGAATGGCGCACCCACAGACTGCGTTGTCTTCTATATCTTTCACATCACATGCAGCGCCATCTGTTGTTGAAAATTGTAACTACTGTAATTTCGAAAGTTTGTCCGCCTGAAAATGTACTGTTGTCCCAAGCATATTGCAACAAACGGTGTATTTCTATCGCTGCTCGTTTAGTTTTTATTGCCGTTTCAAATATACCGGTCATTTTTGAAACACCCTGTAAATTTCGCCGCACTGTCCTAACTGGTACGTTCGTCGTACGTCCCACATGATTCCTGCTGTTATTTCACGCAATGTTGCTTGTCTGTTAGCACTGACAACTCTACGCAAACGCCGCTGCTCTCGGTCGTTAAGTGAAAGCCATCGGTCACTGCGTTGTCCGTGGCGAGAGTTAATGCCCGAAGTGTATTCTCGGCACACTTTTAACACTGTGGGTCTCGGAATACTGTGTATCCTAACAATTTCCGAAACGTTATGTCCCGTGCGTCTAGCTCCAACTATGATTCTCCATACATAGTCTGTTAATTCCCGTTGTGCGGCTGTAATGACGTCGGAAACATTTTCACAGGAATGACATCTCCACCAATGCACTGACCATTTATACCTTGTGTACACGATACTACCGTCACCTGTATACGTGCATATCGCTATCTCGTGCCTTCTGTCTCCTTGTTGTAGTGCTGATGAAGGTACCTCGCTAGGAAGCTTCGTTGTCGCGACAAAAACTTTTAATAGACCTCGTACATCTTTCTCGTCCAGTAGATCTGATTGTCAAACGCATTGAAGATCAGTGCGAGCTTATAAAATGAAGCCGGCTGGGGTGGCCGAGCGGTTCTAGGCGCTACAGTCAGGAACCGCGCGACCGCTACGGTCGCAGGTTCGAATCCTGCCTCGGGCATGGATGTGTGTGATGTCCTTAGGTTGGTTAGGTTAAAGTAGTTCAAAGTTCTAGGGGACTGATGACCTCAGAAGTTAAGTCCCATAGTGCTCAGAGCCATTTGAACCATTTTTTATAAAATGAGTTGATTTGGAACATTGTCAAACATATCCTTCAAACCCAGCAACGCAAGCTGAATCCTGACGTTTGTCAGTGACATAACTTTCAGGAAATATGGCGTCAGGAGTACGACTTTCATTGGCGGAGAGGTGACACTATGACTCGAGGTTCTCTAAAAAGCCTTTATCGTGTGTTTAAGAAGCGAAGGCGAATTGAATACTAAGCGGCATATTACCATTTTTATTGAAGTTTCGGATTGTTATGTTTGGCGCTCAATTAGTAGCTATAAAGCCTATGCCGTACTAAAGAACTGTGTTACACAGAATGACACTGTGTGATGGAGATCACTTTTTAAAAGAAATGTGTTGGAATTTGATGTAGACACGCGGCGAGAATTTTATACTCTACTACCACAGCAATGGTCCATTAATCAGCGTTCATCCAAGGGATTGGCAACTGAACGATTTCGGCAAGGTTCTCATTAAAATGACCTATTTCTGCAACATTTCTCACGTATCATTTCATCTTTACATTCTTTTTCTTGATGTAAATGTGATGATAGATATCTTAGACATTTCTATTCTGTGACTCAACCATCCAACGTTCCACCCCTAGTCTCGCATTTCCAGATGATCACTTATCGTGTGTATGCAATGTACACTCCTGGAAATGGAAAAAAGAACACATTGACACCAGTGTGTCAGACCCACCATACTTGCTCCGGACACTGCGAGTGGGCTGTACAAGCAATGATCACACGCACGGCACAGCGGACACACCAGGAACCGCGGTGTTGGCCGTCGAATGGCGCTAGCTGCGCAGCATTTGTGCACCGCCGCCGTCAGTGTCAGCCAGTTTGCCGTGGCATACGGAGCTCCATCGCAGTCTTCAACACTGGTAGCATGCCGCGACAGCGTGGACGTGAACCGTATGTGCAGTTGACGGACTTTGAGCGAGGGCGTATAGTGGGCATGCGGGAGGCCGGGTGGACGTACCGCCGAATTGCTCAACACGTGGGGCGTGAGGTCTCCACAGTACATCGATGTTGTCGCCAGTGGTCGGCGGAAGGTGCACGTGCCCGTCGACCTGGGACCGGACCGCAGCGACGCACGGATGCACGCCAAGACCGTAGGATCCTACGCAGTGCCGTAGGGGACCGCACCGCCACTTCCCAGCAAATTAGGGACACTGTTGCTCCTGGGGTACCGGCGAGGACCATTCGCAACCGTCTCCATGAAGCTGGGCTACGGTCCCGCACACCGTTAGGCCGTCTTCCGCTCACGCCCCAACATCGTGCAGCCCGCCTCCAGTGGTGTCGCGACAGGCGTGAATGGAGGGACGAATGGAGACGTGTCGTCTTCAGCGATGAGAGTCGCTTCTGCCTTGGTGCCAATGATGGTCGTATGCGTGTTTGGCGCCGTGCAGGTGAGCGCCACAATCAGGACTGCATACGACCGAGGCACACAGGGCCAACACCCGGCATCATGGTGTGGGGAGCGATCTCCTACACTGGCCGTACACCACTGGTGATCGTCGAGGGGACACTGAATAGTGCACGGTACATCCAAACCGTCGTCGAACCCATCGTTCTACCATTCCTAGACCGGCAAGGGAACTTGCTGTTCCAACAGGACAATGCACGTCCGCATGTATCCCGTGCCACCCAACGTGCTCTAGAAGGTGTAAGTCAACTACCCTGGCCAGCAAGATCTCCGGATCTGTCCCCCATTGAGCATGTTTGGGACTGGATGAAGCGTCGTCTCACGCGGTCTGCACGTCCAGCACGAACGCTGGTCCAACTGAGGCGCCAGGTGGAAATGGCATGGCAAGCCGTTCCACAGGACTACATCCAGCATCTCTACGATCGTCTCCATAGGAGAATAGCAGCCTGCATTGCTGCGAAAGGTGGATATACACTGTACTAGTGCCGACATTGTGCATGCTCTGTTGCCTGTGTCTATGTGCCTGTGGTTCTGTCAGTGTGATCATGTGATGTATCTGACCTCAGGAATGTGTCAATAAAGTTTCCCCTTCCTGGGACAATGAATTCACGGTGTTCTTATTTCAATTTCCAGGAGTGTAGTTGGAGCGATACGTGACTGAACTATCCAGATAGCGAAATTTAATGTACAGGGGTGTCAGCTATGGCAGAAACAATGGCTATAACTCGGCCGGGCACAGAGTCGAACTGAACTTGAATCACAGATGTGGGTACGCCACTCCACGATACTTTAGTCCTGCATCAGAGTTCATCAAAGTTAGACGCTGTTTGTTTGTGACATGTGTGAAAATGAACGTCTCAAGGAAAGGGGTGATTTGATTCAGACACTCCACAGGGTGACAATTATTGAACTATCTGAAATAAAATCGTCGTAACTTCTGAATGGTTTGCGTTAGGACGTTCAAACTGGGTGGTTGGCCGCGGGGCATGGTGGAAATTAGTGTGGTTTGATTTAGCGACGAATCCTACTTTCATTCGGATGGGTTCGTCAATAAACAAAATTGGCGCATTTGGGGGACTGAGAATCCGCATTTCGCGATCGAGAAGTCTCTTCACCGTCAACAGGTGACTGTGTGGTGCGCAATGTCCAGTCACGGAATAATCGTGCAATATTTCTAGATGTCACGTTGTCTACCGAACGGTACGTGAAGGCTTTGGAAAATGATTTCATCCCCATTACCCAAAGTGACCCTGATTTCGACAAGATGTGGTTCATGCAAGACGCAGCTCGATCCCACAGAAGCAGCAGAGTGTTTGATGTCCTGGAGGGGCACTTCGGGGACCGCGTTCTGGCTCTGGGGTACCCAGAGGGCAACAGCATGCGGTTCCATTGTCCGCCATATTATCCGGATCTGAACACATGCGACTCATTTTTGTGGAGCTATACTAAAGACGAGGTGTATGGTAGTAACCCAAAAACCACTGCTGAGCTGAAAACATTCCGAAGGCCATCTACAGCATGGATGCTCTGACACTTCAGCGGGTCATGCAGAATTCCTCTATTCTTCTGCGCCACATCAACATCAATGATGGCGGGCATATCAAACATGTCATAATGCAAATCCGAATATCTGTAGTGACGTTTACATGTTGAATAAAGTGTGTGCACGCCGTAGTTTGTATCTAATTTACGTTTTTTACTCATATAGCTCAGTAATTGTCGCCCTGGATGACCCCACCTGACGCAGTTTTGTGTTTATCGTGAGCAGCGGTGTGTCTGAAGCATTTTGCTCGGCCGCTCATAAGAAAACCGCATGATTTCAACTCTGGACGTCGCTATTCTGATCTCCACCGCAGAAGCGCCAAGAGGAGGCGGCGAGATGTGGGTAAGGTGCGACGCATCCACAGTGGCGGTGGGCAGAACTGTGGTGAAATCTGGCGCCAGCGTGACATCACTAACCCGCTTTACATCTTACCTGTTTTGAACTCAGTCCTTTTTTTGCGCACCTTGATGTTTGAATCGTCGCCGAGCCCGACACTGACGTCACAGGTCGCCAAAATCTTTCATCATTACAGAGGAAGATTGTAGGTACCTTCTAGCCAAATTTCGAACTTCTGTGTCAGAAAGGAATAAAATGACGGGGTTTCTATAAAAGACCCTTTAATTTTGTTGCACAATGGAGATTAGAGCACGTACAGACACATATAGAAAGTCATTTTTCGTATGCTCAGTATACAGATAGAAATGGACGGAAAATCGACACTGTTGGTAAGGAGTATCTTCTGCCATGTACGGTACACTGACCTACAGAGTACAACAGTACTTTTGGTTCTGTCAAGCTCAAGAAATACGGTACCAGTGTAAGTAGGCTGTTTAGTTTTTTATGTTGGTAACGCCACGTAGCGCTCTGTATGAAAATCACTGACTGTGCTGTGTGCAGTCTGTGGCTGGCTTGCATTGTTGGAATATTTGCTATTGTAGTGTTGGGCAGTTGCATGTGAACAGCGCGTAGCGTTGCGCAGTTGGAGATGGGCCGCCAGCAGTGGTGGATGTGGGGGGAGAGATGGCAGAACTTTGAGAGCGGACGATCTGGACGTGTGTCCATCAGAAAGAGTAAATTTGTAAGACTGGATGTCATGAACTGATTATATATGACTTTTGACCATTATTAAGGTAAATAAATTTCTTGTTTTCTATCAAAATCTTTCATTTGCTAACTATGCCTATCAGTAGTTAGTGACTTCAGTAGTTAGAATCTTTTGTTTAGCTGGGAGTAGTGGCGCTCGCTGTACTGCAGTAGTTCGAGTAACGAAGATTTTTGTGAGGTAAGTGATTCATGAAAGGTATAGGATATTGTTAGTCAGGGCCATTCTTTTGTAGAGACTATTGAAAGTCATATTGCCTTACGCTAAAAATATATATTGTGTTTCAGTTTACTGTTGATCAGAATAAGTAAAGAGAGAAATGTCTGAGCACGTTCAGTTTTGCTCAGCTGTTTGAAAATCAAATAAAGTAAGAGGTTTACCAGCACAGTCAATTGATAATTTTCCAAAGGGGACGTTTCACCAGATTCTATTCTTTGAACGATTTCCATAGATGTTCACAAAAATCCTGACGGTTCTACTCAGGCTGATTTAAATGTTTTTCCTCATACCTACCAGTTGATGACGTGCTCCTAGAGTTCCGAGAATCTTGTAACATTTACTTGTGCTCCTATTAATGTCTGTGCGCCACAAGTCACACTGAATGTACACTGAAGAGCCAAAGAAACTGGTACAGCTGCCTAATATCGTGTAGAGCCCCGGCGAGCTCGCAGAAGTGCGGCAACACGACGTGGCATGGACTCCACTAATGTCTGAAGTAATGCTGGAGGGAACTGGAACCATGAATCCTGCAGGCTGTCCATAAATCTGTTCGGGCACGGGGGGTGGAGATCTCTTGTGAACAGCACGTTGCAACGCATCCCAGATATGTTCAATGATGTTCATGTCTGGGAAGTCTGATGGCCAGCGGAAGAGTTTAAACTCAGTAGAGTGTTCCTGGAGCCACTCTGTAGCAGTTCGCGACGTTTGGGGTGTTGCGGTGTCCTGCTGGAATTGCCCAATTCAGTTGGAATGCACAATGGATATGAACATATGCAGCTGATCCGACAGGATGCTTACGTACGTGTCACCTATCAGAGTCGTATCGAGAAATGTCCGGGGTCTCGTATCACTCCAACTGCACACACCCCACACCATTACAGAGCCTCCACCAGCTTGAACAGTCCCCTGCTGACATGCAGGGTCTATGGATACGTGGGGCTGTCTCCACGCCGTACACGCCAATCCTCTCGATACAATTTGAAACGAGACTCGTCCGGCCGCGCAACATGTTTCCAGTCATCAACAGTCCAATGTCCTAACAGGTGACAGCATTGCTTAAACAACGAAGGGACGCAGTTCCAGCATTTCCTTGCTTAATAATTTTAATTTACTTTTCAAGTGTTTATGTTGCATTCGTTAGAAATAAGTTAAGCCATAAATCATACCGTATTTACTGCTGACCTCCTGTCTCCCGCATCGCGGGCACAGAACGCCGCGAGAGCGGCTGCGTTAACGATTGATCATCCTATGTATGCATTTTCGTAACACTTATCACATCTTTGCTGTCTTCTAATGTGCCTCCCAAACTCGTTACAATGACACACCTCGGATCGTTGTCGCCGTTTTCAACTCTCCTGCCAGTCAGTTGATACGATGCTAGAATGGAACAGAAATCACCCAATGAGTCACCTATTATTTACATGAGTCTGAATACCGAGGAAAGGTCAGGTCGAAACCTATGCCTTCTATCAGCCAGACTCTACGCAATCGAAACTAAATCGTAGAACGAAGCTTAACAGAAACAAGCAGATAGTAGTGACCGTAAGGGACGCACGGAGAGTACAAGTTTTTCACTTCAGCAGTAACAACGTGTTCAATTCGTGATTAGAATAGCCGAAGCCGTTTCCACTGCACTACTCCAATCCAAGTGAACTCGAGATGTGGCGTAAATAATGCTCATAATGTTAAACAAATGATGGTTTTATGGACAGGCATCATCGAACAAAATAAATTCTTCCTTTGAACAAAACCAAAACAAACTGCCTGCTGTACCTTATTGGTCCACCACAAATTTAAAACCAATGAATTAATAAACAAACCACACTGTGCAACAAACTAATCAAACCGCAATGAACAAATAACTGCTAAAGCCAAAATAACTTGTGCATAAATAAAGCTGCTTGAGACGCCCTGCTAAACCCGCAGGACAAGACAGGTAGTTTAAATTGTGGAAAGGGGCCAAAATAAGAGGCTGTCAGCTACACTCGAACATACAACTTTATTTATTTGACCAAACATTACAAGAGCCAAGAAAATTAAAAACAAAGCACAACATTAATTTTTATAACTTAATAACCGGCTGAATACGCCCTACAATCTCATGCCTTAAGGGCATGACAACTTTAATTAGAAATCGGCTGAAAGCCAATAACTTAAAACTCGAACCAAAATTAGAAATTTAAAAGGCAGAAGGCCTTATCTTAAATCAGTTCTTTAATTAGGTTGAAGGCCCAAACAATCTGACGCATTAAGAACAAACAACTTTAATTTAAAAATCGGCTTAAAGCCATACAAATACAAACAATAAGGACAAATAAGAAAAGGCAGTACAGACAACGGCGATCAGAAGATTCCAAGGGTCGACCTGGAATTCAAACACTAACGCCCGCTTAAGTGAGACAGGCAGTCGGCCCAACCATTCTCGATTCGGCGACAACCCAACCGACAGACAGTCAACGGACGCACCGACAAGGTAACTTCGGCTCCACCCAACCAGCACACAAGGAGTTCAATAAAATAACGCAGAAGGTATTGGCGCCCAGAACCAATGATACATTGAGCTATCAAACTACACGCCGTGCTGGACAGCAACAACACGATGAGGAAAGACACTGCCTGAATTTACGTCAACGGTCAGGGCAGGTAACCGGAACGTTAACGGCCACAGGACAGAAGATTCCGCTGGTGCACTTCAATTCAAAATTACCAAGTACAGTTAAACTCCACTGGAGGGTGGCTAAAATTTGCCAACTTGAAAACACACGTTGTTGCTCGCAGGAATGTCCGTACAGCCAACAACGAAATCCAAACGGCACAATATGAACAGTCGTGACTTGCTGGTAGATTAAGTCAAAACTCAACTTCCGTGTCCAGGATCGGTGAGCCACGGACCTCGTAGCAGTGGGAACAGCACCACGCAGTCCGACCGCGCGTGGACGCCGCCAGCGGCCTCGGCCAAACTACGCGCCGCGGAGATTTCTTCGCTGCTCCACGCCAACCGACCAACTGGCCAGGCCTGGAAACGGTGAAAGAACCAAATATACGTCGGCTGATGAGACGACCAATCAACGGTCGTCCCGTTCGAATCTCCCTCCTGACTCACTGCTGCTGCGTCCCGACTGCACTGCTGGTCCAACTCACTGCCAGACACACGACGACCCGGAAGTACTATCGGTCGCTCCAAAGATGGTACCACACTGCACTTATCGATACGCGCTGCTGCTGTCGCTCACGGGCAAATAAGGCAGGAAGTTAGTGACGACAGTAAATGGAATAAGAAAACGAAGCGGCAGTACCGTAATAGAAGATGACAAACAATAAATGGCATAGAACGAGTCGTGCACGGCTCACTGCTCTGATACTTTACATTACTAACTTCACACCACTTTCATTCCATTTAATCATCAGCTGACCCTTCCTCAGGCAATGGCTGGACCCCCCCCCCCCTTCCCCACAGCAAAAGAAGTCTGTTGTGTGACCAAACGACATTCACCTTTCACACAGCAACAGCAGATAAAGTTACGTCTCCCTTGTTTCACCCCTTTCTTTTCCATACTTAGATTAAAAACATTTAAACTGCTGAAACAGATGGACGTCTCGAAAGTTAGGATGGACAGAGAGATGGCGGGGGGGGGGGGGAGGAGGGGGAGAGGAATAGCTGGGCACAGACTGGGGAGAGAAGAAAATGGGTGCAGTATATGTGTCGAACGCGTACGTGAGTGAAACCACTGGGAAAAGGGTAGTATATTTGTAAAAATCACAAATGTTTGTGTATATGATTGTATATATGTATGTATGTATGCTTGATACATATCCCCTCTTGAACTACCGGGTCGATTTCAACGAAACTTGGTACACATATCACTTGCTGTCTGGAAGGAAGCACTGTGGGTATATGAATTATCTACCTACCATAGGGGTGGGGCTGAAGATGAAAAGGAGACAATACAAAAGTGTAACTCACGAGCGTCTGGAGCATCTTCATTCAAATTTGTTGTATAAAAAATCCTTTGGTAGTAAAGAAGAAACGTGAAGAAATGAGAAGAAAAACTTACCCTATAACAAATGTAAAAATTATTTGTTCCATTTTCACACCAAGTATTTTGAATCATTATCCACACCTTTCTGCATGCCTCCTACTGAGACAGAATTCAAAGTTCCCTCAGCATTCATATGCACTTGCAGAGCGAAATTCGCTACAGATATGATGATATATATGAAAAAATATGTAGTAAATGCGTGAAAGATATTTGAAATATATATCCGTGTATGAAATATATGTGACATACGCGTATGTGGGCGAAACTGAAGGCAAAACGCTAGTCGATTACAAAAATGAACTGGCCTTCCTATTCTCGGTGCGTTTATTTTGATCAGTAAAACGGCCAGTCCTTTGGTAAATCGATTATGTGACCCCTGTTATTCATACCTCACACGACTCAATCTGATTGCTGTACCAACCTCTTAAATGAGCGAGCTCAACTATAAATACCAACCTGAAATGTCCTGTCACAGCGTAGCTGAAAAGAGTAAATGCTAGAAGAACATTAATTTCAATAGCGCAATGAATTTCTTTTCTGTAACGTATTCTGAACCGTTTATAGCCTCCATATAAACATAATTCATTGACATCTTTAGTGCAAGTCTTTGTGTTAGACTAACTGCTTCCGCTATAATCTCCACATTCAACGTAGACAAATGATGTGCCATGGCACATTGGACAATAAAAAGAGTCTGTTGTACTCCACGTATCACAAGAGGCTCATCCCGATCTTAGATGGGTCAGAATATTAGATGTGATGACTAGGAAGCATGACGCCAGAGTTGGTTGCTATACATACGAGTTCTGTAAAGGGCGCATGACGATGTTCAGATCGCACATGTAGATGAGCCTCCCCATTAGTGCATCCTGTCGCAACATCGAGTCTGCTTGCGACTGTCATTCTGATGCGGGCTGAATTCGAAACACGGCTTCTGCTTTGGACAATGCAAGGTGATTCTGTCCGGGAATAGGTGACCTCCACTCTCATTTTCGCCTACGCTTCTTCTCTACCATTTATTTCCTAGTGAGTAATATAAGTAAGCTTGACTGTTGAAAACGTCCATAGACCGCTACGGATTACAAGTTGAAAACTGTTGCAGTTACATGCACTGTGACGTATTTCTCCTTCGCAAACATTGTCGACAATACAGGAATGTTAACAAGCACCTGCTTCCACGTATGCTGGGACCAAGGTTCCACGGTATAATACAGATGCATTGACAGCTGGAAAATTCTTAGAATAGTTTACTGCTCTGCAAATAACCAGAAATGTTATGTGAATTTGGAATCTTACTGAGAAAGCGTAATATGGGATTACCATGACGCCAGCGACACATAACGTGTGAAATCTTCTCTACAATGAACGCGCCAAAGTGCCCGTACATTCTTTGAGTTATTACAGTCATCAATCTTAGGCGACAAGTTCCTGTATCATCGTGTGCGCACAGCCCACTTGAATGTCTCGTACTAAATCCACCTGCATAATTCATGAGCTGCTGTGCGGGACATGGAGGCGGGTAGTGCGTATGGATATCGCTGCCTGTCTTATTTGCAGATGATACAAACATTGCAATAAATAGTAAATCAAATATAAATTTAGAAAGGGCAGCTAATCAAATTTTTACTGACATTAATAAGTGGTTCATAGCCAATTCACTGTCACTATACTTTGAAAAGATTCACTATATGCAGTTCAGAACTTCCAAGAGATTCCTTTCTAGTGTGCGTATAAAATATGATGACATGGAAATAGGAGAAGTTGAGAGAGTAAAATTCTTAGAATTAAAACTTGATAATAAATTCAGTTGGGTGCGACATACTAACGAACTGCTAAAGCGCCTAAACAAGTCTGTGTTTGCTATGCGAATGATGTCAGACATAGGAGATATTGATATACAAAAAACTGGCACATTTTGTTTATTTTCACTCCATTATGTCATATGGTACCATATTTTGGGGTAACTCCACAAACCGAGAAAAATTTTTAGAGCACAGAAGCGTGTAATAAGAGTAACTTGAAGTGTAAATCCAAGAACATCATGTCGAAACCTATTCAAAGAATTGGGCAAACTAACCACAGTTTCTCAGTATATCTATTCCTTAATGAAGTTTGTTGTAAATAATACATCTCTTTTTCCAGCTAACTGCTTAGCACATAGTATCAGTACCAGGAATAAGAACAATATACATAAAGATTTAAAATCACTTACTCTTGCCCAGAAAGGAGTCCAGTATTCAGCAACCATTAAGAGATTAGTTTCAGCCAAGGCACAGTTTAAACACAATTTAAAAGAATTTTTGGTGGCCAACTCCTTCTATTCTATCCATGAATTTCTCAACAAGTGCAGTAGACCATTTTAATATTTATTATACTTTAATTTTTGACAATACTTGGTTGTAACAGCCAAGTAACTACCTACTGTGAGAATGATAGATGTATGGAAAGCAGATGTAAGTCTTTGTTAATAGTGGAAGTTTAATTTTAAATCTTGTACATAATTTGACTGTTCTTAATTGAGGATCATTGAAATGAATAATTTACTTTAATTTTTGACAATACTTGGTTGTAATAGCCAAGTAACTAGCTACTGTGTGAATGATGGCTTTAATGAAAGCAGCTGTAAGTATTAAACCTCTAAATATTAGAAGTTTATTTTATGTAGATAATTTTACTGTTTATTGACTGAGGAACATTGAGATTAATGAGTCTCAAGTTTTTATAATTACATTTTTGTGATGTGTTTATGTGACATGCTCCACACTCAGGAGGATCCCTTCTTTTGTGGGTCTATGGAATGAATAATTAATCTAATCTAATCTTCAATTAGCGCGTGGTGTGGGGAAGAAGTGGTTTTCTTTATGCCCCCGGAAGCGCTAGGATCTTTCTTGTCGTATTCCCACGGTCCCTACTCTAGATGAGCGTCGGAGCCAGAGAGTTGTTACAAGTTTGTGTCTGTTAGCGGTGATCTAAATTTACCCACCAAGCATTTCACGAGAGTAAGGTCGTCTTTCTACCATAGATTTCCATTTTAAATTGCCAAAGATATCTGTTACACTTTTGCATGTCTGTCAGAATGTGGATATAGGCGAATATACCCGTGGGCATACAACCCTCACATACAAAATGTTGTTGGGAAGCCGAACCAGAGGCTGCGTCTTAATGGCAGAACAATTAGAAGGTGCAAGAAATCTGCGAAAGAGATACCTACACTCCATTGACTCGATCTTCATTTGTAGTACTGCCGCTCGGGTTGCAATCCTCACTAAACAGTACTGATTGAAGTTCAAAGAAGGGCAGCTCGTTTTGTATTATCCCAAAATAGGGAAGAGAGTATCACGGATATTATAAACGAGTTGGGTTGGCAATAATTAA
Source organism: Schistocerca piceifrons (assembly GCF_021461385.2). NCBI lineage: Eukaryota > Metazoa > Arthropoda > Insecta > Orthoptera > Acrididae > Schistocerca > Schistocerca piceifrons. Next base: position 94,627,660 of record NC_060140.1, read on the forward strand.
AACCTTAGGCCATAGATGATGCAGATTGTGCATGAATATTGAATGCGACATCTGGATCAGTTGACTGCTGGCGGCACCCACTCGCACGCTACTTCTCGATTACCGTTCAGTAATTGTAGTATCACAATGATGAAGCCTGCTTGCGCTGAAAGACATGTGAAAGGCATTCATATTTCGTTGCAACCACTAAAAACATTTTTAGCACATTTTTCCAGCTTGAATCAGTGATTTTACACGCTGGAGCTAAGGAGTGATTTCGTCACCAAGTGGATGCTAATTTTCTTCTATTTCACAGCATTTCATCTTTGTAGAAACAATCCGAATTCCATGATAAGGATCATTATACTGTATATCTATCTCTTTAAAATGCAATAGTTCCCAGATCTAAAACTCGATGAGTGATGGAGATTTCGACAGGGCAAAATATTATTATCTACACTACAGGCCATAAAAATTGCTACACCAAGAATAAATGCAGATGATGAACGGGTATTCGTTGGACAAATATATTATACTAGAACTGACACCTGATTACATTTTCACGCAATTTGGGTGCATAGATCCTGAGAAATCAGTACCCAGAACAACCACTTCTGGCCGTAATAACGGCCTTTATTCGCCTGGGCGTTGAGTCAAACAGACCTTGAACGGCGTGTACAGGTACAGCTGCCCATGCAGCTTCAACACGATACCACAGTTCATCAAGAGTATTGTGACGAGCCAGCTGCTCGGCCACCATTGACCAGACGTTTTCAGTTGGTGAGAGATCTGGAGAATGTGCCGGCCAGGGCAGCAGTCGAACATTTTCTGTATCCAGAAAGGCCCGTACAGAACCTACAACATGTGGTGGTGCATTATCCTACTGAAATGTAGGGTTTCGCAGGGATCGAATGAAGGGTAGAGCCACGGGTCGTAACACATCTGAAATGTAGCGTCCACTGTTCAAAGTGCCCTCCATGCGAACAAGAGATGACCCAGACGCGTAACCAATGGCACGCCATACCATCACGCCGGGTGATACGCCAGTATGGCGATGATGATTACACGCTTCCAATGTGCGTTCACCGCGATGTCTCCAAACACGGATGCCACCATCATGATGCTGTAAACAGAACCTGGATTCATCCGAAAAAATGACGTTTTGGCATTCGTGCACACCGGTTCGTCGTTGAGTACACCATCGCAGGCGCTCCTGTCTGTGATGCAGCGTCAAGGGTAACCGCAGCCATGGTCTCCGAGCTGATAGTCCATGCTGCTGCAAACTTCGTCGAACTGTTCGTGCAGATGGTTGTTGTCTTGCAAACGTCCCCATCTGTTGACTCAGGGATCGAGACGTGGCTGCACGATCCGTTACAGCCATGCGGATAAGATGCCTGTCATCTCGACTGCTAGTGATACGAGGCCGTTGGGATCCAGCACGGCGTTCCGTACCCGCCGTTCTGAACCCACCGATTCCATATTCTGCTAACAGTCACTGGATCTCGACCAACGCGAGCAGCAATGGCGCGATACGATAAACCGCAATCGCGATAGTCTACAATTCGACCTTTATTAAAGTCGGAAACGTGATGGTACGCATTTCTCCTCCTTACACGAGGCATCACAACAACGTTTCACCAGGCAACGCGTGTCCACTGCTGTTTGTGTATGAGAAATCGGTTGGAAACTTTCCTCATGTCAGCACGTTGTAGGTGTCGCCACGGGCGCCAAACTTGTGTGAATGCTCTGAAAAGCTAATCATTTGCATATCATAGCATCTTCTTCCTGTCGGTTAAATTTCGCGTCTGTAGCACGTCATCTTCGTGGTGTAGCAATTTTAATGGCCAGTAGTGTATCTCCCGTTATAGCGAGTTTCTACACTCCTGGAAATTGAAATAAGAACACCGTGAATTCATTGTCCCAGGAAGGGGAAACTTTATTGACACATTCCTGGGGTCAGATACATCACATGATCACACTGACAGAACCACAGGCACATAGACACAGGCAACAGAGCATGCACAATGTCGGCACTAGTACAGTGTATATCCACCTTTCGCAGCAATGCAGGCTGCTATTCTCCCATGGAGACGATCGTAGAGATGCTGGATGTAGTCCTGTGGAACGGCTTGCCATACCATTTCCACCTGGCGCCTCAGATGGACCAGCGTTCGTGCTGGACGTGCAGACCGCGTGAGACGATGCTTCATCCAGTCCCAAACATGCTCAATGGGGGACAGATCCGGAGATCTTGCTGGCCAGGGTAGTTGACTTACACCTTCTAGAGCACGTTGGGTGGCACGGGATACATGCGGACGTGCATTGTCCTGTTGGAACAGCAAGTTCCCTTGCGGTCTAGGAATGGTAGAACGATGGGTTCGATGACGGTTTGGATGTACCGTGCACTATTCAGTGTCCCCTCGACGATCACCAGTGGTGTACGGCCAGTGTAGGAGATCGCTCCCCACACCATGATGCCGGGTGTTGGCCCTGTGTGCCTCGGTCGTATGCAGTCCTGATTGTGGCGCTCACCTGCACGGCGCCAAACACGCATACGACCATCATTGGCACCAAGGCAGAAGCGACTCTCATCGCTGAAGACGACACGTCTCCATTCGTCCCTCCATTCACGCCTGTCGTGACACCACTGGAGGCGGGCTGCACGATGTTGGGGCGTGAGCGGAAGACGGCCTAACGGTGTGCGGGACAGTAGCCCAGCTTCATGGAGACGGTTGCGAATGGTCCTCGCCGATACCCCAGGAGCAACAGTGTCCCTAATTTGCTGGGAAGTGGCGGTGCGGTCCCCTACGGCACTGCGTAGGATCCTACGGTTTTGGCGTGCATCCGTGCGTCGCTGCGGTCCGGTCCCAGGTCGACGGGCACGTGCACCTTCCGCCGACCACTGGCGACAACATCGATGTACTGTGGAGACCTCACGCCCCACGTGTTGAGCAATTCGGCGGTACGTCCACCCGGCCTTCCGCATGCCCACTATACGCCCTCGCTCAAAGTCCGTCAACTGCACATACGGTTCACGTCCACGCTGTCGCGGCATGCTACCAGTGTTAAAGACTGCGATGGAGCTCCGTATGCCACGGCAAACTGGCTGACACTGACGGCGGCGGTGCACAAATGCTGCGCAGCTAGCGCCATTCGACGGCCAACACCGCGGTTCCTGGTGTGTCCGCTGTGCCGTGCGTGTGATCATTGCTTGTACAGCCCTCTCGCAGTGTCCCGAGCAAGTATGGTGGGTCTGACACACCGGTGTCAATGTGTTCTTTTTTCCATTTCCAGGAGTGTATTTCTCTATAATTTGTTTTATTTTCTCTATAATCAACTTTTATCTAATATATTACTCTTTTTTCTCGTTATTGTTTAAATGTCTGGGCTGAATTAAGCAAAAGTCATAAAACACAAACGCTTGTGTAAAGAGCGGGTATCTTGCACCACTGTTAGCCATTACCTTTACCGTTACACTCGCAAATATAACGACGGGAAAACGACTATCTACATGTTTCCATACAAGCCCTAGTTTCTCTTATTTTATCCTCGTGGTCCTCACACGAAATGTACATTGGCGGCAGGAGAATCGTTCTGCAGTCAGCTTCAGATGCCGAGTTTGTAAATTTTCTCAATTGTGTTTGTCGAAAGGAACGTCGGCTTCCTTCCCGGGATACCTACTTGAATTCAGAAAGCGCCTTTGTAATACTCGCGTTCTGATCGAACCTACCATTAACAAATCTATCAATCCGCCTCTGAATTGCTTCGAGGTCTTCCTTTAATCTGACCTGGTGAGAATCGGAAACATTCGAGCAGTCTTCAAGAATGGCTAATACTAGTGTTCTATACGCAGTCTCCTTCACAGATGAACTACATCTTCCTACAATTCTCGCAATAAACTGAAGTCTACCACTCGCCTTCCCTTATACCGTCGTTACATACTCGTTCCATTTCACATCGCTTTGCAACGTTACGCCTAGATATTTAATCGGCATGACTGTGTCAAGCAGTATACTACTAATACTGTATTCGAGCATTGAGGGATTGTTTTTCACACTCATCTGTATTAATTTACATTTTACTAAATTTACATTTTACTAAATTTAGAGCAGGCAGGCGTTGTGTGTGTCATTTTGTACCCTCGTACAGTCACTCAACGCTGACACCCTCCCATACACCACACAGCCTCATCGGCAAACAGACGCAGATTGCTGCTCGCCTTGGCCGTCTGATGAATACACGTTATAGGTAGAAGCCCATGTCATTTCTCATAAAAACACAATAAAATATTTGACATGTTTTGTTGGGCAATCATCAGAATAATAAAGGCCAGTAGAAACCTAGCAGCGATATTACATTACAAGAAATACTGTGCAGCCCTAACATGTGTAATCAGGAAGGCCAAATGAACCAGGTATGGAATTATGCCCAAAAAAATCAGCCAGTCAAACAATAAAAACCATCAAAACATCATAAAAAGAGAGATAAATAGGAACATAAAATCAGGAAAAGGAGGGATACAACAGTCCTTTGGTAATGATACAGATCAGCAGAATCAAAAAGTTACAGCCTCAGTTGTCAATAATTTTTTTCTCATTGTAGCTGGAAAAAACAAGGAACCATAGTAACCAGTTTGCCACAGATGCTATACAACTACACTACTGGCCATTAAACATGCTACATCACTAAGATGACGTGCTACAGACGTGAAATTAACCCGACAGGAAGAAGATGCTGTGATATGCAAATGATTAATTTTCCAGAGCATTCACACAGGGTTGGCGCCGGTGGCGACACCCACAACGTGTTGACATCAGGAAAGTTTCCAATCGATTTCTCATACACAAACAGCAGTTGACCGGCTTTGCCTGTTGAAACGTTGTTGTGATGTTTCGTGTAAGGAAGAGAAATGCGTACCATCACGTTTCCGACTTTGATCGGATTGTAGCCTATCGCGATTGCGGTTTATCGTATCGCGACATTGCTGCTCGCTTTGGTCGAGATCCAATGACTGTTAGCAGAATATGGAATCAGTGGGTTCAGGAGGGTAATATGGAACGCTGTGCTGGGTCCCAACGGCCTCGTATCACTAGCAGTCGAGATGACAGGCATCTTATCCGCATTGCCGTAACGGATCGTGCAGCCACGTCTCGATCCCTGAGTCAACAGATGGGGACGTTCACAAGACAACAACCATCTGAACGAACAGTTCGACGACGTTTGCAGCAGCATGGACTATCAGCTCGGAGACCATGGCTGCGGTTACCCTTAACGCTGCATCACAGACAGGAGCGCCTGCGATGGTGTACTCAACGACGAACGTGGATGCACGAATGGCAAAACGTCATTTTTTCGGATGAATCCAGGTTCTGTTTACAGCATCATGATGGTGGCATCCGTGTTTGGCGACATCGCGGTGAACGCACATTGGAAGCGTGTATTCGTCTTCGCCATACTGGCGTATCACCCGGCGTGATGATATGGGGTGCTATTGGTTACACGTCTGGGTCACCTCTTGTTCGCATTGACGGCACTTTGAACAGTGGACGCTACATTTCAGATGTGTTACGACCCGTGGCAGTACCCTTCATCCGATCTCTGCGAAACCCTACATTTCAGTAGGATTGTAGTGTTGGCAGAAGTGCCAACATCGTGTTGCTAGAGGAGGCCGAAATGCACGCTTTTAATTACACGCAGACTGGCGTGAGGTCTGGAACAGTTAAGAGAATTAATAGTAGCAAATAAAGTACGTAGTTGATGTAATACTTAACTTTAATCCACAATTGTAGAACATCTCTCGTTACTGTACAAGCTTCACAATATTAATTATCAAATGCTATGGCGCCTGCCTAGGTCGTAGCAGATGACGTAGCTGAAGGCTATGCTAACTATGGTGTCGGCAAATGAGAGCGTAATTGTCAGTGATCCATCTCTGGCAAACTCTGCTGTACAACTGGGGCGAGTGCTAGTAAGTCTCGCTAGACCTGCCGTGTGGTGGCGCTCGGTCTGCAATCACTGACAGTGGCGACACGCGGGTCCGGCGTATACTAATGGACCGCGGCCGATTTAAAGGCTACCACCTAGCAAGTGTGGTGTCTGGCGGTGACACCACAAGAATAATGCACGACCGTATGTTGCAGGTCCTGTACGGGCCTTTCTGGATACAGAAAATGTTCGACTGCTGCCCTGGCCAGCACATTCTCGAGATCTCTCACCAATAGAAAACGTCTTTTCAATGGTGGCCGAGCAACTGGCTCGTCACAATGCGCCAGTCACTACTCTTGATGAACTGTTGTATTGTGTTGAAGCTGCATGGGCAGCTGTACCTGTACACGCCATCCAAGCTCTGCTTGACTCAATGCCCAGGCGTATCAAGGCCGTTATTATCGCCAGAGGTGGTTGTTCTGGGTACTGATTTCTCAGGATCTATGCACCCAAATTGCATGAAAATGTAATCACATGTCAGTTCTAGTGTAATATATTTGTCCAATGAATACCGGTTGATCATCTGCATTTCTTCTTGGTGTAGCAATTTTAATGGCGAGTAGTGTACTTGTTCGCATGCACATCACCCCAAATGTAGCACTTCATTACAAAAGCACGAGTCCTAAAGAAATTGTAAAAATCATAGCATTTCTTAATTGCACTTAATACTTTAGAATTGATGATGCATCAAGTACGATTTTGAAACCATGTGGAATATGTGCAGACTGAATCAGTCACATATTATACAGCCAGTAGTTGAAAACTGGGGTGTTTCCAGTTAGACTAAAACGTACGGTAATTATGCCAGTCTACAAAAGTAGCAAGAGCCATGTAGTATCCAGCTATTGGCCCATCTGGGTGCTGCCAGTGTTCCCGAAGATATTTGAGAGAATAGTGTATGATAGGATTTATAGCCACATTACACAAAATCACTGACATCCACACAGTTCGGTTTTCACTTGAGATTCTCCACTGAGAGAACAATGTTTTTTCCAGCAATTGAAATTATAAGTGAACTAAATTTGTGAATGTGTTCAGTGGGGATTTTTTATCACCTTGCTGAGGCATTTCACTGAGTGGGTCATAACAAAATGCTAAAATAGCTATCACAAAATGGCAGCAAAGATAAACTTTTGTCTTGGCAAGAATCTTAATTACACAACAGGAAAAAAGTGTTGTCTTAATGGAGGCAAGTAAAAACAAAAAGCTCAGACTGGGGAAACGTAAAAATGGAGTCCCCAGCACTCAGTCCTTTGGCCTTTGATTTATTCCATCTGTGTTATGTTATCTACCAATTACAATATTAATAATGGAGCAAAAATAGTGTTGTTTGCTGATGATATAAGTACTCTAATCAAATGGCCCAACTCCACAATGCGATAGACAGCTCTGGCGGTCACAAAGCACGCATATGCATGATTCAGAGCAAATAGCCTAACCCTAAATTTTTTAAAAATTAATATTGTACAGTTTCAGCCAACAAATAAAACACTTAATTTCCTGAAATGGATATTAAAAATCTGGAAATTAATCAAATCCACAGAAAATTCGTGGCCATGCAGATGCACTACCAGTTAAGACGAAATCAGGAAATTATCAGTTGTCCAAGAAACAGCTCAGCATGCTTTGCACTGAGAGCAGTTTCTCATTTTGTTCTCAGAGAAATATTGACGCTGTTCTATTTTGCATATTGCCACTCTATAATCTACTATAGCATAATCTTCTAAGAAAAAGCTGCAGGAACGGAAAAAATTTTCAAACTTCGAAAAAGAGCAGTGAGATTATTAACTGTATATATACCGCATGTGTTCTGGCCGGAGGCAGTTCGCTCCTCGCTGTTGTTGGTGCAAGCGCTGAATAAACCTCCGTTAAGTGAAGTTGGTGTTCGTCATTCATCTAATTACACCTGCATCTACGTGACCTGATCCAGATGGAGGCGCCGGGTATTGGAACTTGTGATAGTTCACATTATCGACGACACAGTGGCTCCTATCAGGCCACGACAAAGCCGCCGTTTACGTGGCGAGAAACCCGAGTTCGAGCCATATTCAGCAGATCGCAATCTATCGGAGACAGAAGAAGAAGACTTTACGATGACAGCAACTTTGTACCACCACATGAGACATCCTTCCGGGTTTTCTTGGGACGATGGCCAAGATCCAAACAAGTGACTGAAGGTGTATGAGCGTTTGGGCAAATTTAACAAATGAGATGTTTGGCTAACGTATTTTTCTACTTGGAGGACACTGCCGAGCAATGGTATGAGAACATCGAGGAGAAGTTCACAAGCTGGGAAGTATTCCAGGCGGAACTGCGCAAGTATTTCGGCGACACACAACGACAGACGTGCAAGGTTGAAGATAAATTAAAGTGCAGGGCACAGTGTCCAGGAGAAACTACAGCATCCTACATTCAAGACGTCTTGGAGCTGTGTAAAGTAGTGCATCCTAGGATGAAGGAGGAAGATAAGGTTGCACATGTCATGAAGGGTGTTGCTGAGGACATGTATCAAGCCATACTCATGAACGAGGTTTCGACAGCAGACGACTTCATAAAATGGTGTCAGTATATCGAGAGAATGCAACAGAAAAGAATTACACGCAAGAAGTTTGAACGGCTTCCAAACGTCGTATCGATGTCTGTGACGCAGGAGGAAATTGATTTCACAAGTGTTCTTCGTCATATAGTGAGAGAGGAGGTTCAGAAGGCACCTGGATTGCACGACGAGCAAAAAACCGAGACGCTTCAAGAGGTCATAAGGGAGGAACTGGAAATCCTCCGCAAAAGCGATAGGTAATGTGTCGATACCTTCATGGATGGCCGTCTATCCCAAGCTCTTGTGGACTCTAGAGCATCATATTCAGTCATTTCGGAGAATTACCGTCACCAGTTGCAGGAAACCGTATTCGTCGACAGCAAAACGTCTCTGCTAAAGATGGCTAATGTGAAATATGTCAAACCTGGGTCTGGCCGCACACCTTCGTTTGACACAAGGTGTCCAAGTATTTTGATTTCTTTTGCTCCAGAGAGACTCTTTCTTGGATTAAGTTTCAGTCCGCCTTGTTGGAGACACTTAAGAACTGCCCTCAGTCTTTTTGTATGCTCATCAAATGTCTCTGAGAACACTGTGATGTCACCTAAATAACAATGACACATCGTCCACTTCAGGTGACTTAGATTACACATCATCCGTTCAAAAGTTGCTGGTGCATTGCACAAACCAAATGGCATTACCTTAAACTCATACAGGCCATCAGGGGCGGAGAAAGCAGTTTTCTCACGACCAGCCTCATCTACTTCGATCTGCCAGTATTCCGAGTAAATGTCCATGGTTGAGAAAAATTTAGCCCCCTTCAGACAATCTAGGGTATCGTCAATTCGTGGAAGGGGGTAAACGCCCTTTTTACTTATCTTATTAAGCTTACTGTAGTCAACACAAAAGCGCCAACTGCCATCCTTCTTCCTGACGAAAACCACTGGTGAGGACCATGGGCTCTGCGACGGCTGACTGATGTCATTCTTCATCATTTTCTCTAACTCGTCGCGAATTATTCGACGTTCCGTTGCTGACACACGGTATGCTCTCTGGCTTATTGCTTGATGGTCTCCAGTGCTAATCCAGTGCTCTTCATCTGTGGATTGAAGCATTCAGAGAACTCTTGAAGAATGGCAAGTAGCTTCTTCTGTTGTTCCTTAGTGAACTCCGATGATAGTCGAGCTAGCAGCAGCGCTGATTTCGCCCACAGACTCGGCATCAGAGGTTTGTATGACACTCAGCTGTGCTGCAGTTACCGGCTCAGCGTTTGCTACGCACATGCGTCTTGGAAGGATCTGCGGTTCTCGGCGACAGTTAACTATCCACAATTCACCGAATACGTTCTTAAACGATACGACAGAGGCTGAGATGACGAAGTTATTCTTCAGTGGTATTCTTCTCATACAGGGCTATTACAAATGATTGAAGCGATTTCATAAATTCACTGTAGCTCCATTCATTGACATATGGTCACGACACACTACAGATACGTAGAAAAACTCAAAGTTTTGTTCGGCTGAAGCCGCACTTCAGGTTTCTGCCGCCAGAGCGCTCGAGAGCGCAGTGAGACAAAATGGCGACAGGAGCCGAGAAAGCGTATGTCGTGCTTGAAATGCACTTACATCAGTCAGTTATAACAGTGCAACGACACTTCAGGACGAAGTTCAACAAAGATCCACCAACTGCTAACTCCATTCGGCGATGGTATGCGCAGTTTAAAGCTTCTGCATGCCTCTGTAAGGGGAAATCAACGGGTCGGCATGCAGTGAGCGAAGAAACGGTTGAACGCGTGCGGGCAAGTATCACGCGTAGCCTGCGGAAGTCGACGAATAAAGCAAGCAGGGAGCTAAACGTACCACAGCTGACGGTTTGGAAAATCTTACGGAAAAGGCTAAAGCAGAAGCCTTACCGTTTACAATTGCTACAAGCCCTGACACCCGATTTCAAAGTCAAAGGCTTTGAATTTTCGGCGCGGTTGCAACAGCTCATGGAAGAGGATGCGTTCAGTGCGAAACTTGTTTTCAGTGATGAAGCAACATTTTTTCTTAATGGTGAAGTGAACATACACAATGTGCGAATCTGGGCGGTAGAGAATCCTCACGCATTCGTGCAGCAAATTCGCAATTCACCAAAAGTTAACGTGTTTTGTGCAATCTCACGGTTTAAAATTTACGGCCCCTTTTTCTTCTGTGAAAAAAACGTTACAGGACACGTGTATCTGGACATGCTGGAAAATTGGCTCATGCCACAACTGGAGACCGACAGCGCCGACTTCATCTTTCAACAGGATGGTGCTCCACCACACTTCCATCATGATGTACGGCATTTCTTAAACAGGAGATTGGAAAACCGATGGATCGGTCGTGGTGGAGATCATGATCAGCAATTCATGTCATGGCCTCACGCTCTCCCGACTTAACCCCATGCGATTTCTTTCTGTGGGGTTATGTGAAGGATTCACTGTTTAAACCTCCTCTACCAAGAAACGTGCCAGAACTGCGAGCTCGCATCAACGATGCTTTCAAAATCATTGATGGGGACATGCTGCGCCGAGTGTGGGAGGAACTTGATTATCGGCTTGATGTCTGCCGAATCACTAAAGGGGCAAATATCAAACATTTGTGAATGCCTAAAAAAACTTTTTGAGTTTTTGTATGTGTGTGCAAAGCATTGTGAAAATATCTCAAATAATAAAGTTATTGTAGAGCTGTGAAATCGCTTCAGTCATTTGTAATAACCCAGTACATTCTTCTATAAGATCCATGGGTTGATGCAAGGCATGACACATGACAATTACCTTTCTAGCGCTGACTACAGGAATGATCATCCAGCACACATAGTCTCCACACACTCGGATGCGCATCTTCCTGTCGACAGTATTCCATCTCGTCTAGCATAACCTTCGAACGACCACAATCTATCATTGCCAGAGAAGCTTTCAAAAAGTCCCATCCGAGAATGACGTCATGACTACACGCTTGTAAGACGATGAATTCTAAGGGCTATGTATGGCCACTTATACCCACACCAATGACACAATTGCTCAGTTTACGTATTGAAACAAGGAATTTCCAAAAATATATGGAAATATTACCCTTTGTCAGTGGGGGATACTGCACAATCCTGGTGATGGGTTTTCTGAATAAACTTAATGCAAAAATCGATCTTTCACACCTGTTATGGATGATATTGAAGCTGGAAACGAGTGATACATTGGCAGAAGGTCCACCAAACATGAAGGTGGAACGGAATAAACTACATACACATTAATTAAAGCACAATTTGCTAGATTAAATACCGAGAGGCAGAGGAAAATTACTCTGGGTGAGTGTGCATACTGACCTGAACGATATGCTGTGTGTTATAGAGCTGTTTGTTCCAGTGCGTTTAGATAATTTTGACTCTCACGAAGGAGATCTGCCAAAACGGTTAGTGGTCGCCCATTTAAAAGTCCTAAATGAGGACCATTTGGATAGGTCGAACGGAGACCTCTGTCTCAAGTGAACGGTCAGTGCATCTGAATTATGCAAGAAGATGAAGCATTTGAAAGGAAAGAATAAATCTGCTATGATAATCCTGTTAATGTGATTCGGAGATTTGTTTAATCCTGGTGACCATTGCCAGTAACAACTGTGACTAAACACAGAATCCTAAAGGGAAATAACCACCAGTCTATTAATAGTTATACGGAATACCCAGAATCTTGCAACCTGTAATGGAAGATTCATCAATCAGCAGTCGGCTGATCGCATTATTAAGAAGAGTGGGAGTCCATGGGGCGCACATGTCGTTATTGTTCCAAAGATATCCTCAGATAGAACAAAGGAATACACGTTTTGTTGGGATTACAGATACAAAAACATAAGAAAAATCATGGATGCATATCCTACACTGAACGTCACGGAGACATTGGATAACCTAGGTCAGGATAAATATTTCTGCATAAAGGATTTGAAGAGAGGATATCACCAGTTGGAAGTGGTTCCAGAAGACCAGCCAAAGTCAGTATTTACTGTTCCATGGAGTCACTATCACTATCGACATACACCATTTGGGCTTAAGAATGCATCGGTCACAGTCCAGAGGCTATTAAATGAAATCATAAGGGGATTAAAACTACGGCAAGGTATGACCTATAGCGACAATATTAATGTGTTTTCTAAAGATCTAGAGGGCATTGTGCAATGATAGGAGTATGTGTTTAAAGGTTATTTTCGGCACATTTAATACTATTGAAAAATTTCACTTTGCATTAAGGGAGGTAGGACGTCAAACGGGCCGACTTGGAGCAGGAGAGGCACCACAGAACATTTTAGTTTCCACCGTTTATACTTTTACAAATTAATTCATAAAACTTTGTCAGTATGGCCAGGAAGGATTCAGAATTGACCCCCATAGCAGTGGAAGTTCGAAAACATAACGAAATAATTTTTTTTACAAGTGAAATTTCATCATTTTTTTCACCTACTAATGGCTGCATTTGTTGCTATAGGTACACTTTTCTTGATAAGTGAAAGAGATTCTTCGATGAATTTTGCACAGCATACAAGCCATACTTAAAGGTGTATGAAACTCTAGGATTTCCCAAATCTATAAAAACCTGTGGTAAAAATTAGATAATTAACTAAAAAATTTGTGTTTTTTCTAAACATGAAGTTTAAAATATAACAGTTCATTCGTTTGTTCATAAATTAAATAAAGTCTAGAAGAAAAGTGTGCCTATAGCAACAAATGCAGCCATTAGTAAGTGAAAAAAATGATGACGTTTCGCACGTAAAAAATTTATTTTGTTATGTTTTCAAACTTCCACTGCAATTAGTCTGAATCCTGAATCCTTCCTGAAGATTTGACAAAGTTTTATGAATTTATTTGTAAAAGTATAGACACTGGAAATTAAAATGTCGTGTGATGCCTCTCATGCTCCAAGTCGACCCGTCTGACGTCGTACCCCCCTTAACAGAGGTAAGCTACCTAGGTCATGTGATTAGCCAGAATGGTGTAAAAAGTCCCCCAAAGTTGATATGTGCTGTCCTTGATTCTTACTTCTATGAGGGTCTTTCAATAAGTAATGCCCCACATTTCTTTAAAGGCGTTAATATATACAGACAAACATACTTGTGGGTGCTTCACGATTGTTGTTTGTTCTGTGTGCTGGTGAAGTTTCGGACAGTTCTGGCAGACGGCAGAGCTGTAGTACAGCGTCAAAGTGGTGTCTACATACGACTTACTTTACAAGCAGCGTGCTGTTATTGAATTCTTGTGGGCAGAAAAACAAACCGTGGTGACCATCTACAAACGTCTGTGTGCAGTGTATGGCGATGCCCCAGTTGATAGGAGTACAGTTGGGCGGTGGATAAAGAAAGTTACAGCCTCGGGAAATGCAGAAACAGAGCTCCATGATCAGCTACGCTCGGGACGTCCTGTCACAGCCACTGCTCCGGACATGCTGAATCGTGCGGATCACATTATTCGTGCCAACCGCCGCATCAAAACTCGACAATTGGCTCTACAGTTGTCGGTCAGCATTGGAAGTGCGTCTAGAATGACCGAGACTCTCGGATATTCAAAGAGGTGCTCACCATGGGTTCCACAAGTGCTCACAGCGGACCACAAGATTCAAAGAAGGAGCATTTCATCTGAATTGTTGGGGCATTTTGAGACCGACAGCGAGGCCTCACGGATCGTTACGGGGGACGACAGCTAGGTGCACCACTTTGCGCCGGAAACAAAAAGGCAGTCCATGGAGTGGCTTCATCATCATTCACCACAAAAGAAGAAATTCAAGACAACTCACTCTGCCAGAAAAGTCGTGGTGACACGCGTCTGGGTCCGTGATGGTGTCATTCTCGTGGACGTGACAACAAGAGGTTCAACCATGAATTCAGAGGCATAGGTGAAGACTCCGAATAAATTCAAGAACCAATCCCGACGTGTTCTATCGGAAGAGAATGCAACAGAAATCTTGCTCCAACGCGCCCACACACAAGTGTGAGAACCCGGGAACACATCGCCAAACTGGGTTGGACATCATTGCCTCATCCACCCTACAGTCCAGACCTGACACACTCGGACTTCCATCTCTTTGGGCCGCTTAAAGATTCTCTAGGAGGAACACACTTTGAAGATGACGAGAGTGTCAGTCATGCAGTGAAAATATGGCTACACCTACAGGACAAGAGCTTTTACCAGCAGGAAATACATGCTCTTTCACAACGTTGGCGTATGGCCATTGAACGTGATGGAGACCACTTAGAAAAATAAGACATGGACAAGACATGTTGGTGTATATTGTCACCAAATTCTGACTTTTAACAATAAACGTGTTCTGAGAAAAAAATGTGCGGCATTACTTATTGAACGACCCTCGTACAGACAACAAAATAACTTCAATCATTTTTATTACTATGTAATTGTTATTGAAAATGCATCAAATAAAATGCTGAAATTGCTAGATCGTTAACTCATTCCCTGAAAAAAGGTATGAAAGTCCAGCGACCAACCTACTGTCAGACTGCATTTGAGGAACTGAAATACAGGTTTTAACAATGAGTCAGGTGTTAATGTTTCTAATCCGCAAGAAGAAATTTATCCCATACTGTGACGCAAGTGGTTAGGCAATTGAATGTGTTGTAAATCAGGATACAGATTGCAAGGAACACACAGTAGCATATGCACCAAGGCAGCTGAATAAAGCTCAAGAGAATTACTCAATCACAGAGAAAAAGTTGTTGAGGGTCATATAAGTATATGGTATTATTTATTTCCATTGCTACCTGTACGGTAGGAAATTCAGTCATAATGGATTTTGCAGCATTAAAATGGATACTATGACAGAAGGATCCTTTGAGTAGACTAACGTGCTGGGCTTCAAATTTGACTGAATTCGACTACGAGGTAGTAGAAAAACCCAGCAAGGAACATAGCAACATCGGTGGTTTGTGAAGAAAGATGGGGGTCATGTAAACACTTGGCAATAGCCACAATGAGTAGCAAGAACTCAGACTGATGATGCAAACTGCCTGTTATTTAGGACACAGCTACATAAGGTGAAACACAAGAGGCTATTGTGTAAGATGATTAGGTAGGGTCGCGCATTGTAGTACTTGCAGCTTTGAAGGGTGAAGTGCTGAGACAAGTACAACCATATATTAGCAGTCACGGAGGATGAACGACAACGGATCACTAAATAGCTGAGTAATACTGATGGAGAACGATGAGGCAGGACGTCAGCCAATATTAGTAAAACTGTATACTTTGCGCACAACATGCTGATCTAAGTCATCAACGTCTACCTTTGCAAAGATTACTAGAGGCATCCACGCCATCTTAAAATGTGCGAATGAAACATTTTAGGTCCATTCAATGTGACGTCACCAGGCAACAACTATGTGTCAACAATTATAGACCATTTTCCACATTATAACACGATGGCTGCAGTCCTGAATCAACAAGCAAGTATGGTGGCACATGCTATGGTAAACAATTGGTTATTAACGTTTGGCGTTCAGGACACAATAATTAGAGATTGGGGCACCAAATTTATGTCTGAGTTGGTTAAGCAGCTATGACATCTATTGCAGATCCAGAAGCTCAGAACTAGCGCTTAACATCTTCAACTGAATGGAGTAACAGAATACATCCATGGTAGTGTTGGTGGGGGTGTTATAATGTGCACGCCTACCATAACGACTGAAACGTTTATCTACCTTGTGTCATAACTGTGTATAATTCTAAAGTATATACCAGTGTTGGGCTTTCAATATACAAATTTGTATATGTCGTCTTTTGAGGTGATTAAACCTGAAAAGTGGAGAATCAGTGAAGAAGTCTGTGAAGATTTTACAGGTGATTTGGAAATGGGTGAAGAAAGTTAATATGAAAGCACTAGATCGGCAAGAGCAAGTGGGGCAACACGTTGACAAATTACCTGAGCATAGAATCGGTCAGAGGGTCATGCTTGCGGATCCCTGCAGGCCAAGTGTAAAATAAAAAACTCGTTAATTATTACCAAAAGGCATATCAAGCTACGGAAGTTTGTTACCAACAAAGACTTCCATTGTTTACGTAGGGCACATCAAGCCTTTTAAAGAAGCTATGGACGTTTTGCCACAACCACTAGTGTCGTTACCAGCGAAGGACATTAAGGAGAAGAAGAAAAAAAAAAACTGGAGCTGATGGGCAAGGTACACACAGAGTTCCTGATGTACTCAGCTCACGCCAATGGATATCAGTGGGAGAGGAGGCATGAAAGATTGAAAGGGGCTGTTAATGGACGACGTGACCTGCCAACCACTCTGAGTGATCTACGCCGAATCGCCGTTGAGGAGTGGGACGATCTGGACCAACAGTGCCTTGATGAAATTGTGGATAGTATTCCGTGACGAATACAGGCATGCATCAATGGAAGTGGACGTGCTACTGGGTATTAGAGGTACCGGTGTGTACAGCAATCTGGACCACCGCCTCTGAAGGTCTGTGTATGTTGTTACAACATGCAGTGTGTGGTTTTTATGAGCAACAAAAAGGGCGGAAATGACGTTTACGTTGATGTCTATTCCTGTTTTCTGTACAGGTTCCGGGACTCTTGGAACCGAGGTGATGCAAGGCCTTTTTGAAGTGTGTAGTAGCATACTTCAATAACTTTTTTTAGTAGTATGAAGAAATGATTCTATGGGATCATGTTCCCGGAGGAAAGCAAGTCAGTCACGTGAACTACACCTATAAAATGTTGTTTAGAATTGGGGGTGCAGCCAATGGTCCTTGTCCCTTAATCTGAGATTGTGTAAGTGGGAGGATAAGAGTACTGTAAATGTTTGTCAATTTTTTAATATATGTCGAGACTTTGCAGAGGAGCCACAAAAAGATCTGGAGGACAGATTTTTCTGAGTGAGGGAGGAGTGTTGCAATGCAAATAATTTACTTGGCACATCGAGGTTAAATTAAGACACCTTCCTCAGTTAATGGAAGAAGCCACAGAAACAGGTCAAGTCAGAGAGCTGATCAGAATTATACCAGGGCTGTTTGCTTATTCAGTGACTATTGTGTCGAGGAGGTTATCCCACTGACGTTGTCAACAAGCTGAGAGACCAGAAACATAAGTACCACTGACGCACCAGAAAGACAAAGTCACCACAGGGGGCTGTGGATGGCTGAGTTACTTCACATCTGAGCCACGGATTTGATGTGATTTATGTGCTAAAAACTCACGCTATGCAAAACGAGGATGGACCAGTCAAAAGTATTGCAGTCTGCTGGCCACCAGTCTCTAGAAGGGACCTACGTTGTTACACGAGCCTGAGTCTCCATGAGTCAACCATTCGCGCACTCCAGACACTGCTAGCTGGAGCCCCATGCTGTGTACGTAGATCTCCCCAACTGGGGGGCCACCTGGAGGGCCTACTTCATCTGCAACAGCCCCTGGACGTCTACAGCTCAAACCTGGGGCTTCGCAGCGATTCAACCGCCATCACCACTGCAGTCAAACGTCTTACGGCCTGCCTCTGCTCTGGGCAGACTATGCTGTTGTGAGCTGCCCTTACTACATCAGGTCTGAAGTGGGATCCAGTGCTCCATGGTGTGCCTCGCTGTAGCTGTCTTGCTGCCTCAGACAGCACGACTATGTGATCTAGCAGGGTCAGCAGCTTGGCATACCATTGGCATCTGTACGACGGTGCTGCCTGCCCATGGGTACAGACCATGTGCTGACCACATGAATTCCTTATTGGGTGTGAACTGCTGACATCCTGGGGCAACGACACGATTATATTAGTTCTGTGTAATAAATGGTTGGTTTTTAGAATGCTGTTCCTATGACAACTTTTCGGACGTCTACCAGGCACCCACTCACCGCCACAATGCTACCTTGCCCAGGGTGGTGGACTAACAGCATCCTGACCTCAGTGCACCTAGGTCTGTCACTCACCACAGCAGCTGACCAACCTGGTCGCTTTAAATATGTGCATAAGCAGCGAGATATATCGGATTCCAGTGAGAAAATTAACGTGTGGTACGTCCTTCTTTTCTCTCAAATTATTCACATGCCCTCTTTTTTGTGATCGTTCTTCTTTGTAGTAGTTAACAAAATGACAAATGTTTAATCATTCTTGAAATCGCGTTTCGAATTGAAAGTACTGATATAACGGTCGATGGTGTGAGGATGGCTTCGGTATATTGAGGGATGGACAATATAGTATTTGAACCGTGATTTATTTTCAAAGAATATTCTTAAGAATTTATTTTATTTACTTGCGATTCATCAAGAACATTAACACATTTACTCACACTATGTAAGCATGGAAGTAGTTTCCAGGGAGTAACTGATGAAATCATAACCAAATCCTTTTAACAAATGAGAATTTTATTCACTTTAATAGTGCCTAAAAGCATTTTTTAAAAGAAACAGATTGAAAATTATAATCAGAAAGCGCCCTCTAAATATCAAGTTACAATTTATTCAGAGGCAGAAAGAAACAAGTTTGGACTTTATGAGCTTTCGGGCAGAGAACCTTCCCGCTTCCTTTTGACACGGCCGTAGTTACGACCGCTCACAACAGCCTCTGAAAGACTACACTGGTGCAAATCTGTAACACACCAGATAACTTTAAACTAAGAGTTTTAACAATTTACACAAGCACACAAACCATGCACCCCATAGGAGGGATGGAAATGGTACAAAACACTAACAATTAAAATATTAACCTTGCCACCGAAGGTGCAACTTGATTTTAACTTCTAAGAAAAGTCTTACGGCGAAAGGGTGGCAACTTTATATACTAAAACGATCATTTAAATAAAAGCCCATGAAATGCAATCTTATATAAAACTCTACAAGGTTGGCCAAACAATAGTTAAGATGCTCTACAGTACACAGATACCACCTCTCAAGATCATAGGCAATAATATCAAAGTTTTCAAAGATCAAAACATATTTCAGGTATTAGGCCGTTACACTCCAAGCAATAAATTCGTTAACACACCAAATCCGACAAACATGACAGAGGCAGCTACTAACGTATGATAGATTGATAGGGAGATTACCGAACACCCCGAACCGCAGGTTGCTCTAACCCGCCCCTACTCCACAAGGCAATAAGGGAGCACCCAATTTATAAACAACCACCTTCCCGCGGGTGGGCAAACGGAGAAGAACGGTGGGACGATCCCAAAGCAAAACGGCTGGTGACCTCAGCAACAAAAC
This sequence comes from Schistocerca piceifrons, assembly GCF_021461385.2. NCBI lineage: Eukaryota > Metazoa > Arthropoda > Insecta > Orthoptera > Acrididae > Schistocerca > Schistocerca piceifrons. The sequence continues at coordinate 94,647,357 of NC_060140.1, forward strand.
AAGTAGAATTTAACAAGAGTAAATCAAACAACATATCACCAATCACTTAACTTCTAATAAACTGTGATTTCTCGAGTAGACGTGGCGCAGCACCCCCAAATCGCTCTCCCGAACCGTCCGCTGCCAGCCGCTTCAACGGACGCAGGTAGGCGCGCCGATCTCCCGTCTCACGGCGTCGCAGCTCGCAGCGGCCAGACTGATGTCGTGGGTTGACTCCTGTTGCTCTCGTGTGGATCGCGAAGTCACTACCCCTCGCTATACGCCGCGACCCACTGGACTCACGTGGCGACCTCACATGCGCCGACGCTCAAGACGGACAAGTCATCTTGTGTCTCAGTGCGCGACCGACCAACCGATCGATCCAACCGCCAATGACCATTGCCTGAGCAAACTCGAGCAGACTTGCGGCCTAACGCGCAGACTCAGATACAGGAACTAAGCCCCGACCGGGCGATCACTCGCTGAGTTCTCTTACTGGCAGAGTGGAAAGACTCTCATTTTGCCGGCTTTAAAGGTTGGTCCGAACGACAGACAGACAGACACTAACTGCCGCACAAATGCGGACGAGATACAGACCCAGACTGACCCCGTACTGACCGACTGACGAGCTCATAACGCCCCTTAAAAGCACGTGAACAGGCAACCTTTCATCTTTCCCACCAGAGGGAGACACCAAAGCTGCGACTGCCACAGCAGCGCCTCCGCCAGAAACGGAGGGCGACTGCTTCACAGTACGCGCTGCGGCGCGCTCTTCAAAACGGCAATTTTTTACCACAGCTCAGTATTGTTAAACGATATTGATTGTGAGGAGAGCCCTTATGTAAAGGTGTTATCTGCAAATTTCCGCCAAACCTGCTGTTCGCGTACTTCCGTATACACCGCATTTCTCCAGCATTCAGGCGGCCCTGGCCCCAAGCACCTGCAGCGGCTTGCTGTTGACGCTGGGGTGGGAATCGTAACCTTCATCGTAAAGCATGGTGTACTGCAAGAAAGAACCAAATGATGTCAACACGTCACTAATATTGCTCTAAAAACTCCGTTACGTCATACCGGATGGCTATAATTAATGTGGGTGAGCCTGGTGTGTCACCTGGAAGATTAAGACGGCCTATCCCAGTGGAAGCTGCTGACGAAGTTGCTGCCGTATGGGACGGTACGTCACATAAATATTGACATTTTTATCGGTTGTAAACCGCAGTTATAGTATTTTATGAGTATAATTAGTGTAAAAGATATAGTTAATGTACTTCAAACAACTGGTATGCAGCGATAATTGAAGAGTAGCATCTTTATTTAATGTCTATGAAAATGAAAAAAGATCGAAAGAGACGTGATTGTACGGCCGAGGAGAAAGGACGTATTTTATGAGACACACACTGTTTTGTTTCGCTAGACGGAAGGCAGCCATTGAGCGGCTACACATATTTTATGTAAGTTATTCGTATCTCTGCTAAAATAAAATTGTTATTATTATCACAAAATGAATTTCTTTGTAGTAGTTGTCACCTAAAATGCTCGCAGTGGCTAACTATTTTTAATAAGCATTTTTTCAGTAATTTGCAGCATCTGGTCGGCCATTACGCGGCGAGTATTAATTTATTCTTCAAAGTGTTAACAGTAACTGTAAATGCGAGAGATTTCGTTATAAGAACCTTTTTAAATTGCAACAGATAATTAATTTACGTTAAAGTTCTTGTTGTTAAACTATACACGTTCCATGAGTTCAGTAGGGTTTATCTTGGCCGCTCCATGGCAACAATCGACATTCTCTCGAGGCTTGCTTCGCAATCAATGAATAGAAATCAACAGAATTACATTCAGTTAAGTTAACGACAACTATATTTTAGTCACCACGTTCAAAAACTAAAGTTGGTCCAAGAATAACAGCGGCCCTTCAAGAACACGTTTCATATTTACTTATGCACGTAAGTAAAAGTGATAAGAAAAGATAATATCCCTGACAGAAAGAGTCATGCTCAAACCAAAGAAAAATTCATGCTGATAAATTAAAAATAACCCTCGGTTCGGGTTGTTCGGTAATCTCGCTATCAATCTACCGTACGTTAGTAGGTGCCTCTGCCATGTTTGTTGGATTTGGTGTGTTAACGAATTTATTGCTTGGAGTGTAACGGCCTAGTACATGCAATATGTTTTGATGTTTGGAAACTTTGATATTATTGCCTTTGATCTTGAGAGGCGGTATCTGTGTATTGTAGAGCATCTTAACTATTGTTTGGACAATCTTGTAGAATTATATATATATATATATATTGTATATAACGTAACAAATGCCACAGACGTCACACGTAACTGACCATGCAGCACGACCACGCGCTCCGTGTAGTGCTACAGCTTGTGCTGAGTCACTAGAATTTCCATCCGACGGTCAACTGTATGGAAGTTTTGCGATGTATATTACACTAACACCCGCACAAGGTCCAGACTGGACACAACAACTGAAACCTCATGATCCGCAGCAACTTTTTGCGTATGCTCTTCAGCTTACGGCACGGATCAAAATTGATTATATGTGGCCAGACAATATTCTCTGCAGTGACGAGGTACATTTTACGCTACAGAGTGCAGTGAATACACAGAACTGCCGAATTGGGGGTACTGTTAAGCCGAGCGTTGTGCATGAAGAGCCACTGCACTTCCGTTTGTGACAGTGTACTGTGGATGCACAAGTACCTTCATTCTAGGTCCGTTCTCCTTTGAAGACAGTACGCTCAGAGAGCTTGTCAGTTGTACCGTGACTTCTGCACGTTATCGAGACCTCCTTGTACAGCATGTGATTCCTACTTTGGAAGAGCGAAACTGTGTCAAACCACAGTTTTCATGCAAGATGGCGCAACGCATCATCTCGCTCTCCCAGTGAAAGATCTACTTAATGCAACCTTCCACGATCGTGTTATCCCATGAGATTTTCCAGGTTCACGGCCTGCAGTATCACCTGATGTGAATCCTAGTGACTTTTGGCTCTGGGCATGCTGGGCGGAGAAAAATTGTGCCACAAAACTTGGCGCCACGCGCTTCGATTGGCCGTGGGATTGGCCTGTTGTCGTTCGTCGGTTGACGGGCAGCGCTATGGTTGTCTGTTCAGACATCCCCCGTCACTGTCCCAACGTGATACGCACACGTGTCGAATAGGTCTCGCTGTTTGTCTCCACCTCACGTCAGAGGCATTCGGTACACACACACGTCACCTGCGATTTAGTCATACATTAAGCGTGGCGGCACAGTATCCGTTTGGAGAACAACGAGATATGGTTTTTGTTTATGGACTAGCCAACGGTAATGCGCATGACGTTCGACGGTTGTATGAGGAACGGTACCCAGCAAACCCGCAAACGTTTACAACAATTCATCAGCGACTTGGCGAAACAGGCTCTTTAGCGCGATATCATGGTGATGCTGGAAGACTTCGAACACGACGCTATGCTGCATTTGAAGAGCTCGAGTGCTTCGAGGAAGCATCTACGACAAGTACTCGAGCGGTTGGACACGATATGAGGGCACTCATCGGTTAGTCTGGGAGGTTTTGAGGGATGATGTCCAGCATCCATTTAGTTTCCACCTTATCCAAGACCTAAATCCTGTGGCGGACTGTGAACATAGGCTAGGGTTTTGCAGGTGGTTTATGCGACGTGTTGCACGAGATCCCGACTTCCCCGCCATTGTGTTGTTTACCAACGATTGCACCTCCCATCGGGGTGCCCTTTACAACAGTCGAAACCTTCATTACTGGGCAAGTGGAAATCCTCACGTCACGTATGTCCACGGACACCAGGAACGATTTTCGGTCAACATTTGGGCAGGCATTGTGGGTGACCATCTGACTGAGGCGGTCCGTCTACCTCCTCGACTAATCGGGGAAAATTAGCTTCATTTTTTGCAAGAAACTCTACCCGTCCTGCTGGAAGATGTTCCGCCGGACATACGGCTATGCATGTGGTTGCAGCATAACACTGGTGCTGTGTGCGGATATTGGCAGAGGTGCTCGTAGGACGTGGCCCCCGTGATCACCAGACCTCACGCCACCGGACTTGTTCCTGTGGGGATTCTTCAAAGGTTCTTGTTCTCCCACCTGGACGGGAACTACCTAGAAACGAAGAGGAATTGATGGATCGCATTCAACATGACGCCAATCACATGAGGGTAATGCCAGGAATCTCTGAAAGAGTTCGGCAAGACACCGATCGACATTAACAAGCTTGTGTCGCGTCAGAGCGTCGCCAGTTCGAACACCTGCTTTAAGTAAACAATGTACCAGCTACAAAAAAGGCCTTTTTCAGGGCCGACACAATTTGTAAAAGACTTTCTGCAGGCGAAATAACAGATGTTGACGTGTTTGATCCCGGTACGTCTTATAATGAAACTACAATGGATGTGTCGCGACCCCGGCGGATTCGCCCTCAGGCTGCCAGAGTGGAAGGCTGGCGCGCTACCAGGGAGCGTGCGAGTCGCCTTGGATACATCGTGACCTCTGGAAGGCAAAGCATTCGCTGTCATGCGTTGTCCAGAGCATCCGGCAACAGGGCAATCCCGTGGCCAATAGGAGTGCGTGGCCCCAAGTTTCCGTAGTTTAAAAACTGTGCGTTGCCGACCTACACTACATTAGGAATTTTGGTTCCTACTGCCATCAGGTATCCAGGGTTAAAATTTCGTGACACAATTTTTCTCCGCCCTGCGTCTAAAAGGCCAGTATACAGGAGCACGTTGCTCATATTCCACCGGTGCTGTTACACGCAACTGTTGGTCAGATCGTTTTACAGTTGCATTACTTCGATGACGTTTCCAGTGTTCATTTTGAATAAACCGAGTAAGCGGAATTTAATAAAAAAATCACCATTACGCCTTTCTCACTTGTTTGACCTTTTCTGCCCACGCCCCATTCCTAATCCATTGCACAGGCAAAAACGTTTCTATACGTGTTCCACGTATTCACAGCGCCAAATTTTCACCTGGTGGTCAACTATTGTTTTTCCAGCGTAAATCGGTTCCACATTAACGCACTAGCATAGAAACCAAGTTTCGCCACCATACCATAGATCTGAAGTCCATTTCATTCATAACACAATAATGAAACTTCCTGGCAGATTAAAACTGTGTACCGGAGCGAGACTCGAACTTGGGACCTTTCCCTTTCGCGGGCAAGTGCTCTACCAACTGAGCTACCCAAGCACGACTCACGCCCCCTCCGCACAGCTCTACTTCTGTCAGTATCTCGTCTCCTACCTTCCAAACTTTACAGAAGCTCTCCTGCGAACGCTGCATAACTAGCACTCCTGAAAGAAAGGATATGCGGAGACATGGCTTAGCCACAGCCTGGGGGATGTTTCCAGAATGAGATTTTCACTCTGCAGCGGAGTGTTCACTCATATGAAACTTTCTGGCAGATTAAAACTGGCAGATTAAAACTTGGAAGGTAGGAGACGAGATACTGGCAGAAGTAAAGCCGTCCGGACATGGCGTGAGTCGTGCTTGGGTAGCTCAGTTGGTGCCGGCACGGTAGCTCTGTGTGTTCGGTCAGAGGTTTAGCAGCTCTCTGTAATAAAAAAAAACTGAGCTAATCGATCAACAACGAACTTAAAACGGATGTCTTACGACGTCCGCCCCGAGCAGATGCAACGAACAAAAGCAAACAAAATGAGATTAAAAAGAAAAAGTTGGTAGAGCACTTGCCCGTGAAAGGCAAAGGTCCCGAGTTCGAGTCTCGGTCCGGCACACAGTTTTAATCTGCCAGGAATTGTCATATCAGTGCACACTCCGCTGCAGTCGGCCGGTGTGGCCGTGCGGTTAAAGGCGCTTCAGTCTGGAACCGCGTGACCGCTACGGTCGCAGGTTCGAATCCTGCCTCGGGCATGGATGTATGTGATGTCCTTAGGTTAGTTAGGTTTAATTAGTTCTAAGTTCTAGGCGACTGATGACCTCAGAAGTTAAGCCGCATAGTGCTCAGAGCCATTTGAACCATTTGAACCACACTCCGCTGCAGAGTAAAAATCGCATTCTGGAAACACAATAATGACTACGATCGACATCGCATGTTTCAATCGGGGCTGGACCAGAATAATTTTCCCTGTTGTTGTTGTTGTGGTCTTCAGTCCTGAGACTGGTTTGATGCAGCTCTCCATGCTACTCTATCGTGTGCAAGCTTCTTCATCTCCCAGTACCTACTGCAACCTACATCCTTCTGAATCTGCTTAGTGTATTCATCTCTTGGTGTCCCTCTACGATTTTTACCCTCCACGCTGCCCTCCAATACTAAATTGGTTATCCCTTGATGCCTCAGAATATGTCCTACCAAGTGATCCCTTCTTCTAGTCAAGTTGTGCCACAAATTTCTCTTCTCCCCATTTCTGTTCATTACCTCCTCATTAGTTATGTGATCTACCCATCTAATCTTCAGCATTCTTTTGTAGCACCACATTTCAAAAGCTTCTATTCTCTTCTTGTCCAAACTATTTATCGTCCATGTTTCACTTCCATACGTAGCTACACTTCATACAAATACTTTCAGAAACGACTTCCTGGCACTTAAATCTATACTCGATGTTAACAAATTTCTCTTCTTCAGAAACGCTTTCCTTGCCATTGCCAGTCTATATTTTATATCCTCTCTACTTCGACCATCATCAGTTATTTTGCTCCCCAAATAGCAAAACTCCTTTACTACTTTAAGTCTCTCATTCCCTAATCTAATTGCCTCAGCATCACCCGACTTAATTCGACTACATTCCATTATCCTCTTTTCGCTTTTGTTGATGTTCATCTTATATCCTTCTTTCAAGACACTGTCCATTCCATTCAACTGCTCTTCCAAGTCCTTTGCTGTCTCTGACAGAATTGCAATGTCATCGGCGAACCTCAAAGTTTTTATTTCTTCTCCATGGATTTTATTACCTACTTCAAATTTTTCTTTTGTTTCCTTCACTGCTTGCTTCATATACAGATTGAATAACATCGGGGAGAGGCTACAACCCTGTCTCACTCCCTTTGCAACCACTGCTACCCTTTCGTGTCCCTCGACTCTTATAACTGCCCTCTGGTTTCTGTACAAATTGTAAATAGCCTTTCGCTCCCTTTATTTTACCCCTGCCACCTTCAGAATTTGAAAGAGAGTATTCCAGCCAATATTGTCAAAAGCTTTCCCTAAGCCTACAAATGGTAGAAACGTAGGTTTGCCTTTCCTTAATCTAGCTTCCAAGATAAATCGTAGGGCCAGTATTGCCTCACGTGTTCCAATATTTCTATGGAATCAAAACTGATCTTCCCCGTGGTCAGTTTTTGCTAGTTTTTCCACTCGTCTGTAAAGAATTCGCGTTGGTATTTTGCAGCCGTGCCTTATTATACTGATAGTTCGGTAATTTTCGCATCTGTCAACACCTGCTTTCTTTGGGATTGGAATTATTATATTCTTCTTGAAGTCTGAGGGTATTTCGCCTGTCTCATATATCTTGCTCACCAGATGGTAGATGGAGTTTCCCTACTGCTACTCAAATGCTTAAAACAGCAATTTACTTGAACAGTACCTGTTGTGTTGTCTAAATAAAGGTTTAGTGCCACATAATGTTCGTATGGGTGCTGAAAACAGTAATAACTTATGAAATTACATACGACTACTGCTATCAGTGTGTGCTTTTATGCCCAATAACGCTGACCAGCATTTTCCCCTTATTAATGTGAAAGATATCATGGTCTGACTATACTAATATCACGATATGTTGGGGATTTTATGTGTCACATCAGCTTTATAAACAAATAAATTTCATTTGGTACTGCCTACATAGCCTGATACAGTCGTATAATGCTGCTGCCGCAGGCCCCCACTATTCCCGTCATCCCTGCAGTCGTTCAGCTCCGTACAGAGAGCGTTACGTCGGAAGTTAACGCAAACGGCAATGGAAAAGAGACAGCAGATGAAGGCGGGGACCTGCGCACAGTGTTCCAGTCGCAGGTTGGGCGCCCACAGTTTCCGCATCCTTCGTGCAGACGCTCTTGTGTGGCTCTCCAGCTGTCTACACGTCACCGTTTGCTTCGCACCGCCCCGTATCTTGGGCGGAGAGGAAACATCTATCGAGGAATTCCCTTATATGGCAGGTCTCGAGAGGTGGGGTGTGTTTGAATGTGCAGCGACCATCATCAGAAAGTCTTGGGCCATGACTGCTAAACACTGTATCGAGCGGACTGAAACCGACGGCGAAGTAACACTGCGAGTTGGAACATCTGACCGCGAAAGCGGGGGATATGTGATTGGCGTCGATAAAATTGTTTCACATAGCATCGCCGACATCGCTGTTTTACACGTGCAGCTGGAGTTCCCAATGGGACAAAAAGTGCAGGTACGTTCTACTGATGTTCGCAGATTGTTACATCATATTCTGGGGTCATCTGTCTGTTGGCTGGTTCGAAACGGACAATCACAACATCTTCGCCTGTGCCAACCTCTTCATCTCACAGTAGCAGTTATTTCCTAAGCCCTCAACTTTTTTACTGTACGTGGTGTTCAAAAAGTCTCTCCGCAGTGCCGTATGATTGTTATCCGCGCGTGCCGTATGATTGTTCGCCTGCCTGGGTTTCTTCCCTTCAAGTGGACTCTCCCAACATTCCACTGTTTCGTTTATCTCAGCCAGCGTCAGTAGTATCGTTGGTGTGTGTCGTTACGTGTTGACATGAACGTTGAAGTTTAGTTCCTTTGTTCGTTTGTTTTGTTTTTGTCACTGTCAAAATGCTAAAAAATGAAGAACAAGTGATCAAAGCTGGCAGTAAATACACGGTTTCAGTTCGTCAAACATTTAATTCAGTTTTCCCGAAGACAACACTCCCACATCGCGATACTGTGCGAGATTTGACTAACAAATTTCGAAGTACGGGTTCAGTGACAGATGCACCGAGAAGTGGTCGTCCTAGCGTTTTGTCTGAGGATAAACTACTCTACATTTCCGATAAAATGTCCATAAGTCCGAACAAGTCAGTAAGAAAACTCGTCCAGGAAATCGATGTTAGTGTCGGTACGGTCCACACAGCTGTAAGGAAAAAATTAGAACTTTTCCCACACAAAGTGAGTCGTGCAAGAACTGAAAAATACTGATCATGGCAAGAGACTGCATTATTGTCAATGGTTCAAAAACGAACTCGCAAAATTCTCGTATGTGGAGTACTGCAAATCCATTGTGTATTCATGAGGGACCTTTTCATTTTGTGAAAATAGGAGTTTGGTTTGTGGGTCCCATATTTTTCAACGAAACAATAAACGCACAACGATATTGCAGTGATATTCTGTACCCATTCATAGGTGAACTTATGTTAAGTGAAATACTGAACGATTATTTTGAACAAGATGGTGCAACCGCGCATACAGCTCGCGTTTCAATGTCACTGCTTGCTGATGTTTTTGGTGATGGCATAATTTCACAGGAACTTTGGCCTCCACTATCGCCTGACCTAACACCACCTGGCTATTTCTGGAGTGCAGCGAAAGCAACTGTCTATAAAAACCGTCCAAAATTCATCGATGAATTGAAAACTGCAATATCCACTTTCACTGCTTCTGTTACAGAAGAAATGTTACAGATTGTGTTTGGAAACATGATTAGACAAATTGAATTGTGTATTCTACAGCAGGAGGGACACTTCCAACATTTAAAGTGAAAATTTGTAAGTAAAAATGAATATTCAATCAGTTAATAACTTGTATTTCACTGAGTTTCATTTCGGCATATTCACTGCGGCCTACGGCACGCGCGGCTAACAATCATACGGCACTGCGGAGAGACTTTTTGAACACCCCGTATATTGTCCACTTTCCATGTTACCCTACATTTGTTCCTTTTACGGTTCCCTATAAGATCAAGGAAGTTACCCCCTGATGACTAAAGAAACGAAATATGATCCTGTCTCTAATTCTAATTTTCAGCATCCTTCTGGAACGGCACATACTCTTTTTCGGTTTCCCAACAGCCCACAATTCGCTTTCATAGAGTGCTGTGCACCAGAAACATACTCGGAAATGTTTTCCACAAATCAAGGCCTGTAGTTGATACCAGCAGTCTTCTCTTACCGAGAAAAGTCATTCCTGGCTATCTTTTTCTGCTTATGATGCACCTTTCTGTTTGTCCATGTACGCGTCATTTTACATCCAAGGCTCCCTGTCCGACAACGATGATGAATTATTGGGCTCCACACCTGTTTCAATATCACTTACACTTGTTAAGCATGTATCATCATCAGTGGATTCCCCATGTTCATTGTCCACACAGTCGAGCGTATATGACACCACACATTCCACTGACTCACCTTGCAGAAAAGCTACTATTTCATCTGCCACTTATTTCTCGCTCTGAAAAATTCCTTTGGTTTCTTTCTGACAAAATGCCAACTTCGTCAACAGTTGTAGATATAACTCAATGTTTTATTTGTTTATCGTTGACATTGCTCTTACATGGGTTAAGTTTCAAATCTAATTAAGTTTCAAATCTATGTTTGGGCCCTTTGAGATTAAGCAAGTAAGTCAGCATTTACATTCTGGATGGCTGTGCATAGATTTGTTGGGTTTGCACTTAGATATGACTGTAGGTCATCAGTATGTAAATGACATTTGCAGTGGAAGATAATATTCGACATGTCATTAACATACAAAGAAAAAAGTAATGGGACCAATACTGATACATGTGGGACCCCTTACATTACATTCATCCACTGTGTCCTCTTTTCTCCAATCATTTCACACTTTTGGCGGTATGTAAGGTATGAGTGGAATCATTGTACACCACATAAAGGATAGTTTTGAGTTTTGAGGTTGGCAATTAGGATATAAAAGTCGACAGCATCGAAAGCTTTGCTGAAATCCATAAAACTCATAGTAGTTTTTTGTCCATAACTTGTTTTAGTTCGTCACTGGCTTTTATAAAAGCAGTCGTCGCTATGCGATTTATGCGGAAACGAGATTGACATTCGCTCAGAAAGCTCATAATCATTTCCTTGTGTGTTTGCCCCACTTCAACGTGAGGTCGGCCCTGTTACTATGAATTTGGCGTTGTTAGTGTCGAAGGTTGGCCAGATGTCCTTCCTGTTGCCATCCGGTACCCCCTGGGCCGGAATTAGTGTACCCCAACTGTCTGCGTCTAGTGTAAGCCACAGAAAAGTGCGAACGTGTCCAGATATCTGCGAGTCGTGTAACTGAGGCGGGACGTGGGGACCAGCCCGGTATTCACCTAGTGGGATGAGGAATTTCGCCTAAAAACCACATCCAGGCTGGCTGGCACACCAGCCATCGCCGTAATTCGATCCGGGGCCAGTGTCTACCCGAGTCCTATTAGTAGCCCTCATTTTTCCACAAGAAGGAGGGCGTGTTAAAATTCCCAGGTAACTAGTGGGCGTACCCCAATTTTGCATTTCTCACCGACTGACTAACTCAGTTACATAGTCGGTTGTGGCAGAGATCATTCTCGGACGTCGGATGCCATTTATAATCTCTGCATACTGCGTCTCTTATAAGGTGTTTGAGTTGTTCAGAGCGTGTTTATCGTATAAAATTTTTAGTTTCTCAGTGAAATTAGCTACTTCATAATTTATGTCACAGTTAGTTCCTGTCATTCCCTGGCAAGAATTTCATAGGCGTCGGTTATAAGCTCAGACTTACGCAAACGCTTAAAACCTCTAAAATTGGTGACTTGCTGTTTGGACACTGTAACCAATAATTCATGAATATTACAGCATGAGCAGATAAGCTAGGCGCAGAAATTTGATCATGCGAATTGCTCTCTTGCTTGCGAAAGTATAGATGTATGAATGTCAGCAGTATAATGAGTTGGCCCAATGGGAAACAATACACATAAATTTTGAATCTGCAGGACTCCAGCTACAAAGCTCCAGCTTTTCATACAAATATTGAAGACCCGAGAGCGGGACCCGAGAGCGCAGATTCAAAGCTGGAGAACTGTCCAGCTTTTGGTGGATTGAAAATCACATGTATAAGACACTTTTCTGTTAAGAGGGTTAACTTCAGTGAACATACACTACTGGCCATTAAAATTGCTACGCCAGGAAGATGACGTGCTACAGACGCGAAATTTAACCGACAGGAAGAAGATGCTGTGACATGCAAATGATTAGCTTTTCATAGGATTCACACAAGGTTGGCGCCGGTGGCGACATCTACAACGTGCTGACTTGAGGAAAGTTTCCAACCAATTTCTCATACACAAACAGCAGTTGACCGGCGTTGCCTGGTGAAACGTTGTTGTGATGCCTCGTCTAAGGAGGAGAAATGCGTACCATCACGTTTCCAACTTTGATAAAGGTCGGATTGTAGCCTATCGCGATTGCGGTTTATCGTATCGCGACATTGCTGCTCGCGTTTGTCGAGATCCAATGACTGTTAGCAGAATATGGAATCCTTGGGTTCAGGAGGGTAATACGGAACGCCATGCTGGATCCCAACGGCCTCGTATCACTAGCAGTCGAGATGACAGCCATCTTATCCGCATGGCTGTAACGGATCGTGCAGCCACGTCTCGATCCCTGAGTCAACAGATGGGGACGTTTGCAAGACAACAACTATCTACACGAACAGCTCGACGACGTTTGCAGCAGCATGGACTATCAGCTCGGAGACCATGGATGCGGTTACCCGTGACGCTGCATCACAGACAGGAGCGCATGCGATGGTGTGCTCAACGACGAACTTGGATGCATGAATGGCAAAACGTCATTTTTTTTCGGATGAATCCCGGTTCTGTTTACAGCAACATGTTAGTCGCATCCGTATTTGGCGACATCGCGGTGAACACTCATTGGAAGCGTGTATTCGTCATCGCCATACTGGCGTATCACCTGGCGTGATGGTATGGGGTGCCATTGGTTACACGTCTCGGTCACCTCTTGTTCGCACTGACGGCACTTTGAACAATGGACGTTACGTTTCAGATGTGTTACGACCCGTGGCTCTACCCTTCATTCGATCCCTGCGAAACCCTACATTTCGCAGGATAATGCACGACCGCATGTTGCAGGTCCTGTACGGGCCTTTCTGAATACAGAAAATGTTCGACTGCTGCCCTGGCCAGCAAATTCTCCAGATGTCTCACCAACTGAAAACGTCTGGTCAATGGTGGCCCAGCAACTGGCTCGTCACAATTCACCAGCCACTACCCGTGATGAACTGTGGTATCGTGTTGAAGCTGAATGGGCAGCTGTACCTGTACACGCCATCCAAGCTCTGTTTGACTCAATGCCCAGGCGTATCAAGGCCGTTATTACGGCCAGAGGTGGTTGTTCTGGGTACTGATTTCTAAGGGTGTATGCACCCAAATTGCGTGAAAATGTAATCACATGTCAGTTCTAGTGTAATATGTTTGTCTGATGAATACCCGTTTATCATCTGCATTTCTTCTTGGTGTAGCAATTGTAATGGCAGGAGTGTATATACGGGTTGTTTGTCCCCGCTTTTGGACATGGCTGGCTGGCTCTGAGCACTATGGGACTTAACTACTAAGGTCATCAGTCCCCTAGAACTTAGAACTACTTAAACCTAACTAACCTAAGGACATCACACACATCCATGCCCGAGGCAGGATTCGAACCTGCAACCGCAGCAGTCACGCGGTTCCAAACTGACGCGCTTAGAACCGCACGGCCACACCGGCCGGCTTTTGGACATGAGCACGATGTTCGGAAGCCAGTATCCTTGTATCCACGTAACCACGCTGCCACCTCTTCTTTTATACCTGTCGTGTCTAAGAAGCAGATAGCCATAGAGGCCAACATAGCTGGAAGAGATATTTGGCTTCAGTCACATCTCCAGTTGGAGTATGACATTAGAGCTACGAGTGGGAAAGGAACGACAGCACATTTACACGTATGTGTTGTAGCATATAGACATTGTGAATTATTTCCGCTGTAATGCTATAAGTAGGGATATCGGCTGCCCTGGAGTCTGGCATAGCCCTTGCGGTATGCGAGGGGGACGGAGGGGGGGGGGGGGGGGGGAGGTAATGGGCCCACAGGCAGATACGGGGTTTCAGGAAGCTTGGAGTTTCAAGGTTGGTTACACTTCACCAGAACAAAGCTCGGAGGTCTGCGCGAATACAGAGGAGTGAGGGGCATGGAGTATTCGTTCTGAGGCAATATTACTGAGGATTGCAACGGCTGTAAAAACATGAAGGACGACGGTCGAGTGTAGGCTCGTTCTGCGCATCTGCATCACACATTCTCCGACAACCAATCAGCGTTCAGTGGTGCTCTCAGCGCTTTGCTGTGAACGTCTTAGCCAATCAGAGCATTAGACGTGATAGCAGCGAGTTATTCAGTGAATTTTTGTTCCATTTATTGAGAGCTGTCACAGCTAATGGTGGTGATAAGCGACAAATTCTGCACAAGCAAGCGAGAGACATAATTTGCAATATATTAACTTTCTTCAAGCACAGAGCTCGTTTATGTACTTTCCGCATCTGTTGCTGGCAAGTGGCAACAATGCAACGCCCATCATAGTCTCGAGCTGTGCAAACCGCCGTCATTCGTGGACCGACTATAGTGCACTGTGCAGTTCAGGGTGATAGGAGAGAAGCAGATGATTTACACAGACGATGATACCAGCAGAGAAAGTTAGGCTCTATAACTACAATATTAACGCAGAAATCTAACAATTAAATTAGAAATTACGAAAGTAGCACTGACAGTAATTTTGTTCTGGGCCACATAAAGGAAGAAGAGGAGCGAATAATTTAAGCAGGAAAGGAATAATAATTACAGTGCTACAATTCTATGCAAGACAGGGAATTCTCACACAGACAGTGTTAAAAGTAAATAAAATTATATGCTACTACTATTACATACAGGACCACCATAAGCTTGTAAATACTAACTTTTGTTCGTTTACTAAATGTTTGTATGGTGGGTTCAGTGGGTAAATCATTTTATTTGATAATAAATCAAATTGTTATAGTGACCACTAGTATCCATTGGTAGGTAGATGAGCCCCTTCATTAATATAATCGTGTGAGGTGTGGTGCCCATACATTCATGCTTAATGGGGTCATCTCTAATAGTTTTCCTTCAGTAAGACGCTATCCAGGTTGTTTACATGGAAGGAGCCTGGAGACACTGGAAGGTTTCAGATAGATTATATAATGGTAAGACAGAGATTTAGGAACCAGGTTTTAAACTGTAAAACATTTCCAGGGGCATACGTGGTCTCTGACCACAATTTATTGGTTTTGAATTGTAGGTTAAAACTGAAGAAACTGCAAAAAGGTGGGAGTTTAAGGAGATGGGACCCGGACAAACACTGAAAGAACCAAAGATTGTAGAGAGTTTCAGAGATAGCATTAGGGAATGATTGACAACGATGAGGAAAGATATACAGTAGAAGACGAATGGGTAGCTCTGGGAGATGAAATAGTAAAGGCAGCAGAGAATGAAGTAGGTAAAGAGACGAGGGCTAGTAGAAATCCTTGGTTAACAGAAGAGACACTCAATTGATGAAAGGAGAATATATAAAAATTCAGTAAATGAAGCAGGCAAAAAGGAATACAAACGTCTCAAAAATGAGATCGACAGGAAGTGCAGAATGGCTAACCAGGGATGGCTAGAGGAGAAATGTAAGAATGTATAGGCATACATCACTAGGGCTAAGATGCCAAGAGAAAAATTAGAGAGACCTTTGGAAACAAAAGAACCACCTGTACGAATAACAAGAGCTCAGATGGAAAACCAGTTCTAAGCAAAGAAGGGAAAGCAGAAAGGTGGAAGGAGTATGGAGAGAGTCTATCCAAGAGCGATGTACTTGAGGGCAATATTATGGAAATAGGATGTAGATGAAGATGAAATGGGAGATATGATACTGCGTGAAGAATCTGACGGAGCACTTAAAGACCTAAGTTCAAACAAGGCCCTGGGAGTAGATAACATTCTATTAGAACTAATGACAGCCTTCCCTCGAGAGCCAGCCATGACGAAACCTTACCGTCTGGTGAGCAAGATGTATGAGACAGGCGAAGTACCCTCAGACTTCAAGAAGAATATAATAATTCTAATCCCAATTCACACGTGTGAAAACTACTAGTTAAATAAGTCACGGCTGCAAAATATTAACACAAATTCATTACAGACGAATGGAAAAACTGGTAGACGCTGACCTTGGGGAAGATCAGTTTGAATTCCGTAGAAATGTTGGAACATGTGAGGCAATACTAATCCTACGACTTATCTTAGAAGATAGATTAAGGAAAGGCAAACCTACGTTTCTAATATTTGTAGACTTAGAGAAAGCTTTTGAAAATGTTAACTGGAATACTCTCTTTCAAATTCTAAAGGTGACAGGGATCCAATACATGGAGCAAAGGCTACATAAAATTTTTACAGATACCAGGCGGCAGTTATAAGAGTCGAGGGGAATGAAAGGGAAGCAGTGGTTGGGAAGGGAGTGAGACAGGGTTGTGGCCTATCCCTGATGTTATTCAATCTGTATATTGAGCAAGCAGTAAAGGAAACAAAAGAAAAATTTGGAGTAGAAATTAAAATGCATGGAGAAGAAAGAAAAACTATGAGGTTTGCCGAGGATATTGTAATTCTGTCAGAGACAGCAAAGGACCTGGAAAAACAGTTGAACAGAATGAACAGTATCTTGTAAGGAGGATATAAGATGAACATCAACAAAAGCAAAACGAACATATGTTCCTTCTGTGCTTTTATCTTTCAGTGACAACCTGAATTTTATAATGGTATCAGAGACTGGGCCTGTAGGGCGCTCAGCGAGAACTTAGTATATGAATGATTTACATGGACCATCAGCGATATTCCAATTTGTTTGCATTCGAAACCTTATGTCATTTTGTTGACTTATGCACTACTCTTGATATGCAACATCAGCAGTGATGCATTTCTTCCTGCCCCTAATCTTATGATATTTTATCGTTAAGATATGTTGTAATTGTGTTAATTTGTATGAGATTGTCAGTGCTTAATATCAGGATTATGACACTTATTTATCAATACGTAGGTCAACCTATTTATACACTGACACACGTGTTTGTACATGAGAGTTTGTCTAATGTTTTAATGTTCATGACATTTTCCTGCTGTATACCGACTTTGTATGAATTCATGATTATATGTATATTCTTCCATGTACCTCTATGCATTTCTGTGAATCCCGTTGTCCAGTGTGATAAGCCACTTACTATGATATGTTTCCAATGACATGAATAATTCCGTATTTTAATGTGGTAATTGTGGATGTAGTAACTTCGTATTAAATTGATTTTGAGTTTGTTTTGAATTTTTACACAAACCATCCTTGTCTTTGTGAGATTATCTAGACATTATCTTCATTTATGAGCATTGTAAAACTAAATGATATGTGTGTGTAGTATTGTATGATCTCATGTTTCTCCATTTATTATTTACAATATGCCTTCCAACGAAATACACCCTTGCTCTAGAGGATATGACTCAGTGTGAGGAGGCTTCTGAGTAAGTCTGTTTCTGTATTTTCATGTTTTAATGTTGCAACCACGTTAAAATTTTCCACCCATGGCATGAAACACATCGGACAATGATCATGCAGAACAAAAACAAGGTATAGTACCCATTGCCCTGTGCTACAGGATCATCTCAGAAAAACTTTATCTACATACATGTTACAAGCAACAACAAGGTGATGGTACATGATAGTTTATTCCCGAACTGTCATGCAACCTATTTTATAATGTAATATGAACATCCCAATACCCAGAATAGCCGATTCTTTAACGCTGCATGAAAACTGTACACAATATTCGCTACTGCTAATGACTGAACAGCTGATTCTCCTTTCTTTTTGTTATAGCAAGAGAGACCTTGGGAGCTTTCTTTAGTTGGCTATCAACAGGAAGTTATCTTGGACGGACCAGAGTGTAAAACCTACTTGGCGCTGAAGTAGCCCCCCAGCAATTAAACAATGGGGAATCCACAGCGTCCCATCTGCGCACATTAGGTGTAGATCCGACGTTTAGTCTTGTAAATCCAGCTTTAATACAATGTGGCAAAAGTGGTGAAATGAAAGTGTAAGCGATTCTAATTTTTCGAGTGTTCTATTCACGCAACATACTGCATTTCTTGCTTCAGTGACCCTCTCTTCACCAAAATCTCCTTAATCTCTGTCGTGTCTATATGCAAGTCACTGCGTATTGCTACTCCTCAACTATAGTTAGGGGTATGATGCAATGAAACCGAAATCAGATACTCATCCAACAACTTCAGGAGGGTGCTTGCTTGTTGTGCAACCCTGCTTCTATCACTAATATCAAGCTGTCGAGACCCTTTATATATCTTCTCAAACGTATCATCTTCCCTTGTTATTGTAAGAAAGACTTTTAATGCTGCGGGTGTGTCCAGTTATGACACATTGCTTTAACTTTATATCAAGTCAGAGCAGGTAAGTCCCATTTTTACACTCTTTCTTACTGCCCAAGGGATAGCTTGACTATCAAAAGATAATGTTGGAGAACCCGTGCGTGCCATAGTGTTCCTACCAGCAACTATGGAAACAAACAGACCACCTAGGTAGGGTCCACACACCGAAGGCTCGCTTGCCCGATAAAGCCTTATACAACTGAGGCACAACAGTGTCCTCAAATGTTGCCTGCTAGTGACCATTCTACTTCAACAGCAATTCACCGCATCGGCATGTAGCACACCCTGAAGCTGAGGTTTCTTTTTTGTGGAAACTTGTACCATCCTCGCAATCTGGGCAGTTAAGGCTACTACACAAGTCAGACAGACGCTCCTAATGTACCAACAAGAACTGCTTGAAAAACATTCAGCAACAAATATCTTCTGGAGTTGTCCACTGTAAGGAAAAGACACAACATTATTCTGTATATTCTTACGTAACTAGTGGAATGCTTGGGTATGGGAGTATTGCTAGTTAGTGAAAGAAAACCATTAAACCAACGAAAAATATTATTTATTACAAAAAAATGTGAGAAATCAAGTGAAATTTTTTCTTATAAAATAGTAATAAATTTCCGGGTTCTTTTCAGAACAGTAGATTGCCTCTTATGGGCAGGAATGCTATTATTTTACAATGCATAGAAAGGTTATTTTTTCCCTTTTCTTTAAGAATGTTATTTACTTGGCAGAATGGCTGAGAGCCGCACCTACACAACCTGAATAACTTTCCTAGGTACGGTCAAGGCTGTCGTATGAGAAATGTAATGGAGTGTACTGTTATGGAGGACAGATGGGGCTCGCATACGCTGTAGCGCACAATACCGTGAGCTGCGACGACTGCTGAGTGCGTCACTCTTTGCTGACAAATAACACAACTATCTCTTTCTATCTAGATTGACCTTCATCAATCAAACTCTCACTACGCCTTGATGAAATGAAGGACTCCTATCTGCCCCTAGTCCAACTATTGGCGTGGTACACTGGTCAGATAACCTGTCCACCGCGATGCCACTCAATACTCGCTCGCTGGCGTTTAACTAGTACTCTGTCCGTGTCCACACCACACAATAAATGTGGTGGCCAACACAGTGATCAGCGCTTATTCGCGAGCGACTCAATATAGAGTGTCACTCTGATTTGATAACGACAGAGGTGCTCTCCCAGTGAAGTACTGAGGAGAGACTTTATTCCTCGCACTTTGCGTACACGTACAAGCGCACTCGCTCTCGTTACGTGTTCCCGCTCGAAGAGCGACAATAGAAGTGCCTCTTTTTCTGGAAAAGTTGCAAGGGTATGTCATTCACTGCCTTCCCTCTCTCCTATGACTCTTTGCATCTGAAATATTCCGCCAATCAGCGTTGCTCTTTTAAACGGGAGAATGACGTTTTGTTTAAGACGATCATTGCGGTAATCTGTAGCTCCTCTGTTAGGCATATACTTTCCTCCTGTGAGAACTCCTTAACTATGCAGTCGGTCCATGAAAAAATGCGTCTTCTGGGCGCTCCCACACAATGTAGCGGAATTTGCTTCTAAGTCGAACACGGGGGTCGTTATCCCTTCGCTCTGGCAAAAGTTATCTTCTCTCTGGGCGGTCGCTTCGGCTGAAGTAGGTATGTTGTTGACCCAGTGGGCTGGTTTCCTCTTTAGAACAAAAATTCTTATGGCCATCATGTTGTGTGTGCCAGACTCGTCTTTTTCAACCTTGGTGCGCACTTGCGATTTACTTATTAGATTTGCATATTGCTTACATGAACTCATACAAAATTGACATTACCTTATTGAGTTCAGGTTCGAATAAAACGTCTTGATGTGCAGAATACGATTGTGAGGTCGGAATATGTAAGAAATGAAGGTCAGGAGACCATGTCACCTTACAATGCAAGATCCCCATTCGTTCTGCTGCCATGCCAAATGGTTGTCAGTGAAGCATGCCCATAGATTACAGTGACAGGGACGTCAACATTCACCAGATCCCATCTCAGGACCCCTAGGTACGTGAAGCCCGTGCCCAGAAAATTAATGCTGAGCCATTTAGAGCGACCTGGGGGAGTGGGGCATCGTTTGGTTGTTTATCGAAAATACCACAGTCATGGCAAGCATAACCCACCCCATTTGGATGGCATTGTGTTTGATTCCGAGATTATCTGAATAATTTTTGTTAGACATGCTAACATATAGTCACCAGTGATTCCATATATTTGCAGGTATATTGTGCTGCTCTGATGCTTTGTTATTATTAAGTTTTATTATGTTTCCTCCAGTACCTTCTAAGTTGGTGGCTTTGGGCCTCGTTACCTTGATGCTGCTTTGTCACAATTAAAATTTTGCTGTGGTGGCTTAGAGTTGTGTGATTGCTCCAAACATTCTACAAGTATTTACCTTATTTCCATTAGTCTGATTCTATTGCTGTCAACTGAACTTCCAGATATTGCAATGTCACCCTCTAAAGAACTTCGTATGTCACGACTTGGCTTCTACACTAGCTTCTCGATTCTTATCACTTTTTATTGTCATTCCAGCTGTTAAAGGATCTCTTATCTTTAGCGTAAGAGAGAGAGATTTCAGAAACAGATTTTAAATTCTAAGACATTTCCATGGGATGATATGGACTTCAGCCACAATTCATGGGTTAAAAGGTAGTAAATTAAGGAGATGCGATGTGAATAAGTTGGAAGAACTACAAGTTTCTGAGAGTTTCTGGGGGAGCATCAGACAACGAATGACTCAAAGACAGCAGAGGATCAAATTGGTAGAAAGACAAGGCGTATTAGAAATACTTGGATATCACAGGACACACTTAACATAGTTGATGAAAGGAGAAAATGTAAAAATGCAGCAAATGAAGCAGGCAAAAGGGAATACAAACATTTCAAACGTCCCCTTAGAAAAATTATACAGGACTGTGCTTAACCTGACACACAATATTTTTAGCGCAACGCAATCTGACTTTCAAAAATCCCTACAAAAGAATGGCCCTGACTAACATTAACCTATACCTTTCACAAATCACTTACCTCACCAAAAATCTTCGTTACTCGAACTACTGCAAAGCAGCGAGCGCCACTACTGCCAGCTAAATAAAAGATTCAAACTACGGAAGGCACTAACTACTGATAGGCATAGTTAGGAAATGAAAGATTGTAGCAGAGAACAAACAATGTATTTACCTTAATAGTGTTGAAAAATCATTATATACATAACAGATCATGACATCCAGTCTTACAAATTTCCAAACTCCGCCATCTCTCTCCCCACATCCACCACTGCTGGCGGCTCACCTCCAACTGCGCAACGCTACGCGCTGTTCACATCCAGCTGCCGCTGCCCAACACTACAATGGCAGACAACAATGCAAACTAGCCACAGACTGCACACAGCACAGCCAGTGATTTTCATACAGAGCGCTACGTAACGTTGCCAATAAGAAAACATAAACAGCCTACTTACGTAGCCCCCATGCTCTCCACAAAAAATTTTACAAATTGTTTTGGGCAGTGGCCAATAACGATTTGAAAAAATTTTTCATAATTACAATAACAAAGAAATCAAATGCACACAATTATTGATACAATGTTGGTCGAAAGCTAAAATTTTCTCACAGTCGATAAAGACAGTCCTGATCGTTCATCACAGTAAAATAGCAGTGTTTTTCTCAAAGTCTGAGCAGTAGAAGAAAATGCACATGGAAGTAGTGGATTTCCATGCAGTCTTGAAGAAGTAGTGTTGTCCTTCCAACGAAAAGACAGTGCTGACTCTTGACATGCAGACAGGTAATGAGCCACAACAGAGCAAACCCACAGCAGAGTCATTCGATGTTTTTAAGAATATTGCTAGGTAGGTCATCACAGAGCAGACCCACTGTAGTCCTGGTAGAGACTACGGTATTGGTGGGCCACCAGAGGTGCAGACCCACTGCAGTCCTTGTAGAAATAATGGTATTGGTGGGTCATCAAAGATGCAGACCCACTGTAGTCCTTGTAGAAATAATGGTATTGGTGGGTCATCAACGATGCAGACCCACTGTAGTCCTTGTAGAGATGGCCAGCAGCCATCTGTTGTGACTGTGCAGGTGCTCAATCACCATTGAAGAGTCTTGCGGATAATATAGCAAGTCCATAACCACCACTTGTGCACTCACAAAGTTTTTGGAGTTGTCCTTAGAACCAGCAATACTGTTATCCAGTCCCTTGCTGAATTATTAACACACATGCAAACACTAACGGTCCCTATTTCTCACATATTGTCCATATACTATGACCAACATAAACGTGTGCAGTGAAATGGAACTTACAAGTTAATAATATGATGAACTGGTGTCAATTACAATTTTATAACATAAGAATACAATTACAAAGGTACAAAATTCATCATTAAAGAACTTAACAATACAGATAACAGTTGTAGTAATACAGGCTTTACAAAAGAATCGAAATAACATATACATCAGTGTTACAGGAATTATAAGTACCTACATAAAAGATCAGAATAACTTTTGAAACATCAACTTCACACATGAGCAACAAAACAGAACAGATAAATAATGTCTAAACATCTTTACAAAGTAAATAACATATTATTAATGCAAATTATATTTGAGGATAACAGTATTCCTCATCATAGTGAATGTAGCTTAGTATTAGAAGAGAAAAAAAATTCTATGAAACAGTACACAGAGACAGGAAGAAAACAAATACACAAGGGTACACAAACACATAGGGGGATAAAACAAAAGGAAAGGACAGTGTTTGTTTTCCGTGTAACATTTGGTACTGCAGTCCAACCCAGAACTTCATTCCATAGATCGTCCCTCTTATTTCAACATTTGCTTCAGCCAAAAAAAAAATCCTATCCAAGCATGCTTTCTGTATTCTGTTCACATCCTCTTTCAAAAATAGTTTTTCTCCACTGTACACTACTTTTTTGGCCAAGCCATTTTCTTATAGCTTCTCAATGCATTTCTTCCAATCCATCATAGCTAGTTTCTTATATAGTCTACCCCCTCTTAAGCTAACTTAAATCTACTGAGCTCAGCTATATATACCAAGGGACGAGGCAATGCAGCAACACAAAACAGTTAACACAAACAGCAATGACACAAAAAATTCAAATTTGCAAAGCAAGCAGCATTATAGAAATTAGCAAAGCAATGGCAATATTACAACTAATATAAGGCAATGCGCAGCAAACAAGAAAAATAAATCAGTAGTAAAACTAGCTTAACAGAGTAATACAAAGTGAAATTTAGTAGCACTATGCCTGGCACACAGCAGCAGAAAATGTAATAACTTATATCTAAACATGACAAAGCTCAAGCAAAGAAAAATATTACACTAAAGATAGCCATGTCTAATACCTATGTCACATTTTAATACTAGAGTGATGCATCACAATTTATTCTACAAAAGAATTCCTGTGAAGGGAAATTTTTTTTTGTGCTCCTTCGTTTTTTTGAAGTACATCATAAAGTTAGTCTTTACTGGGTCTGTAGGCATAAAATATTTATATTAGTACATCTATAAAATTTTATTTTAACCATTGCTGCAGTGCAGCTTGAAACTAGATATTAAACAAATGAGCAAATATATATAGCCTATACAGAGCAGTGCATGAAACGTCATTCACTGAGCAAATGTCGTCTCCAAAGGCAAAAGAATTCTCTCAACTAGAAAGACAATAGATGTAAAATGTTTCTCATCATTTCATTAGGCATTTTAGTAAATATCATAAATCTAGATCTCTACAGTATAATCATATGTTTTCAAGTTTGAGCATGTCGTATTTGTGATGCTTTCGACAAAGAAATGTCAATAGCGAGGATAATGGCCTCCCGCTTTTTTTTTCTCCACCTGCGCCTCTGAAACGCACACACTAATGGCTTTTTTTTCCAGGCATCTGTCGCACAGCTGGGTGCTTACAGAGACCTACCTTTTTTCCTGAAATATTTACGACAGCAGTTTCCGCTACAGTGACAGTCTCATATAAAAATATTTCACAGGGCAAGAATTTGTGTTACAAATCTGTACAAACAAAATCCTATTGATATAACAGTGACCAAAAAATTTCTGTTGGCATTGTAATACATTCACGCATTTACATGCATTTCATAACTCTTAAAGTACGATTCTTGGTTTCCAACAACCTTTTTCACAAACCAGAGTCCCTAACCACTACTCATTATTCCTTACCTTATTCGTCGACACTTCTTCAATATTTCATCATAACAGATACATAGTATACTCAAATAACTCATATAGCATCAGCTTATTGATCATAAACAAATCGCAACAGCATAATACACATAGTCATCGTAATAATAACATCATAACACCTCAGTCAACTCTCAAAATCGCTGTAGCTTCCTCCAATAATTTCAAAACCTAAAAAAAATTCACTGCTCATGTCAAAAGTGTCATCAGCCTCAAACGTACTTTAAAAATCATGATCCCATACCAAATACATCATTCAAAGCTCTCATAGTATCGCAATGGTTCCAAAAAAATATGAGCAGTTCACAAAGTACAGACAAAATACAATTTCATAAGTGTGAAATTATCCAACTGTGTAATTGCGTAAACATGTGTCACTGACATAAAAAAAATTTTTGTTTCTCTGTTAAATAATCAGATAGCTGTGTAATTCTGTGTTGGAGAAATATGGTACCGATGTGTAAAGCTGTGTAAGCAAATACCATATTAGCCAGGGATCCTTGTGCTTGCCACACACATGGTACACAAAGTAAGTGTGTACCCCCCTGAGGATTAATGTAATTATACTCTCAGGTGTTACAGATTATTGCAATGGAATGAAATGTGTCACGGAAATACTTTGTATCATTGTACTTCAAATATCTTTAAAAATAAATGTTTTAAGTACAAAATTAATCACTCAAATACGTGTACTGTAGCGCTAAACTGTGCATCTTGTTGTAAGATAATCTCTGTGGAAGTGTCGAAGTTATCGTCCTCCGAAAGCTAAGTTCTGCAGAAGCCAATGTACTTACCTCATGATACACCAAATTTCAAGTAAACCAAAATGTTGCATTAAAATCTCATTTGCAGTACTGGTAAATGTTCTACGTATGTGAGCCTTATAGTCGTTACGTAATCGTGCAACTAACAAGCAAGAATGTACAAATAACAACGTTGTGTCGTCTGTTCACTATAACAATGCATTCATAATTTCTGTTGAAATAAGTTCTCTTGGCCCTTGACTGGATATTTAATTTCAAACATTGTTGCATGTTAACAGATTCTAAGTCTGACTAAGCATACTAGTAATGTAAAGTGAAAAATTTTATAGCAAAGACTAAGTTAAAAAGCAGAATATCTTTCAATAAACGGTTTTACATGAGAAACGTGGTGCAGTCCTTTACTCTTCCTAGTACTCAGAGTTTCAACTTGAACGGAATTATCATGCGGTATACGTCGGTGAGGAGTGCTAAAATTTTTCTCAAGGTTAGCATCTATGTAATTTTTCCCTGAGCCAGCCGGCGCACGTGGCTGCCTGCGGTGTGAGTCATAGTCTTTGTTGGCGCGCATCGTTATTGGGATTAGGAGACCTAACTTCTACAAATTCACCTTGCCGAGAGGGCCCAGCCCTGTTTAAATCCCGCCAGTTCTGATGAAGTTCAGGTCTGTCGTTATGATTATATCGTCTCTCGTCATGTCGGTAGTTCCTGTAGCTTCGTGTCTGTCGGTCATGTGGTGGAGAATTTCTCCCAGAATCGTAACTGCGCGCTGAACTGTTGCGTCTGAAGTTATTCTGTCTCCCTTGATAATAATTGTTTTTGTTCCCATATTGTCTGTTTCTATGGTAATCTCTGTCATATTCATTACTACGGAAATGCGATCCTTCTCTGTAACTAGTATTACTCTGCCAGTGGTTGTCATATGGGTGGTGTCTGTTTTGGTCACGATTTGAATTGTAAGAATAGACTTGTCGTGTCCAGTTATTGTTTCTGTCATCACGGAATTGTGACGGATGTGACCTGTAGTGATTGTTTTCCTGTTTTCGCATCCCGCGACTGTCTGTGTCACTTTCTAATTCTTGTAAGAGTCTCTGAAAAGCTTCAATGTCGTCTTTGCAACGTCCTGCCAAAATAATATTTCTTAAATGTTCAGGCGATTTCATTAAGCAAATGCGGATGAGTTCTGAGGGGCTGTATGGGTTTGACAGGTACTGATTCTTGTGCAACACGTCTTCAAAATATTTCACAAGACTGGAAAATTCAGATTGTTCGAAATGTTTCATCATTATGATGCTATGTTTTACTCGGTCTTGTGTAGCTTGAGACCAATATGCTGAGAGGAAGGCATGATAAAAATCTCCTTCACTGTGACAATCGTGAATGACCGATCGCATTCTTACAGCTGGTTCATTCTCCAAGTAGCCACACATAAATTCTAACCTGTGCTCCAATGACCAGTTGGGAGGAAAACAATGAGAGAATTGATGGAGCCACGCTTGTGGATGAATGTTGTTGGCAGAATTCTTAAACGTTTTGAATTTACGTCTAGTAATGAACAGCTTATAGTCAAAATCATCTTGTCGGCGAGTAGCATATCGGTCATTGTTACGTCGTGTCGGCGGTTCCATCTCAAAATTCGGTGCACCTTGCCAATTTCTTTCACAATTTCCGAAATGCGTTGTGTTATTATTTTGTGGCTTTTCCGTATTTCTAAGTTCCTCTTCCCGTATTGGAGCGCGAGTGTCCTCTGAAATATGAAATTTTTGTATTACTTGTGCCAACTGATCTTGTACTTCCCCGATTTCTCTTTTGTATTGCGTATTAATTTGATTCTGATTTTGTTTGAATTTCTTAATTTGTTCATACTCTTCTGTGTCAGTGATGGCTACAGGTCTTGTGTCATTCAGATCATCATCTACCTTTGCAGATAAGTTAGTGAACTGATCCGAAAGTTCGGCTACTTTCTCCGATAGTGTACTTATTTCCTCAGTGTGTTTTTCTGAACCAAGTTTCAGAGTGTCCATTTGTGTTGAAATCGTATCTACTGCGTCCTTTAAGTTTTCTTGAGTTTTTGCAAGTTGCGTAACCGAATCGGTAGATGCAGCTGAGTCAATTTTAGCTAGCAAGGTGTCGTGATTTTCATGAACAATGGTTTGCAGTTCTTTTATGGCTGCTTCGTGATTCTGTAATGCATTTTCATGACGCGAAAAAATAGGTTGGAAATGCTCACAAATTTGTGTTTTTACGTCATTACAGACTTTTTGACATTTCGATTCGATGTTATGTAACTCAGTAGTTAAATCTTCACGTGTTTGTTCAAGCCTGATGTCTAACTTTTGAAGATTTTGTTCCATTGTGTCTAACTTTTTAAGATTTTGTTCCACTGTGTCTAACTTTTGAAGATTTTGTTCCATTGTGTCTAACTGTTGCTGTGTTTGTCTCTGGTGTTGTTCCATTGTGTCTAACTTTTGAAGCCTTTGTCCCATTTGTCTCTGATTTTGTTCCATTTGTTGCACTAATTGCAATAATAATGTATTAGTGTCTGGGATCTGTTTCTCTATGCTTTTTGGCAGTGCATTTTCACCGGCAACATTCACATTTTGACAAGCAGAAAATGTGTCTTGACTCATTTGAGAAAACGGTGAGGACCCAAAACCTAAGTCTACAGTATTTGCAATATTGTGTTCTGTCATTTCGGATTCCTGAGGCGAGCTGTTGCCGACCGATCGATCGATAATGCTTCCTTGTTCACTACCTGTTTCACTGTCTACACCATTATTTGCCGCCCGCTCCATTTCCCTATGCACAATTACCAAATTACTACTTTGAATGTCTGTTAATTCATTACACAGTGGTGCTGATAAGCTACGCTCGTCGTCACTATTATTTCTCAGTTTACTTTGAAACCTAGTGTTACGTTTTTCACACGCCATTATTGTCACAATATTTCACACGCTAACACAGAAAAGCACAATTTGAAGAGCAAAAATAAGAGAACACATTAACATAGCACTGAAAATAATACGTAGTTACTTGCAAGCGCAGCTGCAAAATACTTGGTGCAAATCTACATGCATGCCACAACTGTTTTACTGTACAACAATGAAAGACTGCAACTACAAAGGAGATTCTCTCTACAATTACGCGCTAGCAATAAACAATAGCTACACTATTTACACAAACTGCAAGAAAAAAATCAGAAGATTCCAGTGAGGTATCCTCGGCTAAGGGTCGACGTATGAAAGATCCCCTTAGAAGAATTATACAGGACTGTGCTAAACCTGACACACAATATTTTTAGCGCAACGCAATCTGACTTTCAAAAATCCCTACAAAAGAATGGCCCTGACTAACATTAACCTATACCTTTCACAAATCACTTACCTCACCAAAAATCTTCGTTATTCGAACTACTGCAAAACAGCGAGCGCCACTACTGCCAGCTAAATAAAAGATTCAAACTACGGAAGACACTAACTACTGATAGGCATAGTTAGGAAATGAAAGATTGTAGTAGAGAACAAACAATGTATTTACCTTAATAGTGTTGAAAAATCATTATATACATAACAGATCATGACATCCAGTCTTACAAATTTCCAAACTCCGCCATCTCTCTCCCCACAACCACCACTGCTGGCGGCTCACCTCCAACTGCGCAACGCTACGCGCTGTTCACATCCAGCTGCCGCTGCCCAACACTACAATGCCAGACAACAATGCAAACTAGCCACAGACTGCACACAGCACAGCCAGTGATTTTCATACAGAGCGCTACGTAACGTTGCCAATAAGAAAACATAAACAGCCTACTTACACGTTTAAAAACATGAAATTGCCGGGAAGTGCAAAATGGCTAAGCAGGAATGACTAGAGGACAAATGTAATGATAGAGAAGCACATGTAACTAGGGGAAGGACAGGTACTGCCAGTAGGAAAGTTAAAGAAACCTTTGAAGAAAAGAGAAGTATCAGTGTGAATATCAAGAGCTGAGATCGATAATCAGTACTGAGCAAAGAAGTGAAAGCTGGAAGGTGGAAAGAGTATACTTATATATGGGGTCTATACAAGGCAAATGAACTCGAAGAGGATGTAGATAATGATGAAATGAGAGATACGATACTGCGAGAAGAATTTGACAGAGCACTGAAAGATCTAAATCGAAACAAGACCCCAGGTGTAGACGACATTCTTTCAGAACCACTGATAGCCTCGGGAAAGTCAGCCATGACAAAGCTATTCCCTCTGGTTTGCACGATGAATGAGATAGGCGAAATGCCCTCAGATACAAGAATGTAATAATTCCAATTCCAAAGAAAACAGGTGCTGACAAGTGTGAATATTACTAAACTATCTGTTTAATAAGTCATGTTTGCAAAATACTAAGACGAATTCTTTACATGAGAATGGATAAACGGGTAAAAGTCGATCTCAGGGAAGACCAGTTTGGATTCCACAGAAATATAGGAACACGCAAGACAGTCCTGACCCTATGATTTATCTTAGCAGGTAAGTTAAGGGTAGGCAGTTCCGCGTTTATAGCTTTTGCAGATTTGGAGAAAACTTTTGACAGTGTCAACTGGAATAGACTCCTTGATACTCTGAAGGTAGGAGAGGATAAATACAGGGAGCGAAAGGTTATGCATAACTTGTCCAGATGCCAGAGAGTAGTTATAACAGTCAAAGGGCATGAAAAGGATGCAGTGGTTGAAAAGGGAGTTACACAGGCTCCGATGGTATTCCATCTGTACATTGAACAAGTAGTGAAGGAAACGAAAGAACAAATTAGTGAAGGAATTAAAGATCATGGAGAAGAAATAAAAACTTTGAGGGCTGCCAATGACATTGTAATTCTGTCAGAGACAGCAAAGGACTTGGAAGATAAGTTGAATGGAATGAACAATGTCTTGAAAAGAGCATATAAGTTAAACATTAACAAAAGCAAAACAAGCATAATTGAATACAGTCGAATTATATCAAGCAACGATGAGCTAATTATGTTAGGAAATGGGACACTAAAAGTAGAAGATAAGTTTTTCTATTTGTGCTGTAAAGTAATTGACGGTGGCCGATGAAGAGAGGACATAAAATGTAGAGTGATAATGAAAAGAGAAGTGTTTCTGAAGAAGAGAAATTTTTCTAACTTCGAATATAGATTTAAGTGTTAGGAAATTTGTTCTAAGGGTATTTATCTGGAATGTAGTCTTCTGTGGAAGTGACTGCGGCCAATAAACAGTTCAGACAAAAAGAGAATAGAAGCTTTTGAACTTTGGTGCTACAGGAGAGTACTGAAGATTAGATAGGTAAATCATGTAACTAATGAGGATTATTTGACGGCATTGTCAAGAAAGAATTGTTAGCGACTACAATGATTTACCTCTGTGAAATAATCTGTAAGTTTACGTCTTGTTGTCGGTTCAATGAAGGTTATCGCTAAAGTCAAGTAATGGTTTAGTTCGTTGGTTGCGACAAGAGGATCAGCTGCAGCTTCTAGTTTTCCTATTATTCCCTATATCAGACAAGCTTTTCCATAAGGCAAAGGTCCCAAGTTCGAGTCTCGGTCCGGACCGCAATTTTAATCAGCCAGGAAGTTTCATATCAGCGCACACTCCGCTGCAGAGTGAAAATCTCATTCTGAAAACATAACCGAGGCTGTGGCTAAGCCATGTCTGGGCGAAGTCCATTCTTTCAGGATTGCTAGTTCTGCAAGGTTCGCAGGAGAGCTTCTGTAAAATTTGAGAAGTACTGGCCATTACTGTTAAACTTCTGGCCATTAAAATTGCTACACCAAGAAGAAATGCAGATGATAAACGGGTATTCATTAGATATATTATACTACAACTGACATGTGATTGCATTTTCACGCAATTTAGGTGGATAGATTCTGAGAAACCAGTACCCAGAACAACCACCTCTGGCCGTAATAACGGCATTGATACGCCTGGGCATTGAGTAAAACAGAGCTTGGAAGGCGTGTACAAGTACAGCTGCCCATGCAGCTTCAAAACGATACCACAGTTCATCGAGAGTAGTGACTGGCGTATTGTGACGAGCCAGTTGCTCGGCCACCATTGACCAGACGTTTTCAATTGGTGAGAGATCTGGAGAATGTGCTAGCCAGGGCAGCAGTAGAACATTTTCTATATCCAGAAATGCCCGTACAGGATCTGCAACATGCGGTCGTGCATTATCCTACTAAAATGTAGGGTTTCGCAGGAATCGAATGAAGGGTAGAGCCACGGGTCGTAACACATCTGAAGTGTAACGTCCACTGTTCAAAGTGCCGTCAGC
The DNA here is from genome assembly GCF_021461385.2 of Schistocerca piceifrons. Taxonomy (NCBI): domain Eukaryota; kingdom Metazoa; phylum Arthropoda; class Insecta; order Orthoptera; family Acrididae; genus Schistocerca; species Schistocerca piceifrons. Next base: position 94,679,047 of record NC_060140.1, read on the forward strand.
GCGAACAAGAGGTGACCGAGACGTGTAACCAATGGCGCCCCATACCATCACGCCGGGTGATACGCCAGTATGGCGATGACGATTACCGGTACACGCTTCCAATGTGCGTTCACCGCGATGTCTCCAAACACGGATGCGACTATCATGATGCTGTAAACAGAACCTGGATTTATCCGAAAAAATGACGTTTTGCCATTCGTGCACCCAAGTTCGTCGTTGAGTATACCATCGCAGGCGCTCCTGTCTGTGATGCAGCGTCAAGGGTAACCGCAGCCATGGTCTCCGAGCTGATAGTCAATGCTGCCTCAAACGTCGTCGAACTGTTCGTGTAGATGGTCGTTGTCTTGCAAACGTCCCCATCTGTTGACTCAGGGATCGAGACGTGGCTGCACGATCCGTTACAGCCATGCAGATGAGATGCCTGTCATCTCGACTGCTAGTGATACGAGGCCGTTGGGATCCAGCATGGCGTTCCGCATTACCCTCCTGAACCCACCGATTCCATAATGTGCTAACAGTCATTGGATCTCGACCAACGCGAGCACCAATGTTGCGATACGGTAAACCGCAATCGCGATACGCTACAATCCGAGTCGGAAACCTGATGGTACGCATTTCTCCTCCTTGCACGGACCATCACAAAACGTTTCACCAGGCAACGCCGGTCAACTGCTGTTTGTGTATGAGAAATCGGTTGGAAACTTTCCTCATGTCAGCACGTTGTAGGTGTCGCCACCGGCGCCAACCTCGTGTGAATGCTCTGAAAAGCTAATCATTTGCATATCACAGCATCTTCTTCCGGTCGGTTAAATTTCGCGTCTGTAGCACGTCATCTTCGTGGTGTAGCAATTTTAGTGGCCGGTAGTGTATGTTCTACAGTAACAATATAGACACACTGGTATAGCTAGTGGCTGCATGAGTAAATAAGTTTGTAGCTCCTAAAGCATAGGCCCTAGATTTCATTTGCACTGATTTTTTCCAGCCTTTGTCCGCACCATTATCCTGCCATCTCTTGTTCAGTCATCATGTAGCCCAAATTAGGATATCACATTATTCGAAGCTTTTACCTTTAAGTAACGATATCCTCGCATATTATCAGGCTTGTCTTCGCGAATTTCTTAATCACTATGTCTATTTCAGAACTTTTTGTATACAACACAAACTTCACGTTTGGGGCTGTAGGTTTCATAGATCACAACGCTCTACGTGCTACTCTATAACTTATGAATATAGAATGTGCTGCATGTATATTTGTTCTGGCTTTAAGCTTTTAGGATTTAAGATATCTGTGTTAACAGTAAATATCTTAATTTTACCAGTGTACTTTCCGGCGCTGCACAATAATATGTCACCCAAATTGTCTTCGCCTAGATGAATTACGAGAGATTTTCGGTACCATTTCACCAAAATGCAAGAAAAAGGAAAGTTCCGCTACTGTCAGCGGATAATTGCCCTGAGTTCTAGCTCATCATCATACCTGAAGAGATATCTAAACTCGAAGCATCGTACTGTACAATTGGAATGATGTGGGTCAGAAATTCGAGAAATCGTTTCTCATAAACCGTCCTCACAAACGTCTGCTTCTGCCTCGGATGGAGTTATCTTCTCAGAATGGCAAACTGAGTCTCAAGCTGCATGCAGCCCACTAGTGTCGTCAGGTTCTGGACCAAGTCCTGATTTATTTCCTTTTGTAATGCCTTCAACCCCAACTGCTTTTCATATACAACAACCAATAAGTTATTTTTTAAATATTAATTTTATATTATATTATAAATCCGGTCACATTAAATAAAAATATGACATTAGATGTACAGCTTTTAAAAGTGATCAGCAGTTATATATGAGCCATGCTGCAGCTCGTGTTGATGCTGTTTGTAGGTTTCTGTCCTCTGTTGGAGGCCAGACCGTATCGTTTAGCTGTCATGGTTGCGGTCTTCTCTCGTGTTGTCTTCTTCTCGTTTTGACTGGCGCCACTAGCTTTCGTAAGCATTGCCTGTCCGCTAGTGGCAGCAACGGCGTTTATCGGATGTAGTAACTGTGGCCCTATCGTTGGAGCGACGTCTTGGTTCTTCCGGGTCGTGTCAGTGTGCAGTTCGATTGGGGACTCAAGAGGAGCCAGCTCCGAGCAGTGCGCAAACACGCCGGGACCGCTGGCGGTGAACATGGACTGCCAGATCGAAGGCCTGTGGTCACGAGGGTGCACGACCTCCTCGTAAACCGGATCCTGCAAGCTTTATGATGAGTGCTTTTGGATTCAAGTAGAGAAACCTCCACCATTGTGAGATCTTGCGATTCTCAAGTGACTTGGGTTCGTGATGCTATCATAGTGTTGCGAGGCGAAGAGCAGCGAGTGGAGTGCTTGGGGAAGGCGGATCTGATTAGCTTTCCTGCACTTCTAATTACTGTTTATTGCGTTCAGTTTGTTACCGTTTGTTAAGATCGACCAGCGGTATTTTTCCTGCATCGTGGCCGCTAACGCCTCAGTTACCTGCCCTGGGGATTAGTGTTTGTTCAAATGGTTCAAATGGCTCTGAGCACTATGGGACTTAACATCAGAGGTCATCAGTCCCCGAGCACTCAGAACTAGTTAAACCTAACTAACCTAAGGACATCACACACATCCATGCCCGAGGCAGGATTCGAACCTGCGACCGTAGCGGTCGCGTGGGTCCAGACTGACGCGCCTAGAACCGCTTGGCCACACCGATTAGTGTATGTAACGGCAGTGTACGTTTCCTTGCCTTGCAGCTGGTGCCCAGTGAGGCGTGTAGTTTTGACAGCTTTCTTGATTGTAGGTTGGTTGACGATTCTTCTACTCTGGTGGTAGTGATTTCTTTCTCATTCCAGGTGCTCTAGGCACGCAGAGTCCAGACCGCCGGTTCCGGCTTTGGCGTATTTTTACATCTTTGCATTTGATTTATTGGACGTCAGGTAGCCTCAGCAAGGTTATCATTACTCATTCGCTAGACTGCCACTAGTCTGAGTTACCATCTTGTGAAGTGAATGCAACTCTTGGCTGCCTATGTCATCGCTCGCGAAAGTGTTTTTTGCCGGACCTACTCAGAGGTCGATTCCTGGTGCACCGTCTGTGACTGGCACTTGTGTTTTATTATCGTATTTGCTGTTTTACTGTATCGTTCTAAATTTTGTTATATAATTGCCATTCTTGGCGTTACAGCAGGTTTAAATGATTGTGCTATCAAATTTGCCATCATTTTGTCTCACCTGGTCGGTGATCAGTTGCTTGTCCTTTTAAATTAACCATTGGTGTTGTATTTGCTGTTTTACTGTATGTTTTTAAAAAATTTTATGATTGCCATTCCTTGAGTACCAGGTTTCAATATATATTTATGCCCAAGTGAAACTATCTGATGCCCAGTCTGCATCATGAGTTATTTAATAAAATGAAAAATTATTTGGCCACAGCAAAGGGAGTCTGCCTAACATGGACGAGTGTAACTAACATTAGTTTCTATGCTCTCACTGCTCATACCGCAGATTAGAAGAGTGAACTAAGTCATAACTTTTTGTGTGCTCACAATTCGAAGACAGACACACTGCTAAAAATATGTCACACTGGATAAAGTTTGTTATCACAAATACAATATCAATTTTAAAATCACATCCATAATAACAGAGAATGCGTCAAATGTGAAACTGCCACGCTTCTGAAACTTCCACATAGCCCACGCTTTACACATTCTTTAAACCTCACTGCGCAACAAGCAATTCAGAAGTCCATACAGAACATCATTAACGATGTCAAATGAGTTGTTATTTATTCTTAAGGAGAGACCCTTTGCTTTAAGCAAAAAATTTAAAAAAGACCGACTGAAACTGAAACAAGATGCCCCAACCAGATGGAACTATACTTACCAAATGTTGCAAATATTTACTTTAAATAAAGATCCCATAATATCTTGCCTCGCTATTTTAGGTGGAAAGTCGATCATCTTAAACTTAAAAGGTTCAGACTGGCAGATAATGCAACAGGCTTTGCAGATATTTGAACGTTTTCGATGGGGTAACCAGAGAAGTGTCCTCAGAGAAAACAGTCTCACATTTAAAAGTGAATATCTTGCCAGATTAATGGAATGGCAACTAAAATCTTTTCAAGACAGAAATAAAGAGTTTCCTCAAGAAAGAGAATCATTGGCTGATAATTTGCTTAAACGGTTATCAGAGTGGTTTGGGATTATCTCCAGCAACGAAGTGGTTAGTCAGGCAACATTACTGGATCTCCGATCCAAAGCCAGTGATTTTCAGACGACAAAACAGTTCAGGACTGCTACATGAAAGCTTTTGCAAAACTGAAAGCGTTGGTTGTTCAAAATAGATCTCATTTCTCAACCATTTACCACTGTGACACGTGAGACTTCTTGAATCTGTGAGGATTTTAATGAAACTATTAGTCAGCTTCAAGCAAGTCACGACACAGAAAGTGCACCAACTGTCGAACTGGACATGTGTAGTGGAGGGATATTTGCCTAGAAATAGCAATTCCTTAAACTGCTGCGAAACAAGAAAATTGCTGTGGCCAGCGCTATAGCAATTGGTTCTAAAAGTATTATGTATTACGGCAACATCAATGGCTAGTGAACGAATATTTTCAAAATCAGGACAAATGTGCACCAAGAAGAGAGACTTTCATCAACTAAAATGGGTCAAGTTGTAACTATAAATGACAATACTGATTAATGTTTCCTTTATGGGAACATATATGGTAATACTGACTGTCAACAACTGCAGATACAATTCAACTACATTTGTAATAACATTTACAATGTTTTTTTTCAATAAAAGTATCAAAATATAATAAGAATCAGTTTTCACTCTTAAATTTTTTCTACTTGATAAAAAATATGTAGGATTTTGTTTCTGAAAATTACTACGGACATAACACAAGATTATTACTCCTCTTTATACGCTCTATCAAAATAAGACCAAATTAGTTAAAAATACAGGTTTAGACACCTGAATTAAAAAGACAATGTACCATGCCTTTAATTATTTTTGTGAATGAAGGGTGAGCGCTAAATCGTGAAAAAGAACTACTTCATTCCAGTGAACGACCAGGTCTGACCCGATCTGTGAAACGAACAGTTTTGCTTACCTCTCGTGGCCTGATCACGTGTCCCCCCAAAATGCGTTTAAATGACGCCATTGGCAGGAGTGACACGGTGGCCAGTCACCTCCGACTTGCTTTTTGGTTTTAGGGTGGTTCCAGGATGCTCTACTCAACCTTCACACAATGTTTTGCGCACCAAGAATCCGAAAGCTTACTATCCATTTCCCTAGGAATCAGAAAATTGTTTACTCCCTGTAGTAGAATCTCTTACAACGTGCATCATATTATTTACTGCTTGATGTGTCTGAGCAACAGGTCCTCTAAGGGTACGGCTGAAAGTTAGTAGTTTCGAGAAGAAAATTTTCAGCCGCTCCTCAAGTGAATAGACGCTGACCATTTTGCCACTTGCTACAAGTCAGACGCGAAACTGATATCGCAGGACGTCTCTTGCACCAACTCTGCCACCTAGATGGCCTTCGTCACCAGCTACATTGCCATTGAACGCCCCACGTAGCAAACCAGTCCGTTTTCTTTAGCTCTTAGTCTACAAGGCAGCATGCTAAGATTACCTTCGTTCTCTTCGGAACCACTGTGTACTGGGCCAATCCCACTGCGACGACCCCAGTCCATTTGTACCATCGTCATTAAGGATGCGCATGATATTAAAATTTACTGATACACTACTGGACATTAAAATTGCTACACCACGAAGATGACGCGCTACAGACGCGAAATTTAACCGACAGGAATAAGACGCTGTGATATGCAAATGATCAGCTTTTCAGAGCATTCACACAAGATTGGCGCCGGTGGCGACACCTACAACGTGCTGACATGAGGAAAGTTTCCAACCGATTTCTCATACACAAACAGCAGTTGACCGGCGTTGCCTGGTGATACGTTGTTGTGATGCCTCGTGTAAGGAAGAGAAATGCGTACCATCACGTTTCCGACTTGGATAAAGGTCGGATTGTAGCCTATCGCGATTGCGGCTTATCGTATCGCGACATTGCTGCTCGCGTTGGTCGAGATCCAATGACTGTTAGCAGAATATGGAATCGGTGGATTCAGGAGGGTAATACGGAACGCCGTGCTGGATCCCAACGCCCTCGTATCACTAGCAGTCGAGATGACAGGCATCTTATCCGCATGGCTGTAACATATCGTGCAGCCACGTCTCGATCCCTGAGTCAGCAGATGGGGACGTTTGCAAGACAACAACCATCTGCACGAACAGTACGACGACGTTTGCAGCAGCATGGACTATCAGCTCGGAGACCATGGCTGCGGTTACCCTTGACGCTGCATCACAGACAGGAGCGCCTGCGATGGTGTACTCAACGACGAACCTGGGTGCACGAATGGTAAAACGTCATCACGAATCGCAAAACGTCATTTTTTTCGGATGAATCCAGGTTCTGTTTACAGCATCATGATGGTCGCATCCGTGTTTGGCGACATCGCGGTGAACGCACATTGGAAGCGTGTATTCGTCATCACCATACTGGCGTATCACTCGGCGTGATGGAATGGGGTGCTATTGGTTACACGTCTCGGTCAGCTCTTGTTCGCATTGACGGCACTTTGAACAGTGGACGTTACATTTCAGATGTTTTACGACCCGTGGCTCTACCCTTCATTCGATCCCTGCGAAACCCTACATTTCGCAGGATAATGCACAACCGCATGCTTCAGGTCCTGTACGGGCCTTCCTGGGTACAGAAAATGTTCCACTGCTGCTCTGGTCAGCACATTCTCCAGATCTCTCACCAATTGAAAACGTCTAGTCAATGGTGGGCGAGCAACTGGTTCGTCACAATACGCCAGTCACTACTCTTGATGAACTGTGGTATCGTGTTGAAGCTGCATGGGCAGCTGTACTTGTACACGCCATCCAAGCTCTCTTTGACTCAATGACCAGGCGTATCAAGGCCGTTATTACGGCCAGAGGTGGTTGTTCTGGGTTTTGATTTCTCAGAATATATGCACCCAAATTGTGTGAAAATGTAATCTCATGCCAGTTCTAGTATATTTGTCCAATGAATACCCGTTTATCATCAGCATTTCTTCTTGGTGTAGCAACTTTAATGGCCAGTAGTGTAGCTATTAGTCTATTAATACGTACATATTGTTAAAAAGTTTTGTGTTCTTATCTCTTTAAAGCGCCTTGTAGCTGTTTATGCGTCTCATAATTTGTTGTTCAAGTATTGATTTTTTCCAAGTGTGTTGGTATATTACCATTTCCGAGATTTATACGTATGTACGAATATACTGGCGAATTAAACTTTATCGCCTCTGCCTGCTGTGAAGGTTGACTGGCTGCATCATAGACAGGGGACGCGATAGTGACAACGGTGCAGTGAAAAATGGGGAGTTCATCTAGCGACTATACGGCCCGCAAATGAGGAAATCCACCGACAGAGGCGACCTCTACAAATCGCAAACTTACGGCCTGGAACAGTGTCTGGGAATGAGCATATGGGAAATGGAGATGCTGGTTGTCTGTTGGCGTGCTACCGCGGCGAGAGTCTGTGGAAAGTGGTTGAAAAATAGTGAAACCACGAGTAGGCGACAAAGTGTTTGCCGTCCACGTTTCATCACACACCTGGCAGACGTTATGAGCCGTGATGATTCCACCATCGTGCGACATTTCCATGGAATGAGCAAGATTGAAAAATTGAGTGCATGGTACCGCATGCTCTAAGCAAAAATCACAAAAATCAGGGCATGGCCATATCTGCATCTGTACTTGCTGGCTCGGGAACAACAAACACATTCTTATCCTGTATAGCCAGTGGTAACGAGAAATGGTTTCTTGATGCTTACTTAAGGAAAAGCAATCTTCGGTACAATGATCTGCACGCATTCACAAAAGATAATCTCGTGGATCTGGTGGAACAGTGACGTTGTGGTGTACTACGAATCGCTTCCCTCAGGTGTAACTACCACTGTTGACATTTATTGTCAACAACTGCGACGTCTTGCAAACTCAGTCCAAGAACAACGACCAGGAAGACTGCGTGAGTGATGCTACTCATGATAATGACCACCAGCATTCGGCCAGACTGACAAAATCCACAGGAGTTCGGTTGGGAAGTCGGTCCGCACTCACCTTTTTCTCCAAACCTTGTGTCAACAGATTTTCACCTTTATTGCTATCGAAAAACCTTCAAAGATTTCCTCTCCGGATGAAAATCCAATCCGAACATTAATCGACGAGTTTCTCTCCTCAAAAGCACGTGTTTTCTACAGTCGCGCGATCGAGAACTTACCCATCGTTGGCGGACTGTGTGAAGTAGCGAAGGAGAACGAATATACACTATGTGATCAAAAATATCCAGACAACTGGCTGAAAATGACTTACAAGTTTGTAGCGCCCTCCATCGGTAATGCTGCAATTCAATATGGTGTTGGCCCACGCTTAGCCTTGATGGCAGCTTCCAGTCTCGTTCAGTCACGTGCTGGAAGATTTCTTGGGGAATGGTAGCCGATTCTTCACGGAGTGCTGCGCTAAGGAGAGGTATCGATGTCGGTCGGTGACGCCTGGCACGAAGCCGGCGTTCCAAAACATCCCACAGGTGTTCTGTAGGATTCAGGTCAGGACTCCGTGCAGGTCAGTCCTTTACAGGGATGTTATTGTCGTGTAACCACTCCGACACAGGTCGTGCGTTATGAACAGGTGCTCGATCATGTTGAAAGCTGCAATCGCCATCCCCGAATTGCTCTTCAACAGTGAAAAGCAAGAAGGTGCTTAAAACATCAATGTAGTCCTGTGCTGTGATAGTGCCACGCAAACCAACAGGGGGTGCAAGCCCACTCCATGAAAAACACGACCACACCATAACGCCACCGCCTCCAAATTTTACTGTAGGCACTACACACGCTGGCAGATGGCATTCACCGGGCATTCGTCATACTCACACCTTGCAATCGGATCGCCACATTGTGTACCGCGATTCGTCACTCCACACAACGTTTCTCCACTGTTCAATCGTCCAATGTTTACGCTCCTTACACCAAGCGAGGAGTCGTTTGGCATTTACCGGCGTGATGAGTGGCTTATGAGCAGCCGCCACGAAATCCAAGTTTTCTCACCTCCCACCTAACTGTCATAGTACTTGCAGTGGTTCATGATGCTGTTTGGAATTCCTGTGTGGTGGTCTGGATAGATGTCTGCCTATTTCACATTACGGCCCTCTTCAACTATCGGCTTTCTCTGTCAGTCAACAGACGAGGTCGGCCCGTACGCTTTTGTGCTGTACGTGTCCCTTCACGTTTTCACTCCATTATCACACAGGAAACAATAGACCTAGGGATGTTTAGGAGTGTGGAAATCTTGCGTACCGACGTATGACACAAGTGACAACCAATCACCTGACCACGTTCGAAGTTGGTGAGTTCCGCAGAGCGCCCTATTCTGCTCTCACACGATTTCTAATAACTGAGGTCGCTGATATGGAGTACCTGGCAGCAGGTGGCAGCACAAGGCACCTAATGTGAAAAACGTATGTTTTTGGGAGTGTTCGGATACTTTTGATCACATAGTGTATTATTGATGTTTAAAGTCTGTTATGTGTATTTTTTGTGTCAATAAAACTTATGGACTTGTTTACTTACCCTGTATATTTGATTGAAGACCACTGACAATGTTTTATATCATTAATATGAAAGGTGTATGGGGACATAAACAATCATATTCTAGTAGTTGCACAGATGTGTTAAGTACCTTCAATAACCCGTGCAGAGAATAAAAAATGTATATAAAACTTATGATTTATATATAGTAGCCCTACGCGAAATCTGTATCTCGAGTATTTTCTATGTATAAAGTCATTTACTTGCTCATTTCTAGGTAATATCGCTAGTAAATTATCAGTTGTAGCAGCTGTAGTTAAACTTGTCTCGTTTTTACATGGAGCGACTTTCGTTCTCGACAATGAAGAGTCACTGGGATTGCTTTGGGTGTCCACAGGTGGTGACGCTGGGAACAGGGTCTCTAGACGTCGACACAGTGGGGACCGTGGTCGGATGGGGCTTGAGTGGCGTGCATCCCAGCCCCAAGAGGATGGGGAAGACCACAATGGTTGTGGTGCCACGTGTCGAGTGCTACCCTAGGGGCTTGGAAGAGCAACTGAACACCTTTTACTGTATGCGCCTTCAACAAGAAGGCACTGGCGCCTGCAGAGGTGACAGTGGAGGGCCGTTTCTCGTCGACAACATGCAGCACGGCATCCTCTGGTCGGGAGCCTGCACAGGACAGATAAGGGATCGATTTACGTTCACCAATCCAGTTAGTTTACGAGATTGGATTACCAGTGCCATAGATTCATTCCTGGAAAGTTGAACAACAAAACAGAATAGTTTCTGTCTTCTCCCCAGTGTAAGTCCCTTCGAGACTCTTCAAACCTTTGCTAAGGAGTTATATTTCTATCCAGTTGCTCTTTGTTGGGGAAACGCTGTAAATAAAATACAAAAAATTAAAGCTGATTAAAAATGTGTAGTTTTAAATTATGTCTTTTCACATTCTGCATTGGTAGTATATAATGCCTGTTTCTGTTCAGGTGGGACATAAGTAAAGTAAAACGCGGGATCAGTGTATTAATCCTGGAAAGACGCCTCCATTTCTTTTTACCCTGAATTATGCCTGGACTAGAATCTAAACACACAATCTGGACACACATTTCAATTCCATATCGCTTTGAATTACGGCGTGACTATAATTAAACATCCGCTACTTGAGACAGTGTGGACGGAAAACGGTGTACTGTGTCCAACATTGTAGGAATAATGTTCGGACTGTGCGTCAAGGGTTTGCGTTGTTAGTAGCGTTAAGTGTCATGACTTGTAGGTAATCCAACATTTTATCGCGTGTTTCGACGGAACAGCATCATGACGTCCTAAATTATAAAAATGTCGAAGCTCCTTCTGCAGCGCTACCAAATTATTGTTTTTATGAACCATTTTTATGGTTAACGCCCGCTGTTGTCCCTTCCACTGATCCATGATTACTGAAATGGCGGACTGTTTACTCGCTAACGGTCACGATCCCACAGTGCTGCCACCTGCCCATGGCTGCCAGTGCTCCTTTCAAACATTCCCGTTATTCTGTGTCACCCCGTAGTTAGGCGCCAGCACTGGTAGGTTTGAAACACAAGCACCAGTGTGTGTTCAGTTTCAGACAGTTAACATGTGTTTGGAAAAGATGAGTGGGGCTGTACTCGAAATTTTTTTTTAACTAAACAAAGGGAATAGTCTCCTGCTGTTCGCGAGTGTCAGTGCGCTAAAGCTATACGGAGAGGTCCTCTTTCTGCACCAGCATTGAAGAACGTGATTCAGAATCGAATTAACTGACAATTTAGGAATTGCCCCTAAAAGAGTCCCACGGCCAGTTGCGCCACAAATTCTTGAATAAGTTAGTTGCCATAGTCTGAGACACAGGATAAGGACAACCAGCACACATTGCAAGCTGAAGATGAGCATAGCGATGGAGCTAGTCAATATCCCACCTGAGACGTTTTGCGCAGCAGTAGAGTATTCTATAATGTGCTTCCACTCTGTTGTAGAAGATGATTGTCATCCCATTGAGCAACGTTTGTCATCTGGAACGCGAATATTGTACTCAATTAACAAATGTTATCCTCTGATGCAGAAATCAAAATGTGTTTTATTTCAGTGGTTTATCCGTTATTTCCCTTCCGCATGTTCTTAAAAACGATTCCGAAAAATTTCGGTGTCCAACGATCACTAGTTTTTTGTGGGGACTCTCTCAAGTAGCGAATTTTAATCAACCTACGTATGTTTAATGCCAACGACCTTGCCGCAGTTGTAACACTGATTCCCGTCAGATCTCCAAAGTTAAGCGCTGTCGAGCTGGGCTAGCACTTGGATGGTTGACCATCTAGTAAGCCGAGAGCTGTTGGCAAGTGGGGTGCACTCAGCTCTTGTGAGGCAAACTGATGAGCTACTCGATTAAGAAGTAGCGGCTCCGGTATCGAAAATTGACATACGACCGGGAGAGCGATATCCTGTTCACATGCCCTCCATATCCGCGTCCAGTGACGCCTATTGTCTAAGGATGACATGGCGGCCAGTCGGCGCCGCTGGGCCTTCATGGCCTGTTAGAGAGGAGTTTAGTTTTCAGTTTTTATGTATGTTGAACATGGCAAAGAATTTTGTACACGTTAACACATTATGCCTGAAGTTGTGCTCATTTCAGGAAATGTAGCAGCAATCAGTAAAGCTTTTAGATTCAAATCATGCGTTCATATTAGTTTTAATTGCTTTCAGTATATCTACAAACTCATTTAACCCCAACTAATGGGTGGACGTCCAGAAGTACAATAATCTCAATGAAACTATGACGTATTGGGAGCCATATCAGGAAGAATCTTAATTTTATATAAGTTCTCTGAATGACTGTTTTGTCGCAGTGATACCAAAGAAAGAAATTACGTGACATACAGTGCTCAGATTTTTGTAACATCTTACGGGATCCATCAGATTAGACGCAACGGTACTCATGTTAAAAAGAAACCAGCAATATGATGGACAAAATACAGAGCAAACATTCATTTAAAGAAAGTTCAAATCATGACAGGCACCGTTTACATGCTTATTTTTAGGAACCCAAAGGACAGTATTGCAGTAAACTCTTGTAGCGTTGTAGTTATCAGGTGGATTAGCTTATTGTTCATGAATCCAACAAGCAGAATTATGACTAAACGTATATGTATTCTGACATTCAGACTCAAGCTTCCACACCAATACGTTTATCTTTTAAGATATTTATTACAGTTATGAGCAACTTCAGAACAAGTACAGAACAAAGGAATCGTGAGAAACATATATTTTGGCAGAAATTTAGACATTACAAAGTTACAGTCCAGATACAGATCCAAAGTAAAACATCTTGAAGACGGTGTCATGTAATAGGTAACTCCCGCCACGGACAGATTTTGCATCTACTGAAAACGTTTGCCACCACTTGTCACTTCAAATTTTCTCCACTCACGCGGAGCAAAGCTATATAGCCAGATAGACATTCAAAAGGCGTTGTGAATCCATTTACAATTACTGTAATAATGCTATGGATGCAGATAGTAATCAGATGAGAAGTTTCTGTATTTGCAACCTCACACTAACTAATATGTTCCTGCTAAAGAAAGACATATCTAAATACATTTGTGATAACAGAGGAAATAGGTCAGTACTAAGTGTCCATGCCATGTGCACGACGTTAAATTTTCCAGTGGCCATGATATTTGCAGTGACCATTTTTTTGGTTATAGCCAAAGCAGGAATACTAATCAAGTCAAAGCGACTCAAGTGCTCATCATGTATGAACACAGATCCTTCATCTTCAGATCCCAACAAACAAAGATTTAATTATTATTTAATGCACACACCTACAAAAGTCATGTGATCATATAATGGGAAAACATGACATACAGTATAATTAAAGCAACAGGTGAAGCCATAGGAAAGTAATCTCGTGTCAAAAAAAAAAAGGTCTTAAAATTTGGAATGAGGAAATTGAAGAAATAATTGAACTAAAAGAAAGAGTAATGAGTCTTTTCTGCAATCTCCAGGAGACCAAAGAAAAATCAGTTGTAGGAGAGGCTCCTCGAGATAGTTGGAATAAATTTGTAGCAGAGTTGTAAAATGATGTATATGGGAGACAAAACTTAATTTTCAAAACATAAATATATCTGAGAAAGATGTACCACAAATAAAAGTAATAAGTCAGGAGAAATGGACAGAACATTACAAGAACCACTGGTGTAATATGCGATATATACACTCCTGGAAATGGAAAAAAGAACACATTGATACCGGTGTGTCAGACCCACCATACTTGCTCCGGACACTGCGAGAGGGCTGTACAAGCAATGATCACACGCACGGCACAGCGGACACACCAGGAACCGCGCTGTTGGCCGTCGAATGGCGCTAGCTGCGCAGCATTTGTGCACCGCCGCCGTCAGTGTCAGCCAGTTTGCCGTGGCATACGGAGCTCCAGCGCAGTCTTTGACACTGGTAGCATGCCGCGACAGCGTGGACGTGAACTGTATGTGCAGTTGACGGACTTTGAGCGAGGGCGTATAGTGGGCATGCGGGAGGCCGGGTGGACGTACCGCCGAATTGCTCAACACGTGGGGCGTGAGGTCTCCACAGTACATCGATGTTGTCGCCAGTGGTCGGCGGAAGGTGCACGTGCCCGTCGACCTGGGACCGGACCGCAGCGATGCACGGATGCACGCCAAGACCGTAGGATCCTACGCAGTGCCGTAGGGGACCGCACCGCCACTTCCCAGCAAATTAGGGACACTGTTGCTCCTGGGGTATCGGCGAGGACCATTCGCAACCGTCTCCATGAAGCTGGGCTACGGTCCCGCACACCGTTAGGCCGTCTTCCGCTCACGCCCCAACATCGTGCAGCCCACCTCCAGTGGTGCCGCGACAGGCGTGAATGGAGGGACGAATGGAGATGTGTCGTCTTCAGCAATGAGAGTCGCTTCTGCCTTGGTGCCAATGATGGTCGTATGCGTGTTTGGCGCCGTGCAGGTGAGCGCCACAATCAGGACTGCATACGACCGAGGCACACAGGGCCAACACCCGGCATCATGGCGTGGGGAGCGATCTCCTACACTGGCCGTACACCACTGATGATCGTCGAGGGGACACTGAATAGTGCACGGTACATCCAAACCGTCATCGAACCCATCGTTCTACCATTCCTAGACCGGCAAGGGAAGTTGCTGTTCCAACAGGACAATGCACGTCCGCATGTATCCCGTGCCACCCAACGTGCTCTAGAAGGTGTAAGTCAACTACCCTGGCCAGCAAGATCTCCGGATCTGTCCCCCATTGAGCATGTTTGGGACTGGATGAAGCGTCGTCTCACGCGGTCTGCAAGTCCAGCACGAACGCTGGTCCAACTGAGCCGCCAGGTGGAAATGGCATGGCAAACCGTTCCACAGGACTACATCCAGCATCTCTACGATCGTCTCCGTGGGAGAATAGCAGCCTGCATTGCTGCGAAAGGTGGATATACACTGTACTAGTGCCGACATTGTGCATGCTCTGTTGCCTGCGTCTATGTGCCTGTGGTTCTGTCAGTGTGATCATGTGATGTATCTGACCCCAGGAATGTGTCAATAAAGTTTCCCCTTCCTGGGACAATGAATTCACGGTGTTCTTATTTCAATTTCCAGGAGTGTACTTATACATACTTATACATTTGTACATTACATACATTTCTTTGCACTGTTGATTCATAATTTCAAAGGTGTTTTTACGAATGTATGGAAATGAAATTTTTTCGATATTACACTGAAACCCTAGTTCATTGTTCGTTTTCATTTGTAATAGAGACTGGTACCTCGAAGACCTGGGCCATGCCAGGATTTTTTCGATATTACACTAAAACCCTAGTTCATTGTTTGTTTTCATTTGTAATAGAAACTGGCACCTCAAAGACCTGGGCCATGCCGGGATTGTCAGCTTGTAAAGTAACAAGAAGCGGTGCCAATATTTCCGCGCCTGGTTTAGTTAGTGTAGCGAAAAATGTCCCGTAGTTCGTAGTGGGGCAACAACTCTGTCAGCTTGAGGAATGGTGGTCGGTATCCAGAGAAATGCAGGCACCGGAGGTCTGCGGAAAGAACTGGCTGATGAAAGGATTTACCTCGTCCAAAGGGGTGGGTGCCCTGTCCCTTCCACCGCCTCTGTCGAGTACTTTGATCTATCTGGGTCTTCTCCTCTCCCCCTCCTCCCATCAAGAGCTATGTCGACGTCGCGCTTGTGGAATCACGAATCCCTGTGCTTAATGTGCTTCCGAAGCAAGGGCAGCATATGATGGTACTTAAAAGTAAAAACAAAAGTTGTTCAAATAAACCTAGTTATACGTAAGTAGAGCAAGCCTTTCCGATAATAATTCCATATACCATTTCGGAATGTGGTTTATAAATGAAAAATTTAAAAATCGAAAATTGTTATCATTTTTAATATTAAAACACGGTGTTAGCTTATCGAATTAAATCACCACATTATATCACATCGTAGCTACGAAAAACTACTTCCGCTTCGAACATTTATACAATGATTAGCGATATGTAAAATGTGCACCGTGTGTCTCACGAAATTATCACAGAAAATTAAGGAATCTGGACATAACCTATATATATATATATATATATACATATATATATATATATATATATATATATATATATATATATATATTGTAGAATGGAATGCCTGTTTGCGTTTATTTAGAAATTACTCTACAGTAGCATTTGTAAGTAGGCTGTTTAGTTTTTTTTATTGGTAACGCCACATAGCGCTCTATATGAAATCCACTGACTGTGCTGTGTGCAGTCTGAGGCTGGTCGGCATTGTTGCAATATTCGCCATTGTCAGATTGCGTTGCGCTAAAAATATTGTGTGTCATTTTAGTGTTGATCAGAATAGGTAAAGAGCAAAATGCGAAATGTCTGAGTACGTTCAGTTCTGCTCAGCTGTTTGAAAATCAAATAACGTAGGGGCTTACCAGCACAGTAATTCATTAAGTTTTCTAAGGGGACGTTACACATTGACCTTCAAGCCATATGAAACAACAATCGCAAAATACAAGAAATTGTTTCTCTGCTTTTATTTAATTAACTAAAAACATCGTTCCACGACAGACATAGGCCGCTAATTGCTTTGCAGTATTTCCGAAAAGTTGTACTGCTGGGGGTTGCAGATGTCACAAAACTAAATATCACTCAACTGACCTTCCTGCCGACAGTAATTTCAGTTATTGCTAACCTTTTTTCACCTGCATGTCCTCTCTAATTACTATGTTTCCTTTCTCTATTCTCTCCTGCCACATCTTTAGTGACTGTGCATAAGCCCCGAGATACATCATATTCCAGTGAGACAATTAACATTGGGATGTCTTTCTTTTCTCTCTCTGAAAACTCGTGATCCGCAGGAACGTTCTGCATTTGCTCTTCAGTTTCTGATACGGATCGAAGTTGAAGATATACGGCCGGGCAATATTCTATGCAGGGAGGAGGCATATTTTAAACCACAGAGTGCAGAGATACACAGAACTGTCAAATTTATGGTAGTGTTAAACTGCGTGTTGTGCACGACGATCTACGGTACTTGCCGTTTGTGACAGTGCGCTGTGCATGCACAAGTACCTTCATTCTTAGTCCCTTCTTCTTTGATACGCTCAGAGAGCTAGTCAGTTGTACCGTTTGGAAGAGCACAACTGTGCAAAACCACTGTTTTCATGCAAGATGGCGCAACGCATCTTCTCGGTCTCCCAGTGGAAGATCTACTTAATGCAACCTTCCACGAGGTCGCCACGTGAGTCCAGCTGGCCGCGGCGTACAGCGAGGGGTAGTGACTTCGCGGGCGACGCGAGAGCAACAGGAGTCAACCCACGACATCAGTCTGGCTGGTGCGACGCCGTGAGACGGGAGATCGGCGCGCCTTCCTGCGCCCGTTGAAGCGGCTGGCAGCGGACGGTTCGGGAGAGCGATTTAGGGGGTGCTGCGCCGGGACTTCTAGAGAAATCGCAGTTTGTAAGAAGTTAAGTGATTGGTGATATGTTGTTTGATTTACTCTTGTTAAATCCTACTTGCTTTTATGGTGAGGTCACCAGCCGTTTTGCTTTGGGGTCGTCCCACCATTCTCCTCCGTTTGCCCACCCGCGGGAACGTGGTTGTTTATAAATTGGGTAGTCCGTTTTTCCCTTGTGGAGTAGCGGTGGATTAGAGCAACCTGCAGTTCGGGTTGTTCGGTAATCTCCCTATCAATCTACCGTACGTTAGCTGCCTCTGTCATGTTTGTCGGATCTGCTGTGTTAAAGAATTTATTGCTTGGAGTATAACGGCCTAACACCTGAAATATGTTTTGATCTTTTGAAACTTTGAAATTATTGCCTATGATCTTGAGAGGCGGTATCTGTGTACTGTAGAGCATCTTAACTATTGCTTGGCCAACCTCGTAGAATTTTATATAAGATTGCATTTCATGGGCTCTTATTTAAATGATCATTTTAGTATATAAAGTTGCCACCCTTTCACCGTAAGACTCTTCTTAGAAGTTAAAATCAAGTTGCACCTTCGGTGACAAGGTTAATATTTTAATTGTTAGTGTTTTGTACCATTTCCATCCCTCTACGGGGTGTGCATAGTTTGTGTGCTTGTGTAAATTGTTATAACGCTTGGTTTAAAGTTATCTGTGTGTTGCAGATTTGCACCAGTGTAGTCTTTCAGAGGCTGCTGTGTGCGGTCGTAACTACGGCCGTGTCAAAAGGGAGCGTTAAGGTTCTCTGCCCGAAGGCTCATATAGTCAAAACTTGTTTCTTTCTGCCTCTGAATAAATTGTAACTTTGATATGTAGAGGGTGCTTTTAAATCTATTTCTTTAAAAAAATGTTTTTAGGCACTATTACAGTGAATAAAATTCTCATTTGTTAAAAGGAATTTGGTTATGATTTCATCAGTTACTCCCTGGCAACTACTTCCATGCTTACATAGTGTGATTAAATGTGTTAATGTTCTTGATGGATCGCTTGTAAATAAAATAAATTCTTAAGAATATTCTTTGAAAATAAATCCGGCATGAACAGGAAGCGAACTAAATAATCCAAACCGCGGAATTGAACCTAACTCGAAGTTTTTCGCAAAGCTACCTAACCCGATTGCACTTTTGTTAAGGGATATAGGAGAATTAAGTGTAGAATCGTTAGCGACGATACAGGAAATTCGGTGGTTACTGGTTTATTTTGAGCAGCATTCTTTTTCTTTTCGAATACCGCACTCCACCCTGTTATCTCTGCTGTCCCCTTTAGCAAAGGGGAAGTGTAACGAATTAATTTCTAGAGCTCTTTCAGGGGGGTTCTTGTTACGACAACTTAGACAACTAATAATCGCTGAGAGACTCACAGAGGGTTTTAGGAAACATCTCGAATGTCAGTATATTTGGAAGGTGCAGGCCGCTAGTGAAGGTTTGCCGATGTATGTGGAAAGGGTAAGGGTAGCTTCGCAAGCCTTGCTAAGTGATTTATCAGAAGAACAATTAATTGCAGTAGTTTTAGAAGGGATGGCGGCTGCTGATAAAATAAATTTTATTTTCAAGTCACCCCCGAAAACCTGGGAAGAACTCTCTGTTGTTGTTACTTCTGCTTCTGTGCAAAAGTTAAGCGAGGACTCTAGGAATATTAGTGTGTTGGGACAAGCGAAGGAAAATTTTGCAGAGAGATCGTCCAAGTAGTAATTATCAAGCTGTACACAGGAAATGTTTTCGATGTGGGGCTAGTACGCATTTGGTTAGGAGTTTTCCGGTTTTATGTGGGGCAAGAAGTACTAAGTGATATAAGGACAGGCGACACATTTCCAGGAGTACCTTATTGTTTAGTGAGGGGCGTACCGTAGTTGCTGATTCCTGGTTACGTCGACCTTACGTTTGTCTGAGTTTGAATCAGGAACCCCTCTGCGCCTTATTGGATACGGGTAGCACTTATTCCTTGCTTAATGAGGCTTGGTTTCTAGAATTTGGGCAATCTTAGCAGGCTCAAACTTGAAAAGATCCCGCTTCGGAGATGTCGTATGGCCAATGGTCAGGTTTTGCCTCTGGCGGAGTGGGTTGAGGGTAGTGTCTCGGTAGGACGGTTCTCCTGGCCAGTGACCTTTGCTATCACTGCTAACCTGCCAGTAAATATGGTGCTGGGTTTTGATTTCATTTCTAAAACTCAGCTTGTTCTGGGTTATTCAGGGGGTAATTTTTTTTTTTTTTTTTTTTTTTTTTTAAGTTCACGCCATGTCAGAAGTCCGGATTTTGTGAATGTCGAGCGGTGGTGTCATCCATGCCTTCTTCCTTGTCGGTCACTACTATCGATAATGTCAATCTTGATCTCTTGATCATCCTTCCCCGAGTCAGGTTCAACAGGTCCATCGGTTAATGGAGGCTTTTCCTGACTTACGTTGAGATAAACTTAGAGTAACTAATAAACTAGAATAACATATTCGTTTGACTGACAATATTCCGGTTAGGCAGACCCCATATCGTCTCTCACCACCTAAGATGAAAGTATTGCAGGAGATGGTACATCCGTCCCTCGACTTCTCCGTATGCTTCTCCGATATTCTTGGTACCGAAGGATCAGGGTAGCGATTTCAGGGCGGTGGTTGATTACCGTCATTCGAATGAGAAGGTGGCGATGGGATCAGTTTGAAACGTCCCCTTCGAACAATTATAAAAGACTGTGCTTAAACTGACACACAATATTTTTAGCGCAACGCAATCTGACTTTCAAAAATCCCTACAAAAAAATGGCCCTGACTAACATTAACCTATGCGTTTCACAAATCGCTTACCTCACAAAAATCTTGGTTACTCGAACTACTGCAATACAGCGAGCGCCACTACTGCCAGCTAAATAAAAGATTCAAACTACGGAAGGCACTAACTACTGATAGGCATAGTCAGCAAATGAAAGATTTTGATAGAGAACAAATGATGTATTTACCTTAATAGTCATAATATATATAGCAGTTCATGACATCCAGTCTTACAAATTTCAAAACTCCGCCATCTCTCTCCCCACATCCACCACTGCTGGCGGCTCACCTCCAACTCCGCAACGCTACGCGCTGTTCGCATCCAGCTGCCCAGCACTACAATAGCCAACAACAATGCAAACCAGCCACAGACTGCACACAGCACAGACAGTGATTTTCATACAGAGCGCTACGTGGCGTTACCAATATAAAAACCTAAACAGCCTACTTACAAGTTCCGTTGCCCGATCTACACAAATCCTTTACTTGGTTTTCAGGGGCATCTTGGTTCACCGTTCTTGACTTAAATCAAGCTTATTATCAGATTCTGTTGACCGAGGAGTGTAAACATGTTACAGCATTTTGCACCGATTGGAATCTATTCTAATTTAACCGGGTCCCATTTGGGCTGGCTACCGGATCTGCTGTGTTGACTCGTTTATTAGATAATATACTGGGTGAATTTAAATTGCGTTTTGTTTGTAACTATTTGGATGACCTTGTGATATATAGTAAATCGTTTGAAGAGTATTTGAGTCATTTATATCAAGTATTTACTAAGCTTCATCAGGCTGGTTTAACCGTTAACCTCTCGAAGGTTACACTTGCGAGGCCACAGTTTTCGTTTCTAGACCATATTGTTTCAGGCGATGAGGCTCGGATCGATCAAGAGCGCACTAAAGTCTTGCACACACTCACACATCCTACTGATAAGCGGGGAGTCGCTAAGTTTATTGGTACGGCAAATTATTTCAGAAGGTTCGTTCCAAATTTTGCGGCCTTAGCTGCCCCTTTGAATCAGCTTCGTGAAAAAGGAGTTAAATTTACTTGGGGTCCCACCCAGCAGGCGGCCTTCGAACAGATTAAAACCGCCATTGCTAGTCCACCGGTGCTTGGGGTGCCTGATTTTGATAAGCCTTTTATAGTTCAAACGGACGCGTCGAGTGCGGGTGTGTCAGCCGTCTCATTACAAGAATGGCAAGGTCAGAGGCAACCTTTGGCCTATCCCTCGCGCTGTTTGAATGATGCTGAGGCAAAATACTCAGTTTATGAATGTGAGGCCTTGGGGGTCCTATTTGCATTAGAAAAATTGCGGTTTTCCCTAGAGCAGAAACCTTTTTTTGCTGGAAACGGATAACCAAGACCGGTCGAATCGCCCGTTGGGCAGTGAGAATCTCAGCCTTTAAGGGGCTCCAGAAAGGCTCAAAATCATGAAAAGTTCAATTTTTACTTTTTTGCGTTTTCTGAATCTGCAGACTATTACCTTTTAATAGATATATGATTTATTCAATTCCGAAGACTACAACTATTTTTAAATTTTTTTTGAAATGTGTTCTACATGGGCGTGACCCTCTGTGGCGCTGTTAAACTGCTGTCAAATGGTGTCATTATTAACGTCCGTGTTCATCAGGTACATTTTAGTGATGCGAGATAAAGTATGTGTTGTGGCTAACCTGTGATGGTTCAATATATATCGCTGGTGTGATTGTCGATTGTTTCATGTTTATTTACTCTGTCGTTATCTCGAAAATATTCGCAATTAATTCTATTTCTTGAGTCTCTGTTTTGTTGAAGTATAATAATGAGAAAAGTAAAGTTATTAGAAATCCTCTGAAGGCTTTTAAGAAAAGGAGAAATGTTGGAAAGCCAAAGGTATGTGCTATTACTGTAAACAATAAAGACGATAACCAAGTGAGTGAACCTAACCTCTCAAGTACAACTGCCCATAGCAGTCAAAGTGGGAAAGAAAATACTTCACAGAAGAAGCTTGGTTCAATGAGTGAAAACTATGAATGTTTTATGGGCGAATCGGATGTGAATGAAATATTTGATATGTCGGTTCTCAAAGAAATTTTTTCAAACTGTGTAAGATGTATTCATTGTAGTGAAGTTGGTGTGGAACTCTCCATAATAAAGCACGTAGGACCTGCTAGTGAAATACAACTGAAATGTGATAAGTGTTCATACATGACCACCTTTTGGAACAGTGTTGCAGTAACTGCAACTGAAGAAAATGGTAGCAATATCTACGAACACAACAATGAGCGATGCTTGCTTTAGACAAGGAACGCCTTCGGGCTGCAGACAGGGCTGTAAAGAGTCTAGAAATACAAGCAAGAGTAAACAGGAGGAGGAACAAGAGGAAGCTGGAGGAGGAGTTTGCAGAGGATGAAGATAATCCATCCTATGGACCTGGAATGCACTAAAAAGTTAATCCAATCTTTGTCGCTCGATTCCCAAAACTTTTATTTTCTCATACTAATTACATGTTTTCTAAGGATCTTCCAAACATATTTGTTTCAAACTTTCAGTAAATGTTACACAGTACCTTCTACATAATTTAACACAGCCTTTTTCCAAAAAACTGTATATTTTTGAATATATAAATAAAAAATTGCCAAAAAAGTTGTGAATTTTCATTACAATTGAAAAAAAATCATCTTTAATAACTGAACTAAAATTTTGTAAAATCCCTGTGTTAAGTTGTAGCCCATATTCCAATAAAATAATCTGTAAAAAGTTCAACTTCCTACCTCAAATAGTTTGTGAGGAAAGATGTAATTTATAAGCGTTATTTTAACATTGGAAGTATAGGTCGTTCCGGAGCCCCGTAAATTTAGGGTCAAGCATATCAGAGTGTAAGAGGTCCATGATTAAAGAATTTGTTGCTAGCGCACTCGAGCAGATGTAATTTCGATGGATTGTTCACGTGCTGCCTGTGATATGTAAGCTATAAGAGAATCTCAGACCAGAGAGCAGTGTTGTATGCAGTAGGAACTGTGTGGCAGTAGGAAGAAGTTGTAGCTAGCAGTCGTGTGTGTCGAGTTGGCTGAGCCGGTCGTGGGGAGCGATGGCAGAGGCTGAGCGTTGTAGTATAAGGCAAAAGCAGACTCGCGCATATGTATTATTGTAATATCAAGTCCCATGTAAATGTTTTTCAAAAATCTCTTAATAATAATCTTTCTTATAAAAAAATTAACTTTTGATAATCGTTCATCTCAATTTAAAGAATTTACTAATTTCTCCAATCCATGGCCATCCCGATTATTGTAAAGAAAAATCAGTTGTTTCCTTTTATACATGACAAATCTATCGGCCAGCATTGCACTGGGCTGTCCCAGAAAAATTTCTTATAGAAGCAGATATATATGCGTTATCCGGCGACCTTATTGAGGTAAGAATCTTCAGTTTAATCAGTATGATCTTTCAGGGCCATTACGCAGCACTGCTGACGTCCAAAATTTACCAGTTTAAATTCACAGTTAATTATTGAAAGGTTGTAAGTGAGCCACAATTCTATTGAGAGATTAGTCACATTTTTATTATTGGTAGTTTACGGAATTTATCTGTTGGTGGCTTACGCTGAATGTGAATGCTATAATTATATTTTATACTGTTGGGAGGTTATTATAAATATTTTTTATCTGTGGAGAGGTTATACTAAATTTAAATGCCATATACATATTTTTATTGTGGTGAGGCTACTCTAAATGTACATATTAACTGTGGGAAGGTTACACTTGTCGACAACCGGCCAGGATCGTATTTTTGTGAATTTCTGAGAAGTAGTCAGTTATATATCTGCTCTTATTTACTTAGTGTTAAATGTAGTTTGTATCTGGCGCAACGCATTTACTAATTTGTCACTCTTTCTTTCACAGATCATCGGCAATTTATTGCTCATTGTTGTTATTGTATTTGTTCTATTTTTGATTTGCCTTTGATTTTGTGCTTATTTTTGACGTGTGAAAATGCCGCGAAAAGCTGCTAACAATACATCGCGATGTGCAATGAGCGAAAAAGCCGACCTGAATAATTTGACTGATAATACTAGCGACACTCAGTGTCATAATGATGATCTTCCAATTACAGATAATCAATGCGTGCCGACCACCAGTAATGATTTTAATCCAAATGATGAACAAACAAATTCAGTTAAGTCCACACTAAATTTAACGATAATTGATTACGCGGCACGTTCCGCTACAATGAACGCTGCCCAGATTGATACACCTGATTTCAAAAATTTACACAGTGAACAGATAAATGTTTCTAACGAAAATGAACAATTTAGTCAAAATATGTCAGATTTATTTGATTCCGATGTAGTGCACATCCGATTAGTAAACCTTTTCATGAATCAGACAATGACGAAATGGTTACACAAAACGTGACACATGCAGATACATCATCACATAGCGCAGAAAATAGAGTAGCTAATTTTGGCATGGATCAAGTTATGGCACTATTGCTACAAATTAATGAATCGAACAAACAACTTAATGAAAATCTCAAACAGTCGAATGAAAAACACAACAATTTCAAACAACTTAATGAAAATCTCAAACGGTCGAATGAAAAACACGGCAACAATTTCAAACAACTTAATGAAAGTTTCAAACAGTCGAATGAAAACCACGACAGGTCGTTCAAACAAATTAATGAAAAACTTGACACTTCTATTGAACAGCTTACTGAACAGATTACAGCCGTTGCAGAGCAATGTAATGAAACTAAAAAACAATTACATGCGGAAATTAAGGCCTGTGCCAGGAATAATAGTGAAGAGATACGCAATACACATGCTGCCACAACTAAATTACTTAGAGATGAAATTAGTGCAGTCGCTAAACAATGTTCTGAAAACACAACACAGTTACGCAACGAGTTTAAAGTAATGTCAGCAGAACTGGATGCGAAAGTAAACATGAAATTTGACCAACAGAACAGCCAAATTGACGTACGTTTTAATCACCACCTACAAAACAGTGAAACGAGTTACCGTAAATTTCTACAGGAACAGAACAAAGTAAAGAAACAAGTCATGGAAACAATTACTGTACAGAGACAGGAAGATAAGCGTAAGTTATTTACGAAAGCAAAAACATACGTAGACAACAACATTGCTACAGTATCACACGAAATCAATACTTTCAAACAGTTGGATACTGAACTGCATGGTGGGATATCCGATCTAAAAACAAAAACAGATACTAATATTCAGACTTTGGAAAATAAATATGCAGTAGACTTTGAGACAATGACCTAC
Source organism: Schistocerca piceifrons (assembly GCF_021461385.2). Taxonomy (NCBI): domain Eukaryota; kingdom Metazoa; phylum Arthropoda; class Insecta; order Orthoptera; family Acrididae; genus Schistocerca; species Schistocerca piceifrons. The sequence goes on from NC_060140.1 coordinate 94,704,721, forward strand.
AGACTTGAACAATTAGAATTAATACAGGATCCCGATGCCATTAACGCAGACGTTAAGAAATTAAACAAAACCACACGTAAAACGCAGAAACAAATTAATGCCTGCGACACTAAAAACGCCGATCAGGTAAAAGCACTGACTGAAAAATTTGATGAATTGGCCAGTCGTATTGACGTTATCGAAAATAACAATGACACCAAATCAGACGATACGTCACCAGTTTCGTTTAATCTAACACCTGAGTTCCAAAACATACAGCAAACAATCAGTGAGATAGGTTCGTCCAATAATATATTACGTAGAAAATTGTCATTTTTACAGCAAGAAGTGACAGAGATGAAAAGTGTCTCAGCCTGTAACACGACACAGCATACCCCACTTTCCGAACATTCTCACACTCACACAGCCAGTATAATTTAGGTAATTTACAGAGAGTACGTGACTTAGATTCCGAACAGCCACAGACAAACAGATTATCATACAATCCTGAACCTGCTCAGACATACAGAGACGATAATTTCGATTACAAGCACTTTCTATCCGTGAGAAAATTTAAGGTATTTAAGAATGACAGAACGCAGATTCACCCTTTGGATTGGCTACAACAAGTTAGCTTTGCGTTTCCACCAACTTGGCCCGTGACACACAAACTTGAATTTATTTGCAGTTTTTTGGAAGGCGAACCGGAAACTCGTATGAGACCGATCGCGAAACAATGCTACTCCGTAGAAGAACTTCAGAATGCTTTTCTGTCAGCGTATTGGCCGAAGACGACACAGCGCGGAATCAAGGATCAATTAATTAGCTTACCGAATTATGAGAACTCAAATTTTCCCACTGTCACGCAATTTTTTGAACACATGGACCAACAAAACCAATACTTAAGTGACCCATATAGTGAATCTGCACTTATCCAATTATGTATTTCTAAATTACCACGATCTTAAGAGTATCACTTTTAACAGGACAGGAGAAAAAAAATATTTCGGCATTTAGAGATCTGCTACAGCTTTTGGAAGTTCAGCAATCAGACTATTCTTTCATAAACAAAAATTTTTCACATCATAACCAAGGCCAACAAGCATACAGTAATTACGACCAGCCACGCTATTTTAATAGCAAACGTGATAGACGCTCCAGGAATGACAACCACCAGAACTTTAATAACAGACAAAATTTTAATTGTCAGTGTCGTCAAAATTACCAGCAACAGGAAACACATTTTGGTAACAATAGAGGTTTTTCCCCACAACAACAACAAAACCAGCCGGTTAGCATACCTAACCAACAATGTAATGTTCAAGGTTAACCAAGCTTTAATGTTTCGCCGCCTACACGTATAGCGTCGGCTCCACCAAATAGTAACGCACCGCAACAAGGAAATCAGTACGTGCAGAAAACACGTATCCTATCGTAACGCCCGTATAGCAATGACTATCATGACAGACGTAAAAGTAATGAGCACAGTTTTTAGCGTACATTTAATAACAGTCGGTCTTATCAGCAGCAGAGTCAACCACAACAACAGATTATTATGAATGAACCAGACAGTGGGTATCATCCCGAGCCAAATACGCCAGGACGAGATAATGGAACAGTACAAATAGTCGAAATGCCACAGCATGCTCCTGCAAATAACAGCACGTCAGAAAGAATTTGACTAGATATAGCACAAGTTGCATCTTCCAGCAACGCAAGCAATATTTTTGACACACAGAATCTTGTTCACGAAAATCTTATTACTTTTGACGACATCCGAGACACACTTTTGCATGAAAAACCAGTTATTCAAAAAACCATTTCCCACCCTGTTATTGAAGTAGAGATTGGAACATCCACATTTTCAGCAGTAATCGAGTCTGGATTTATAAATTAAGAAAGTTTCTACGAATGTAACAAAGAGAATACTTATCCTACGTTATCATTAGGCAAAACTAAAGTAAAAGGAGCAGTATCTAGTAAAGGAGTAGATGTAAAATTACAGACACACTTATCATTTTGTATTGCAGGTCATAAGTTCCACTCAAATTTTTGAGTTGTTCCCTTATTGAGAACAGATGTTATTTTAGGTACGAATTTTTTGGTACAACACGACGCAATTATTGACTTTCAAAATTCCTATTTAATGCTAAAGGATGAAAATGTACAACTGGCATTAGAATTTCAGCACGCTTTATCTGCAGATGAACAGGCAATTAATCGAACAGAGGTCATTTCTACATCACGTAACATCATTCCACATTGCTCACAAATACGTACGTACACAATTATAATACACCAGACGAAGCTGACTATGACGTTATGCAGATGATTTGTGATAAAGTAAAACAAAGCAGTGCAAACACAGACGACAAACGCACTCAGCTACACAATATTCTTTTACAGCAAGCATCAGTTTTTGACAACATCCCTGGTACTATGTCCGGTTTTATGTATGAATTTCAAGTTAAACAGCAGACACATTTAAACCCAAACATTTTCCTATTCCGTATATCCACAGAGAACAAGTTAAGAAAGAATTACAAGCTATGCTAGACCAAGGAATTATTGAACCGGCAGTCAGTCCGTGAATAAACCCGCTCCATATTGTTAAGAAAAAGGATGTATCACTTCGACTCGTACTTGATTCGCATGTCAATGATATTATTATTAATGAAACAGATCGCCCGCAGACACTAGAAGAACTTCTACAGAAACTTCGTGGTACTACTGTTTATTCCACATTAGATTTGAAATCGGGGTTTTGGCAAATTCAGCTCCATCCGAACTGCAGAAAGTACACAGCATTTCTCTGTTTTGGTGATTGTTATCAATTTTGCAAATTACCGTTCGGTTTAACAATTTCTTCAGCAGCATTTATTCACGGTTTAATTACTATACTTCCGACAGAACTTAAAGAAAGAATCACAACATATGTAGACGACATCCTTACTGCAGAAGCTAACTGATCTGAACACAATTTGATTCTTGAACAACTATTGCAAACTTTTCGTGCACAAGGACTCACAGTTAATCTTAGGAAATCACACTTCGGCAAGACTTCTATAAAGTTTCTTGGACATGTAATTTCTGCAGAAGGCATTGCGCCTGACTCGGAAAAACTTCAAGCTTTACGTGACATTATTGTTCCAACGACCCAGAAACAACTACGCAGCTTTCAGGGATTAATTAATTTTTTCCGTAAATTTATTCATTACTCTGCTTTAGACACCCCTAGATTGTGCTAGTTGACAGGTAAAAACGCTATATGGTCCTTGGACAGTCAAGCACATTCTTAATTTGTTAATCTGAAACATGCCTTGTTGAATGCACCACTTTTATCACACCTAGATCCTACTAAAAATTTTCCCATTGCCACCGACAGTTCTAACACCGCTTTAGGCGTACACATTTTTCATGAAATTGGAGAAGACGGTACTACACTAATTAAAAACATCGCCTTTGCAAGTCGCATTCTGTCACCTGCTGAACGCAATTATTCTGTTACAGAACTTGAAACATTATGTGTTGTATTGGCATTTACGAGATTTAGGCATTTTCTTTATGGAAGACATACTACCGTTTACACAGATCATAGAGTTATACAGTTTTTACTTTCCGCTAAATTTACACATGACATATTAAGCAGATGGAAACTTTATTTACAGGAATTTAATTTTACAATTGCTCACATTACCTGTACACAAAATATTGTAGCAGAGGCATTATCCCGTTCTCTCAGCAACAATCAGCAAGACATTGTAACTAACTTCTGCCAAGCAAATTCTAGCGTCATGTATATTCAACGAGTTGCATTTGAAAATTTCATTTCGTCGTCATTACGAGACATAGCACAAGAGCAGAGCAAAGACAACGTATGGAAAGAAATTAAACACCTTTGGCATGATAGGAATAACGTTACCATTAGAAACCATTATAATGTACACAATAATATTCTGTTTGGCCGCTCTCACCCTGACAGCAACACCTGGTTATTATGTATTCCTCACGAAGTTGTTAACAAATTAATTTGGTATACTCATTTAAGTTACGCACATTATGGAGCCAGAAAAAATGTTTTCTTATACTGAGACAGAACTGTTATTTTGCCATTATGGAGAAACGTATTCGACGAGTTTTAGCGTCATGTAAAATCTGCCAGAAAGCTAAATCAGACACGACTTCACATATTCCTCCGTTACATCCAATTGTACCCGTTAAATTGAGACATATGGCCGCTGTAGACATTTTTGGTCCGATTCCCAGATCTAACAGAGGTTTTTGTTACATCTTTCTCACTGTTGAACTCACTTCGAAATTTGTTACCTTCACTCCTTTACGCAAAGCTACTGCTAAATCTATTTCGAATGCATTTGTAAAACATTTTTTATTACATGTAGGGCATGTATTGAAAGTAATTTCCCACAATGGACCACAATTTCGATCTGCGATATAGACACGTATGTTACGAGCTAGAAACATTCCTCCGATCTATATATCCAGATATTACGCTTCTTCGAACCCTTCTGAACGACTGATGAAAGAAATTGCTAAACTGTGTAGAATATACTGCCATAAAAAACATATTGATTGGGATACACACATACTCTCATTCCAGGATGTAATTAACTCCATGCCAAATGAATCTACTATGCTATCTCCGACTGTTATATTGAAAAATGATGAACTACGTAACAAAATTATAGAATTAGTATCTTTTCCTACATCTCGTCGACTACGCCACCATGAAATAATTGACATTGCGCTCAACAACATCAAACGTGCCGCAGAGCGCCAGAGAAGACAGTAAAAACAGGTTTGCACGCGCCGTGGCTTTCACATTGGACAGAAAATATTAGTACGTGCACACTATTTATCCAACAGAGGAAAAAGTGGATACAGTAAATTTGAGCTTCTATACGCAGGTCCATATAGAATTCGCAGCATTCCTCACCCCTATGTAGTACATGTTTAACTTTGAGAACGAGAAAAAGCAAGGGCAATCACCATATTTCCAATATTAAACTATTTATTGAATGAACATACTTTATGATTTATCACACTGTAATGCCATTTCCAGATATTTATATGACCACTTACTGATGATGATTATATTTTTTTCTTGGCAAGTGCCCTGCAAAGTAAGGTTAGCACGTCGCGTTTCTTGTCGTTAGACATCAGACCGTGTACATTTTCCATTCTTTGTGTATATATGATTGTTTTCTTATCATGAGTAGAATTTTTCTTTGTATGCATTATGAAATCTTTAAGTTGTAACAAACACTAGTTGACTTTAACATTTCTGCTTTATGATATCTCAATATCTTGACTACTCTACATTTTTTGCTACTACATTATGATACTGTGTGTACCTTTTTTGCACTTGAAAACTGTCTATGTTTTTGACCTAATATGTTTTCTGTCATGCTGTGCTGTATGCTTAGTTATATCACTAGAAACAAGCTTTTATTTAATGGCTATATGAATTAAATGCAAGATATTAATCCATATTCATCATTTTCAGAAAGCAATACTATGTAAAGGGAATAAATTATACAACCACAGTGGTTTACTATGAAATGGAAATTTCACAATTGGAATGAAAGAAAGAAAATGCAATACCTTGTCATGAAGAGTAAATGGATCAGAATTAACAAGCATTAACAAGAATATACTATACACACTGTATAATAGCAGTCTTAACTAATACGAGGCGCTTGATGCAGGCTGTCAGACAGAACTGCACATGTTAATTTTAGTGATGAAATGTGCTAGAAGTAAGAAACTCTATACTATGAAATGTTGTATGAAGTAAATGGTAATGTGAACAATGAATAATGAAGTGTCCATTTTTTTTGCAGATGATGATAAATAATGATGAATAGTTATATGAACAATATGGTAATATGAATAATGAAGTTTTTCTTTGCAGATGATGATAATGATGAAGTTATGGTAATATGAATAATGAAGATTTTCTTTGCAGACAATGACAATGATGTTTATATATTTTCTATTAATTAAGAGATGCCATATAGATATTTAAGTATTTGTTGCAGTTCCTTTTGACAGTACATCTTATGTTGCATAGTATAATGACTGAATGTTTTGGGAAAGACAGCTAGAGTACATACATATTAAGTACACATTTCATTACCTGTTAATTCGAAGTTTACTACTTTTCAGCATAATATACATTTTTTTCTTTCAGCTCAATAATCCATTTTGTATTTTTTCCAGGAGTAGCTTTTCAAAAAAATGGTTCAAATGGCTCTGAGCACTATGGGACTCAACTGCCGAGGTCATTAGTCCCCTAGAACTTAGAACTAGTTAAACCTAACTAACCTAAGGACATCACACACATCCATGCCCAAGGCAGGATTCGAACCTGCGACCGTAGCGGTCTTGCGGTTCCAGACTGCAGCGCCTTTAACCGCACGGCCACTTTGGCCGGCTAGTAGCTTTTCATGATTTTCATATGCTATAAGCAATTAGTTATGAAACCTGTTCTAGTACTTGCATTTTTTTTTACCCAGTTGTGCCTAAAATTTATAAATGTGGTCACATATACTCTACTTGTTTCATAACCTTGCTTCAGCTGACTCATGATGAATGACGTTATTAATCCTTATTTCCAGCAATCAGACAAAAGCAAATATTTTCATGCCCCAGCAATTGACTATCGATCCCAATGCAATGCATTGCTAGTACAAAAAAAATTATTACCAGTTCCAACTATTAGTAGTATACATCTAAATAATACTACCAGTGTAAGATATATTTCTAGTCCTAAATGTAATGCAAGTTTTTCTGATGTATTGATTCCATTATGTCTATGTATTATTGGACTACAGACCTTGACTACTAGTTTCAATGTCTTACATTTTAAATATGTCTTATGTCACTTGCATGATATCATATACAGTCACTAGCAGCTTGATGCTACACCCAATAACTCCTGTGTTGAATGATGACTTCTGTATAATGCATAATAAATGCTTTGTAACAGGCCAACGACTGCCAATAATTACTGTAATGAGATGACATGATGCCAATGATTACAGTAATGAGATGACTTATGCATAAATACTATGCCAATAATTACTGTAATAAGATTAGTTATGAATAATGTTCTGTAATACTCCATACATACATGGAAATGTTTAGTAACTAGCCAATGAGTGCCAATAATTACTCAAATCGGTTGATACACTAGTGTAATTCTGAATTGTGACTAGCATAAGACTTAATGTATCCTTCACCTTCTGACCTAATTACCAGCAATTATTGCAATATCCGTATGTCCTGTCAACCCTCATGATCATGGAGCACTATATTTGGTTTGTGCACTAATTCTACGTTGATGTAGGAATATGGATTCTACCAGAATGTGGTGTGGACATCAAACTGTCCACCACTATGACCGAAGGAGATGTCATTATGGTCCTACTGTTTGGTGTACCTAATGTACTACCAAAATGATAAGATACAATATTAATACAAGATTTCAGTGTCTTGGCTTCACTGATGAATACTTCAGGAAAGAGAACTTCAGATTGTCTCACTTGGTGTTTGCTTCTGTAGAAAGATATGGACTTTCAGCACAGCTACGTGCAACCCACTGCACTACAACCATGATGCTATCCTTTCCATTCCTTTCCTAGTTCTTGTAAAGTGGTAAAGACTTATACAGTGTGTTTAAATTCTTGTAAAATGATGAAGACATATACAGTGCATGTGCACTTTATTTCATTTCTCAATATGTTTAAATTCTTGTAAAATGGTAAAGACTTTTACAGTGCATGTGCACTTTATTACATTTCTCAATATGTTTACATTCTTGTAAAATAGTAAAGACTTATACAGTGCATGTGCACTTTATTTCATTTCTCAACATGTTTCAATTCTTGTGTGTGTGCACTTTATTTCATTTCTTAATGAATTCAGTTCATGTAAATATGCTAAAGACTTCTACAGTGTGTGTGCACTTTATTTCACTCCATATGTTTAATTCATGAAAAATGCTAGAGTTTTACAGTGCGTGTACACTTCATGTTATTTGTTAATATATTTTGCACTCAGTGCGTCTGCACTCTATTTCATTTCTTAATATGTTCTATACTTAAATTATTAATCAGTAATGTTATATATATATATATATATATATATATATATATATATATATATATATATATACTCTCTGACTGTAGACTTAGTAAACTAAATAGATTATAGAAAAATTTGTTGCTCATGGCAAGTCCAATTGACTCACCATCGCTGCCAAATTTTTGCCCCCCCCCCCCCCCCCCCCCCCAGTGGAGGGCTATTTAAGAGGTCCACGATTCAAGAATTTGTTGCTAGCGCACTTGAGCAGATGTAATTTCGATGGATTGCTCACGCGCTGCCTGCGATATGTAAGCTATAAGAGAATCTCAGACCAGAGAGCAGTGTTGTATGCAGTAGGAACTGTGTGGCAGTAGGAAGAAGTTGTAGCTAGCAGTCGTGTGTGTCGAGTTGGCTGGGCCGGTCGTGGGGAGCGATGGCAGAGGCTGAGCGTTGTAGTATAAGGCAAAAGCAGACTCGCGCATATGTATTATTGTAATATCAAGTCCCATGTAAATGTTTTTCAAAAATCTCTTAATAATAATCTTTCTTATAAAAAAATTAACTTTTGATAATCGTTCATCTCAATTTAAAGAATTTACTAATTTCTCCAACCCATGGCCATCCCGATTATTGTAAAGAAAAATCAGTTGTTTCCTTTTATACATGACAAATCTATCGGCCAGCATTGCACTGGGCTGTCCCAGAAAAATTTCTTATAGAAGCAGATATATATGCGTTATCCGGCGACCTTATTGAGGTAAGAATCTTCAGTTTAATCAGTATGATCTTTCAGGGCCATTACGCAGCACTGCTGACGTCCAAAATTTACCAGTTTAAATTCACAGTTAATTATTGAAAGGTTGTAAGTGAGCCACAATTCTATTGAGAGATTAGTCACATTTTTATTATTGGTAGGTTACGGAATTTATCTGTTGGTGGCTTAGGCTGAATGTGAATGCTATAATTATATTTTTTACTGTTGGGAGATGATTATAAATATTTTTTATCTGTGGAGAGGTTACACTAAATGTAAATGCCATATACATATTTTTATTGTGAGGAGGTTACTCTAAATGTGAATGTTATATACTTATTATTTTAACTGTGGGGAGGCTACAAGAGGTTCTGAGAATATGGTGGCTGATGCTCTCAGCAGTATGTTTGACCCACCATCTGATGGTTCGGAGGAGCAGCATCAGGGTCCACTTCAGGGTCAACTTCTGGTTTTGAGGGAGGTACCTCAGTTGTTTAGTAATCTTGAAGGAAACCAGGAACAGGATGAGGAATTGGGTCCTATCAAGCAGCGGATTGGGTCAGGTGACGTTATTGGAAATTACAGCTTGAGGAAAGGTATCCTATGCAAAGCAGTGGGCCGAGTGCACCACCCTCGAATTTGCCTGCCACGAACATTAATCCAGCCAATATTTCAGTATTTTCATTACTCTCCGGTGAGAGGTCACTTAGGGACACGAAACGATTCACAAAATTAAGCAGTATGTGACTTGGCCTCATCTCGAGCGCGACATTAAGATGTTAGTAGACGGTTGTCATCTGTATCGGGCCGCGAAACCTACTAGTGGCCTACAGCAAGGTCTGTTGTCTTCGGAACGTGAAAATTATCCAATGGATCGTCTTTATATCGATTATGTGGGTCCGTTACCACTTTCCAGTAGAGGAAAGATGTATATTTTGGTGGTAATTGATGCCTTTTCTCGCTTTACTTGGCCTATTCGCAGTAGAAGTAGTACTACCAACGTAACTATTTCTCAACTTAATAACATCTTTTGGATCTTTGGGCCTCCTAAGAGCTTGATTAGTGATAATGCCCCTGCTTTTGTCTCAGATAAGTTTAAGGCCTTTTGTTTCGGGAATGGCATCAAGCACATAAAGACAACACCGTATTACTATCAGGGGTCCTTTGCTGAACTTGTGAATCGAAACCTAAAGTCAGCTTTAATCATTTACCATCAAGTTAAACCGAGTAAGTGGGATACTAACTTGCCCTGGATTAATTTTGCGTTTAACACTGTGGTTCGTGAGGCACTGAAGACTACTCCGGCCTCTCTCTTATTGGCCTATCCCATCAATTCGCCTTTGTATAACTTATGGCTCATCCAAGACTTACTTCCTGAGCGGGTATCCCCGGGGTTAATTAGAAGGATCTGGAATCGGGCTCGTCGCAATATAGCGGCTGCCCATGGTCGTCAAGCCGTGAGGTACAACTGCAATAGGCGTCCCTATCAGGGAAAATCTGGGGATCAAGTCTATATCAAGAATGTTCAAGGTCGAGGAAGGATGGGGGGCCGAGTAGAGAAGTTCACACCCCGCTTTATGGGTCCATGCATGGTGCTCCGTGTGTTGGGGCCGGTTAACCTTTTAGCCAGATATGATCATACCGGCAGGGAATATCGAGTCCATTTGAGCCAGTGAAGTCTCTGAGTTCGTGCGCCTGTTCTAGTTTGCGGGGAGGAGATTGAGCCGTGGTAAAAATTGCTGTTTTGAAGAGCGCGCCGCAGCGCGTGGTGTGAAGCAGTCGCCCTCCGTTTCTGGCGGTGGCGCCGCTGTGGCAATCGCAGCTTTGGTGTCTTCCTCTGGTGGGAAAGGGGAAAGTGCATTTAAGGGGCGCTATGAGTTCGCCAGTCACTCAGACTGGGAGACTGGGTCAGTCTCTCGTCCCAGCTTGTTAGTCTGTCTTTTGGCCGCGTTTGTTAGGCAGTTAGTGTCTGTCTGTCGTTCGGAGTGCTAGTATATCTGTCGTTCGGATCAACCTTTAAAGCCGGCAAAATGAGAGTCGTTCCACTCCGCCAGTAAGAGAACTCAGCGAGGGTCGCCCGGTCGGAGCTTAGTTCCTGCGTCTGAGTCTGCGCGTTAGGCCGCCAGTCTGCTCGAGTTTGCTCAGGCAATAGTCATTGGCCGTTGGATCGATCGGTTGGTCGGTCGCGCACTGAGACACAAGATGACTTGTCCGTCTTGAGCGTCGGGGCATGTGAGGTAGCCGCGTGAGTCCAGTTGGCCGCGGCATACAGCGAAGGGTAGTGATTTCGCGGTCGACACGATAGCAACAGGAGTCAACCCACGAAATCAGTCTGGCTGGTGCGACGCCGTGAGACGGAAGATCGGAGAGCCTTCCTGCGTCCGTTGAAGCGGCTGGCAGCAGACGGTTCGGGAGAGCGATTTGGGGGTGCTGCACCAGGTCTTCTCGAGAAATCGCAGTTTATTAGAAGTTAAGTGATTGGTGATATCTTGTTTTATTTACTTTTGTTAAATTCTACTTGTTTTCTTGGTGAGGTCACCAGCCGTTTTCCTTTAGGGTCGTCCCACCATTCTTCTTCGTCTGCCCACCCGCGGGAACGTGGTTGTTGATAAATTGGGTAGTCCGTTTTTCCCTTGTGGAGTAGCGGTGGATTAGAGCAACCTGCGGTTCGGGTTGTTCGGTAATCTCCCTGTCAGTCTACTGTACATTAGTAGCTGCCTCTGTCATGTTTGTCGGATTTGATGTGTTAACGAATTTATTTCTTGGAGTGTAACGGCCTAATACCTGAAATATGTTTTGATCTTTGGAAACTTTGATATTATCGACTATGATCTTGAGAGGTGGTATCTGTGTACTGTAGAGTATCTTAACTATTGTTTGGCCACCTTGTAGAATTTTATATAAGATTGCATTTCACGGGCTCTTATTTAAATGATCATTTTAGTATATAATGTTGCCACCCTTTCACCGTAAGACTTTCATTAGGAGTTAAAATCAAGTTGCACCTTCGGCGGCAAGGTTAATATTTTAATTGTTAGTGTTTTGTACCATTTCCTTCCCTCCTACAGGGTGTGCATAGTTTGTGTGCTTGTGTAAATTGTTATAACTCTTAGTTTAAAGTTGTCTGATGTGTTGCAGATTTGCACCAGTGTAGTCTTTCAGGGGCTGTTGTGAGCGGTCGTAATTACGGCCGTGTCAAAAGGGAGTGGCAAGGTTCTCTGCCCAAAAGCTCATACAGTCAAAACTTGTTTCTTTCTGCCTCTGAATAAATTGTAACTTTGATATGTAGAGGGTGCTTTCTGATTATAATTTTAAATCTGTTTCTTTTAAAAAATGCTTTTAGGCACTACTAAAATAAATAAAATTCCCATTTGTTAAAAGGAGTTTGATTATGATTTCATCAGTTACTCCCTGGCAACGACTTTCATGCTTACATAGTGTGTTTAAATGTGTTAATGTTCTTGATGAATCGCTAGTAAATATAATAAATTCTTAAGAATATTTTTTGAAAATAAATCACGTTTCAATGTAAACTACAGATATTTGGATTTAATTTATGACATGTTCAGTATGCCTTACATCATTGGTGATGATATGGCGCAGACGAATAGCGAAATTCTGCATGACCCGCTAAAGTGTTTGTAACGTTCCCTGGCAAACTCACACTATTAATAAACTAAAATTTAATTGTACCATATACGCCGCTCTGAGCAATTTGTATATACTGTAATTCTTTAGCAAAAAATATTATTGAATTTTGTGTAAAAGACATTTGTTATTATTGTAATATTTTTTGTAGTAATATTCTCTCTGTATTTAGGATGGTAATATTTCTATATTCATAATGTAATTGCGAAATGTGTCAATATCTGCGATAACAGAGATGTGAAATTCAGCCAGAGGAAAATAATGTTGTGAGATTACAAAGAAATGTTAATAGTCAGCAGTAGTACAAAAGCACAATGTACTATGTATTCTTTGGTCATCCTCCTTTAGAGCTGAAAGCGATAGGAAGCTGTGACGAAGCGTTTTATGAATGTGTAGACTTCTTTTTTTTCTGTATCGAGATTTAGCCGCCATTAGAGCAGAAATTACAAACTAGTGTAAGTTGAATTATTGTTGTGGTATAAATACATCATAATTTATCAAAAGTGTGCATTATTAATGTAAATTAGCTTGCCCATGTCATCTATAATATTTCTTTAAAGAATTTTCAGCATTTTTAGCGGTGTTGCTGGGCTGTGCCGCGACCGATCGATTTACAGCGGCGGCACATTTAAAAAATTGTTCCGCTAAGAAAAATTAACCAAACCCGTAAATCGGGAACAGATAAAAAATTAGCCGTGAATTAAGAAAATGTTCTTCTTTTGCAGTGATCCTGAGACTGACGGATTTTAAAAATAGTTACACATTTGTGCATTCATAGGCGGATAGTTAATGTTGAAATTTAACAATTTTGGTTCTTAAATGTATAGGGATGTGTGTTTTATCAGTGATAATTAAACGTCGGCTTGGCAATATTTAACCGTTTTCTGCTAATAGAGACAGTCTTGTGTTCCATAGCTAACGCCGGGAAAAAATTCAGTAAATAATATTAAAAAAAAACCCACTGCATTTAGAAAATGTGTGCCAAGGCCGAATTATGTAAAGGATTTAATTCTCAGATAAATATTCTTAATCAGTTAGTATGAGTTCACGTAATTTTAAATGTACTTAGTTCCGTGTAAATGAATTTTTTTTATTACCACACGTAAATGAGAGGTTCTACAACAAAGTTCGTTCGTACAGACAGAAGGCAAATTAATTAACTAAAAGGAACAAATTTAAAAAAGGGTAACTGATGATTATTTAATTTTTTCTTTCTTTTTGTTAATGAAATTATTTTTGTATAATTTCATTAAATTGGCGCCCAACGTGGGGTTCGAATATGCAGTGGCCACAAAATACCCATGAGATAACTAGGGAATTATTGTAGTCGAACTTTGTTGGAGAACAACTAATATTTTTTCATGTATTGTATGTATTGCCTAACCAATATTGTGTGGTAATACCTGTATATGATTTTTTGCATGAGAACACTATATACCCAGAGGCAAGCTGAAGAAGAGAGCTCATTATATCGAAAAATTAATTACCTACCACAATATCAGGGGGCAGCTGCACCCAAGATAGATCACCAAAAGGTAAAGCTACAGTGTAGTTGTCCTGTGGGTAGTAAAGGAGCCTCAGTGCAGTGTTCTCGGATCATTAGTGGTGTGCTTGTTGTTAATGTTCTTTTTAAATAACAGGACATTTGAGTAGTTAGTCATTGTAGTATATAATAAGTGTGTTTCAACAAATGACCATTTCTTGTGTGATTATGTCAGTGAAACCTGAGTGTTAGGATATTTAGTTCAGATTTTGTTTCTTTTGTTGACTATGGTTAGATTGCGTAGTCAGAAAGATATCAACATGGATAATGAACAACAGTTAGCAAGTAGTGATACCGAGTTAGAAAGTGGGGCACAAAGTAATGTTAGTAGCGTAATTCAGGAAGTACCATGTGAGAATCTGGGGGCAGAAGGGCAAGAAATGTTGCCACTGCCAGCCAGTGATTCAGTTGATAGTAGAAATACTGTGCCACCCACAAGCACTAGACACGGATCAGAGAGTGGTGAGGTGTCAGAAGTGCAATCATTAAGAGTTATGTTCGAGCGCATGCTCAATTTCCAAGCTACGTTTACGCATGAAGAAGCAGAGCGTGATCGACGCCAGCATGAGAGACATTTGCAGTTAATGCAATCTTTGGAAGCTATGCAAAATGAGATTGTTAGTATGAAACAAAACTATGAAACCATACCCAAAGCGGTGCAAGAACTGAGCGATAGAGTAGATAACATCCAAGTGGCTAACGCCAGTATCGTGGGTGATATCAGTGTACTGGCTAACAGAATCGAACAATTAGAAATTGACACAACTCAAGTAATTGATCAGAAAATGTCCGAACAAGTGCACAAAATTCAAAACGAATTTATAAAAGAAATAGACGAGAAGGTGCACGCCGCGATTGAAGCCAAAGACGTGGGCTCCAATGCGGAAATGTAGGACCTAAAAAAGGCTGTACACACTGACATTCCGCTGTGGCAGCGGAATGTCAACCGTCGTCTTGCCGAGCTAGAAATCAGCTTGCTGCACGGCGACGCACAGGCGTGTGTCACGCGAGCCAGGTCCAACAATGATAGGCATATAAATACACCAGTAAAAAATTGCGACTGCGAGACAGAACAGGCAACCAATGTTAGCGAAACAAATAAATGTCACTCCAAAATAGTGATTGAAGAAAGCCTGATTAGAAACCGACAGTTTCAGATCTTTACAACGGAGAAGAAATCTGTTCACCCTGTAGTGTTTATCAAGGGATTTAGAAACATTTTGCCTAGCGTTTGGAGTCATACACAGAAAATACAGTTCGTTATGTCTTACATAGAAGGAGATGCTGCATTATGGGCAACCGAAGCAGCTGACAGTTGCGACACATATGAGCAATTTGAAAAGGCATTCTTGGCCAAATATTGGTCAACATGTATTCAGGAGAGATTACGGAAAGAGGTATATAATCCAGAGCCGTATTCTCCACGATTAGGCAATTTGCGAAAATATTTTGAGAAGTACCGTTGCTGGGACGAGCAGATTTCATCCCGGGATTTGATCAGACTTTTGAAATCACACTTGCCTATACACGTAAAAGAAAAACTTACACACGTACCGGAGAACGACATAGAACATTTCTTGTCTGTTCTGGACTCAATTGACCTGATTCAGGAGGATATTAAGGCAGCCTCTGAACAGGCTAGAAGTAACGGAAACGGTTTCAGAAATCGTCGAAATAACACGCCTCCACCAAATAATGGAAACGGCGGAGGTAACAATAGGAGACAAGATTATGTACAAAACGGGAATAGAGGTAGAGACCGGAACGGCAATAGTCCGCCGGTGAATAATAACCGGAAAAGGTCTGATGACCGATATGAAACAGGCCCACCAAGCAATAGTAGATGGAAAAATGCCAGGGGGCCGTGGAACAGTAATACCTATAACGATGCAAACCGAACTTGGCCACAGAACCAGAGGCCCAGTCCGGACCGGCAAAACAGTGAAAGATATGACAATAACCGACCGCCACCACAAAATGCGCCAATCGCGCAACCGTGGCGGCCGACGCAACACAACTTACACATAGTGGAGGTCAGTGACACAGAGCAGCCACACCCATCCACCAGCAATAATCCAACAAACTAAATTCAGCCGAGATACGCTCTCCATCGTCGGCTGAGGTTTGGAGTGAGAGCAGCCCGACACAGAACAAAACATCGGGAATCTGTATCCTCAGGTATAATGACGGGGTACAGATGGGACATGAATTAATAACTGAACCATCCACGTGCATAAAGGAGCACAAAGACAAAGTACAAGCGATAATAGAGATCAAAATTAACAATATTGATGTGCAAGCAATCGTAGATACAGGTGCTACTGTCAGTGTCATGAGTATGGACTTATTCAGAGTACTGGGGAAAGAAAAGCGTATGCTGACTTTTCCTGTGAATAATTGCAAAGTCACTGGAGCCATAAGTGCACAGCGACAAATAATTAAACTCCAAGTGCGGGTAGAGATGTATATAGGGGAAGAAGCCATAGCGTGCTCATTCCTGGTAGTAAAGGGTTTAAAGGTAGCCTGCATTTTGGGGGTAGATTTTTTGAGAGAAAGGGACGCAGTAATCGACCTTTCTCGGGGAAAATTAAGTTTGATGAACGCGGGTAGGAGGATAGAATTGTCCATGCTCAGATCTGAAGAGCTAACTGTGCCTAATTGTAATGCTATTAACATAAAATGTAGGAATCAGTGGATACTACATTTAGACAATCATTGTCTAGGACAAAATCTCTATTATCCAGACGTACAAAGTGATCAATTAAAAGCAAATGTGGACGCACTTGTGAACAAAGTATCACAGTCCGAAAATTTGAACTCAATGCAACAGCAGGATTTGGTACAGTTATTATCTAATTATGTAGATGTATTTTCAGAACGAACAGGAATTGTTAAGGGATATCAGTACAATATCGAGGTGAAGCCTCACAAAACCTACTGTCGAGCCTCATACTCCATTTCTTAGTCCAAGAAGGAAATAGTAGCTATCTCTTAGCAGATCCCCAATCACGGAGAGTACGGGGACTTTATACGCGTAAGGATGTAAAAATATTCCTACAGTAAATGACTATAGTCCTATGTGTTATGTGTAAAAAAGATACACCATTCTTTTGAAAATGAATGAACATTAATGATGTGTGATCTTAGAGATAATGTATTAGTGTAGAAGTATTTAGTTATAAGAATATGATTGACTTTCTCTTTTGTTTATGAATATTTGTGTTATGTCTTCTTTTAATTAGTGTTAGCTTAAATATGCTCTAAATGTCTGCACAGATAACCTGATTAGTGCAATTATTTATAGTGTTAAATTGTGACAGAGATCAGTGAGGAGGAGCATTTTAGTAATGATTAGATTGTGTACTGCATAATTTTCCATATGTGTGTCAAACTTGAAATATTTCATGGTACAATCTTTTCTATTATATATGTATGTATGTATATATGTGTAGCTGTCAGATTGACAGATTCGAACCCAGAATAATATCAGTAATATGAGACCCTGAGAACTTTATTTTCAAACCAGTGTTATCAAAGAGAATAATGCACCCAGTAGTGACCCGAGGGCACCATGGGAGGCAAACTTATTGCAAATTTAAGTAACGCAAAGTTACGCACAGAGAAGCTTCAATTGAAGCATGTGCAGATTCAATCAGTAAAAAAGAGCTAGCCTGATACAGTCCAAGTCAATTTTTAGCCTACAGAGACTACACTGTAGTAACGTAGGACCTTGCAAGTAAAGTGAGACATAATTTCAAAGGAGTTATTGAACAATATGCCTGAATCCAGCTGGAATGCACAAATAAAATCTACTCGAACAAATATAGATGATTTTTGGGCAAACTAATACGAAATTTTAATATTTGTTACCATGTACGCAAATATCACACACCTTGGTAAAGAGCGAGCAAAGAAGTTACGAATGTGCTGTTTAAAAAAAAATTGCACAACGGACATTGTAAATGAAAAAACTTAAACAAAAGTGCAGTATCCTGTGGCAGAGACAGACAGTGACTGTTAAACCTCCAGCAATACATCACGAGGTTGTTTTGAACAAGCAATAAGAAACTGTATCATCGCCGTGTGTGCAAGTGGACAAGGAACTACCACGACACGAACAGTGAGCCGATAACGGACGGTGGACCAAGTTAGTGTCAAACTATAACTCTTTGTGTGTCAAGGGACGCCAGAAAAGCGCATTGACTACAGAGATACATTTTGTCCTAAGGTGAAAACTTGCGTGTGACTAATGACAAGTCATGACATGGCGAAAAAATATTGTGTGCCCATAAAACGTGTTACTGTGACAACGAAACATTGTGCAAACCAGACTAGTGAAGGCCTACTGAATAATAACTGCCAATAACTGTGTGCGTTTTTTCCCACAGCAGGAAAAATGCCCATAAGGATAGTACACGGTTTGTGAACTTCTTGCATGTTTGCTGGAGCACTGCAAGAAGACGTCACACGGGCGAGCTGATATACAACGCGCATCCAGCTACCTCAGCCATGCAGCGGCCGCAGCAGCCCGTAGCAGACTAGACAGCCACACGCCTCTCCGCGCCGTAGCTGTCAACACCGGGGGCGGTGACCTACACGGAGCCAACGCGCCGCGCCGAGCGCCGCTCAACAATCACTCCGCACCGCTCACCAACCACAGCATTATTGACATTTTCCAAAATATTTACACGAACTGCATAACATGTCAATGACTCCATTTTTGATAAACATTGAACATTTATTATGTATACCTGTGAACTGATAAGAGAAAATGAACACTAACAAGTGTAGGAGATGGATTTGTAACACGTAGGTAGTGGGAACATTATAAAAAGTGATGCTGTGCTAAATGATTTCAAAAAACTAAGTGATATATCCTAGGACAAGTGACCTTGCAGTATATCGTTGAACTGTATGTGACTGTGATATTATGTAACCGTTGATGACAAACTGTTAAATCAATTCAAAAGAATGTCTGTTAAAGAGACAAGATTAATCATGAACCAACTGGGATGGCTGGGCTCCGGCACAGTTTTGCCCAGGTTTCCTGTCTGCCTTCGCCCAAATGGGGGAGCCATGAACATATATAACCCTGGGACTAATTAAAAGAGCCATTCCATGAAAAAATACAGAATTGTAAAGAACGTTACTGGCACCATTGTGTCAAAGTATAGAAACTCTTTGCCAAATGCTGCCAGGGGGCAATGTAACGTTCCCTGGCAAACTCACACTATTAATAAACTAAAATTTAATTGTACCATATACGCCGCTCTGAGCAATTTGTATATACTGTAATTATTTAGCAAAAAATATTATTGAATCTTGTGTAAAAGACATTTGTTATTATTGTAATATTTTTTGTAGTAATATTCTCTCTGTATTTAGGATGGTAATATTTCTATATTCATAATGTAATTGCGAAATGTGTCAATATCTGCGATAACAGAGATGTGAAATTCAGCCAGAGGAAAATAATGTTGTGAGATTACAAAGAAATGTTAATAGTCAGCAGTAGTATAAAAGCACAATGTACTATGTATTCTTTGGTCATCCTCCTTTAGAGCTGAAAGCGATAGGAAGCTGTGACGAAGCGTTTTATGAATGGGTAGACTTCTTTTGTCTGTATCGAGATTTAGCCGCCATTAGAGCAGAAATTACAAACTAGTGTAAGTTGAATTATTGTTGTGGTATAAATACATCATAATTTATCAAAAGTGTGTATTATTAATGTAAATTAGCTTGACCATGTCATCTATAATATTTCTTTAAAGAATTTTCAGCATTTTTAGCGGTGCTGCTGGGCTGTGCCGCGACCGATCGATTTGCAGCGGCGGCACATTTAAAAAATTGTTCCGCTAAGAAAAATTAAACAAACCCGTAAATCGGGAACAGATAAAAAATTAGCAGTGAATTAAGAAAATGTTCTTCTTTTGCAGTGATCCTGAGACTGACGGATTTTAAAAATAGTTACACATTTGTGCATTCATAGGCGGATAGTTAATGTTGAAATTCAACAATTTTGGTTCTTCCAAATAACTTAAATGTATAGGGATGTGTGTTTTATCAGTGATAATTAAACGTCGGCTTGGCAATATTTAACCGTTTTCTGCTAATAGAGACAGTCTTGTGTTCCATAGCTAACGCCGGGAAAAAATTCAGTAAATAATTTAAAAAAAACCCACTGCATTTAGAAAATGTGTGCCAAGGCCGAATTATGTAAAGGATTTAATTCTCAGATAAATATTCTTAATCAGTTAGTATGAGTTCACGTAATTTTAAATGTACTTAGTTCCGTGTAAATGAATTTTTTTTATTACCACACGTAAATGAGAGGTTCTACAACAAAGTTCGTTCGTACAGACAGAAGGCAAATTAATTAACTAAAAGAAACAAATTTAAAAAAGGGTAACTGATGATTATTTAATTTTTTCTTTCTTTTTTTCAATGAAATTATTTTTGTATAATTTCATTAAATGTTGGAACATCGATGACCTCCTGAATGGTTGTTTTCAGCTCAGCAATGGTTTTGGGGTTATTGTTGTACACCTAGTCTTTAATATTGCCCCACAAAAAGGAAGCATATGTGTTCAGATCTGTGTACCTCAGAGCCAGAATGTTGTCCCCAAAGTGCTCCTCCAGGACATCAGACATTCTCCTGCTTCGAAGGGGTCGAGCTCTGTCTTGCTTGAGCCACTTCTTGGAGAAATCTGGATCACTTTGGATAATGGGGACGAAATCATCTTCCAAAATCTCCTTGTGCCGTTCGGTATTCACAGTGCCATCAAGGAATTTATCACCGATTAGTCCGTGACTGGAAATTGTACACCTCACAATCTATAAGCAAAATCGGCGCATTTGGGGGACCGAGAATCCGCATTTCGCCATCGAAAAGTCTCTTCGCCCTCAAAATTCTCAGTCCCCCCAATGCGCCAATTTTGCTTATTGACGAATCCATCCAAACGATGGTGGCCTTCCTCGCTAAACCAAAATGTACAGCGCATACTAGTTTCTATTATGCCCTGCGGCCAACTGTGAAGTTTGAACGTCGTAGCACAAACCGTTCAGAAGTTACGACGATTTAATTTCATTTAGTTCAATAAGTGTCACCCTGGATAAATATGCGCGATTTGACGGCAATTACTAATCATTCACTGCAGATGCACTCTTCGCCCGCCTCCTGTGGGAGACCGAGCGAGGTGGCGCAGCGGTTAGACACTGGACTCGCATTCGGGAGGACGACGATTCAATCCTGCGTCCGGCCATCCTGATTTAGGTTTTCCGTGATTTCCCTAAATCACTCCAGGCAAATGCCGGGATGGTTCCTTTGAAGGGGCACGGCCGACTTCCTTCTTTGCCTAATCCAATGAGACCGATGACCTCGCTGTCTGGTCTCCTTCCCCAAACAACCCAACCAACCCTCTGTGGGAGCCAACACGAGGTTGCGGACGGTGTAGGTAATGCGCAGGTAATGCTACATCTGTAGCGTGCGAGAAGTTGGCAATTTGGGTTGGACAGGAAGCACGCTTAGATAGCTGAAGCGCCTAAAAGTAGCCCACTACATTACCCGCACGGCCAGCAGCCTCATGTTTATGGGTTTTGGGATAACTTGAGTGTGCACTGATAATACAGTCTATTGTGGTGGGCTTTTTGTAACTTTCGAAGCAATGTTTGTTGTTAGTGTTCTCAATAGGTAAGTCTCGGCTTAGCTATTAAGAACACAAATCTAAAAAAGGTGCACTACTTTTTTTCCGGCAGTGTATATGTCGTCCCCCATTCGGTTCTCCGGGCGGGGACTACTCGAGAGGACGTTGTTATCAGGAGAAAGAAAACTGGCGTTCTACGGATCGGAGCGTGGAATGTCAGATCCCTTAATCGGGCAGGTAGGTTAGAAAATTTAAAAACGGAAATGGATAGGTTAAAGTTAGATATAGTGGGAATTAGTGAAGTTCGGTGGCAGGAGGAACAAGACTTTTGGTCAGGTGAATACACGGTTACAAATACAAAATCAAATAGGGGTAATGCAGGAGTAGGTTTAATAATGAATAAAAAATAGGAGTGCGGGTAAGCTACTACAAACAGCATAGTGAACGCATTATTGTGGCCAAGATAGACACGAAGCCCACGCCTACTACAGTAGTACAAGTTTATATGCCAACTAGCTCTGCAGATGACGCAGAAATTGATGAAATGTATGATGAGAGGACTGTGACCATAGATGTTAAGTCCCATAGTGCTCAGAGCCATTTGAACCATTTTTTGTATGATGAGATAAAAGAAATTATTCAGATAGTGAAGGGAGACGAAAATTTAATAATCATGGGTGACTGGAATTCGAGTGTAGGAAGAGCGAGAGAAGGAAACATAGTAGGTGAATATGGATTGAGGCTAAGAAATGAAAGAGGAACCCGTCTGTTAGAATTTTGCACAGAGCATAACTTAATCATAGCTTACACTTGGTTCAAGAATCATGAAAGAAGGTTGTATACATGGAAGAATCCCGGAGACACTAAAAGGTATCAGATTATATAATGGTAAGACAGAGATTTAGGAACCAGGTTTTAAATTGTAAGACGTTTCCAGGGCCAGATGTGGACTCTGACCGCAATCTATTGATTATGAACTGCAGATTAAAACTGAAGAAACTGCAAAAGGGTGAGAATTTAAGGAGATGGGACCTGGATAAACTGACTAAACCAGAGGTTGTGCAGAGTTTCAGAAAGAGCATAAGGGAACAACTGACAGCAGTGGGGGAAAGAAGTACAATAAAAGAAGAATGGGTAGCTCTGAGGGATGAAGTAGTGAAGGCAGCAGAGGATCAAGTAGGTAAAAAGACGAGGGCTAGTAGAAATCCTTGGTTAACAGAAGAAACATTGAATTTAATTGATGAAAGGAGGAATTATAAAAAGGCAGTAAATGAAGCAGGCAAAAAGGAATACAAACGTCTCAAAAATGAGATTGACAGGAAGTGCAAAATGGCTAAGCAGGGATGGCTAGAGGACAAATGTAAGGTTGTAGAGGCTTATCTCACAAGGGGTAAAATAGATACTGCCTACAGGAAAATTAAAGAGACCTTTGGAAAAAGAGAACCACTTGTATGAATATCAAGAGCTCAGATGGAAACCCAGTCCTAACCAAAGAAGGGAAAGCAGAAAGGTGGAAGGAGTATATAGAGGGTCTATATAAGGGCAATGAACTTGAGGACAATATTATAGAAATGGAAGAGAATGTAGATGAAGATAAAATGGGAGATACGATACTGCGTGACGAGTTTGACAGAGCACTGAAAGACCTGACCCGAAACAAGGCCCCAGGAGTAGACAACATTCCATTAGAACTACTGACGGCCTTTGGAGAACCAGTCCTGACAAAACTCTACCATCTGGTGAGCAAGATGTATGAGACAGGTGAAGTACCCTCAGACTTCAAGAAGAATACAATAATTCCAATCCCAAAGAAAGCAGGTGTTGACAATGTGAAAATTACCGAACTATCAGTTTAATAACATCGAGTATAGATTTAAGTGTCAGGAAGTCGTTTCTGAAAGTAATTGTATGGAGTGTAGCCATGTATGGAAGTGAAACATGGACGATAAATAGTTTGGACAAGAAGAGAATAGAAGCTTTCGAAATGTGGTGCTACAGAACAATGCTGAAGATTAGGTGGGTAGATCATATAACCAATGAGGAGGTATTGAATAGAATTGGGGAGAAGAGGAGTTTGTGGCACAACTTGAAGAGAAGAAGGGACCGGTTGGTAGGACATGTTCTGAGGCATCAAGGGATCACAAATTTAGCATTGGAGGGCAGCGTGGGGGGTAAAAATCGTAGAGGGAGACCAAGAGATGAATACACTAAGCAGATTCAGAAGGATGTAGGTTGCAGTAGGTACTGGGAAATGAAGAAACTTGCACAGGATAGGGTAGCATGGAAAGCTGCATCAAACCAGTCTCAGGACTGAAGATCACAGGAACAACATATGTCGTCGCTTCTGGTAATTTTTTTCAATATACAGTTGTTCATGTAGTCTACGGTCACAATTTTACTTCTGGTGTTCAGTTTAATTGGATGTCGACCATATACGGGGTTCGTTTCCACACACAGCATACGCCCTATGACCGCATACAATCACATAAGAGGGCATGAGCTGTTATAATTCTACTTTAGTTATTGTATTGCCGTTGAGCTTGCCTTGCCGAAAGTTTTCGGGCCACACTTCTTCTCTGACATGGTAAACTGTCCCGTATAAACTAAGTATTTCTCTGATTTTTCCGAGTGGTACTCTGAACGGCAAATTACCGTCTGCCACAGATCGCAAGCCAAGACCTGCGCGTGTTACTGATAACACATTAACAGAACCATCATTATGCTTAAATTTTACGCTACCGACGATGTTCGCTCATAAACGTCGTTATTTAAGCATGTTGTATGTATACTATTCACAGTATTGTCGACGCG
The DNA here is from genome assembly GCF_021461385.2 of Schistocerca piceifrons. NCBI lineage: Eukaryota > Metazoa > Arthropoda > Insecta > Orthoptera > Acrididae > Schistocerca > Schistocerca piceifrons. The sequence continues at coordinate 94,729,205 of NC_060140.1, forward strand.
AATTGCTGTTACTGCCTTATCAATCAACTTCACATCATTAATCAACCATTTCCGAACAGCGAAAGGGGTAGGCCTTTCGTTGTTCCATTCAAAACTAAATTTCAAGGTTTCTCTCCTCGAGGAAGACACAGTACTTACAGTTCCCTACAGCACAGACCAGTTAGATTCTACACGGAGTACGCGAAAGAACTTGCCCCCCTTCTAACAGCCGTGTACCGCAAGTCTAGAGGAACGAAAGGTTCCAAATGATTGGAAAAGAACACAGGAAGTTTCAATTTTCAAGAAGGGTCGTCGAGCAGATGCGCAAAACTATAGGCGTATAGCTCTGGCATCGATCAGTTGTAGAATTTTAGAACATGTTTTTTGCTCGCGTATCATGTCATTTCTGGAAACCCAGAATCTACTCGTAGGAATCAACATGGATTCCGGAAACAGCGATCGTGTGAGACCCAGCTCGCTTTATTTGTTCATGAGACCCAGAAAATATTAGATACAGGCTCCCAGGTAGATGCCATTTTCCTTGGCTTCCGGAAGGCGTTCGATACAGTTCTGCACTGTCCCCTGATAAACAAAGTAAGAGCCTACGGAATATCAGACCAGCTGTGTGGCTGGATTAAAGAGTTTTTAGCAAACAGAACACAGCATGTTGTTCTCAATGGAGAGACGTCTACAGACGTTAAAGTAACCTCTTGCGTACCACGGGGGAGTGTTATGCGACCATTGCCTTTCACAATAAATGACGTAGTAGGTAGTGTCGGAAGTTCCATGCGGCTTTTCGCGGATGATGCTGTAGTATACAAAGAAGTTGCAACATTAGAAAATTGCAGCGAAATGCAGGAAGATCTGCAGCGGATAGGCACATGGTGCAGGAAGTGGCAACTGACCCTTAACATAGACAAATGCAATGTATTGCGAATACGTAGAAAGAAGGATCCTTTATTGTATGATTATATGATAGCGGAACAAACACTGGTAGCAGTTACTTCTGTAAAATATCTGGGAGTATGCGTACGGAACGATTTGAAGTGGAATTATCATACAAAATTAATTGTTGGTAAGGCGAGTGCCAGGTTGAGATTCATTGGGAGAGTCCTTACAAAATGTAGTCCATCAACAAAGGAGGTGGCTTACAAAAACCCCGTTCGACCTATACTTGAGTATTGCTCACCAGTGTGGGATCCGTACAAGGTCGGGTTGACAGAGGAGATAGAGAAGATCCAAAGAAGAGCGGCGCGTT